>NW_006238923.1:795748-1033270 GCF_000375325.1 Capsella rubella
TGTGTTATTACTAAACTAATTTTTTTTTTTTGGTAAAAATTCTAAAACAATTTTTAGTTTTATGAAAATCAATTTTATTTTATTTTTAACTTTCTCAAATGCCTTAAAATTCTACTAATTACCACTAAATATTTGTAACTAAAATTCTACAGAGTTTGTTGAAATCACTTTATAAATCATGAGATTCCCTAAAATCTCTCTAAATTCCCTAAAATTTTAAAGTATCTAAATACATCCAAATCACAGATCCACTATCCCCCCCTTAGTATATAATAGAAAAAGTTAAAAACAAAAAACAAAAAATCATATTACATGACAGAATCATTGTCCTTTAGGGCTCAAGTATAAATGGGCTTTGTTAGATTTCTTATAGGCCCATTTAAATAGTTCTGCTGTTTCCTTTTTCTTCTTCCCTAAAATCTAACGAAGCTCGAAGGGATTTGAGTAAAAGAAGAGATGACGACGATACGTAGATTCAGCTGCAACGACCTTCTCCGATTCACTTCTGTGAATCTAGACCACCTCACTGAAACAGTAGTATCCTTGTTTTTTTCATTCTTAATTTTGGGTCTTTTCTGATTATTGCTTTGTTAGACTATGACGATTTTATTGATATGTGTTCGTTTCATGAAACAGTTCAATATGTCCTTCTACATGACCTACTTAGCGAGATGGCCTGACTATTTTCATGTTGCCGAAGGTCCCGGAAATCGTGTCATGGGCTACAGTAAGGAACCTTTGCTCTTCTTCTCTTCGTTTTGATTTTCTTTTTTTGGTCTTTGTTTGTTTAGGAATGTGTAATTCGTGGAGATTATTTTTACTTTTATGTATAAAATTAGATGATAAAGGTGTTAGTGGAAAAGCCACTATTGATCTTTTTGGTTATCAGATGGATATAGCTAGAATGATGTTAAAACCAGCAAGAGTGACTGTGTTTGAAACTGATTAACATGCATTCGAAAATAGGGTGGACAGATTTTTAGAATTCAGCAAAATTGTTCCTTTTTGTTTGATGTTTAAGTGCTTAAACAAACTTCTCAGCCAAGGGATTCTTTTGTATGCTTGTATTAGCTGTAGCCGCTGTAGTTAGCGGTTTTACAAATCTTAATGTGGGTTAGAAGAGGCATGTGAAGCATTGCTTTAGATTGGGGAGTTATGAGCTATAGTAAGGTTCAACTTTTTCTGTTTCTCAATGTTTATAGGTATAGTTATGCCATACCTTATTGGATTCGTCCGAAATGTAATTTATTTGAGGCTTCATCTCTCTTTATCTTCTTGAAATACAATATATTCTTCTATATTGATCTGAATCTTTGACGTTCTGTTCTTGTTGTGCCCTTTTACTTGACTGGTTCAAGCCATTTGGCTTCGTTTGAAAGAACTAAATTAACTGCGGGAGAGGAATTTCATGAATTTAAAACAGTTTTTCTCCCTTTTCGTTGTATAGATTGGAAAAGGACCTTGGAAGTATAGTGAATCCATTGAAAGGACTGAGAGTAAAACCAAACCTTGGATATTAATGCACGTCAAAATTAAGTAGTATCACTGCAAATATACTTTTGTATAGTTGAAATCTTATGGTTGGTATTCTTGAGAATCCACTTAAGGGGCTAATTTAGTTGTTCCTGATTTATCTCTCTTATACAAAAAATTGAGGAACTAGAGCTGTATGAAAGACTACAAACATATGTAAAAGTTCGTCTAATGAATATCGTTTTAAATGCATGTGTCTAATGTTCAATATGGTTTCAGTTATGGGTAAAGTTGAAGGACAGGGTGAATCATGGCATGGTCATGTGACAGCCGTCACTGTCTCTCCAGAATATCGCAGGCAGCAACTCGCAAAGAAACTGATGAACCTTCTCGAAGATATTAGTGATAAGATGTAAGACTTGACAAAAACAAAGCATCTCCAGTTCTAGTGTTCACTTTGATATGGATCGTTATGGTTAAATAAAAGATTGGAACCCTTGATATGTTGATATTTAGATAGTGTGAAAGGAAGAAAATCTTGAATTGCTGCTCATTGACCTTTTATTTAATCTTATCTCCTCTGGTACTTTCTGGCCTTCTTAATGATCATTGTACTCGTGTTACTGATTGCAGTGATAAAGCCTACTTTGTGGATCTTTTTGTAAGAGCTTCCAACACACCAGCCATCAAGATGTATGAAAAGGTAATAGATTATGAAACTGATTAGAAGCTTAGAAGCCTCATAATCTTATATAACATTGTTAGAAAAAAAGAAGTTTATAACTTTCCAATTGGGACATGCACACATTTTTTTTTACATATTTGATATTTCCATTTATTCTTGTTAAACCACCTTCATAGCTTCTTCAAAATGGCCATTTTGATGAAACAAACCGTTTCTCTTTTGTTTTTGGCAGCTTGGCTACATAATCTATAGGCGGGTTTTACGCTATTATTCAGGAGAGGAAGATGGATTAGGTGAGGCTTTGATTCACTTCTTTATTTCTATGATTCGCACTTAGAAATTTCTTATGCTTAAGCTTGAATCGTTTGATCTTAATAAACAGATATGAGGAAGGCATTATCAAGAGATGTAGAGAAAAAGTCTGTAATTCCTCTCAAGAGACCTATCACACCTGATGAACTAGAGTATGATTGAGACCCTGAATGTTCCTTTTTATTTGCATTAAAAAGATACTCGAGATCCTTAAGATGATATGTTACTGTTGTGTGGTTTCGTATCTGAATAATTACTTTTCCTTCTCTTCCACACAAATGTATAATCTACTTTGAGCAAACGTTAATTAGTTTAATTATGTTTTGAAAAAGAATTAATCGCGCCGTTTGTATTATTATTTTGAATGGGACAAGCGGATATTTAAGAGATAAGAAAACTAATCAGAAACACAGAAGAAGAAATCCCACTCTCTCTCTCTCTCTCTCTCTCTCTCCATGAGAACTCTAATCTCTCACCGGCAATGTCTGACGTCACCGTTTCTTATCTCCGCCACGTCTCCACCGTATCCTGGCCGGTGCTTCCAATTAACTTCGTCATCGTCCTTTTCTCCTTCACGTCATAGGCGTCTATCTTCTCTCTCGATCAGAAACGTTTCGCATGAATCAGCCGATCAGACCTCATCTTCTAGGCCGCGAACTCTTTATCCTGGTGGTTACAAGCGTCCCGAACTCGCCGTTCCTGGTCTGCTTCTCCGGTTAGACGCGGATGAGGTTATGAGCGGGAATCGTGAAGAGACTCTTGATTTGGTCGACCGTGCGTTAGCTAAATCGGTTCAGATCGTCGTTATTGATGGCGGAGCTACCGCTGGTAAGCTCTACGAGGCTGCTTGTTTGCTAAAATCACTTGTCAAGGGTCGTGCTTACCTCTTGATAGCCGAACGTGTTGATATCGCCACCGCCGTTGGTGCTAGTGGTGTTGCTCTCTCTGACGAAGGTAAATCTAATTTCTGCAATTTCATTCAATTTTTTAGCTTTCTTGATGCAGCCCCCTAGTAAGATTTGTTCATTACTATTTTCATGGATGAGATGTCTTCAAATGCTATATGTACAGGCCTTCCGGCCATAGTGGCAAGAAACACACTGATGGGATCCAATCCCGACTCGATAGTTCTTCCTTTGGTAGCTAGGATTGTGAAGGATGTTGATTCTGCTCTAAGTGCCTCTAGCTCTGAGGGTGCTGATTTTCTTATACTTGGATCTGGTGAAGATAAACAAGTGGGTTTATTGACAGAGTCTTTGTTGAAGAGCGTGAAAATACCGATTTTCGTGACTTGCAGAAGCAAAGGAGAAGCTAAAGAAGACTTGCAGTTACTGAAATCAGGCGCTTCTGGTTTTGTTATATCGTTGAAAGATCTGCGTTCTTCTAGGGATGTAGCTCTTCGCCAGTGTCTTGATGGACCCGATGTTGTGAATCATGAAACACGGAACGAGAATGAAAGCATTCTTAACGAAAAACCATTTAATGAGGCTAGTGACCTGCTGGAAAAACAAAATTCTGCTGGCTTCATAAAATTAGAGGACAAACAGAAACAAATAATAGAAATGGAGAAATCAGCGTTGAGAGAGGCGATTGAAATTATCCAGAAGGCGGCTCCACTGGTGATTTTTATTTAACACATTTGGTAGTTGAAGTTAATTTTTCTGAAAATGGTTCTAAAATAGATTTTCTGCGGTTATAATTTGCTTTAATTTGCTTCTTTGGACTGTTTTTCAATAACAGATGGAGGAAGTCTCCCTTCTAATTGATGCAGTTTCCCGGATTGATGAGCCTTTTTTAATGGTTATAGTGGTAATTCTGCACTCAACTCCGTCAAATTGTGGTTCCAGGAATTTTCATTGGTATTAGCTCTTTATTCATTAGAAGCAATTTTAGTTACACGTTTTTGCCAGCACTAGATAACAATGGGCATGCTTCTAGTCACATCTTCTTTTTGTGCTTCCCAGTATTGTGCTGTCTTTAAGTAAATTATCATAATCCCGTTTGTTTTTGGTGCCTTCTTTCTCTCTGTCTTGCTTCTTTTCCTGTTTTGCTTTTAAATTTGGTTATAGGAGCACTGCATTTTTCTTAACTTTACCCTCCTCCCGTATAGTCGTGGACATAGTTTTCTCACTTTCTTGTGACTTGGGATTTGTAAGTATGCTGTTCTCCTATCTATTTGGTGGTTAGAAGAGTAAAGAAATTATCGTGTAATTCTGTTGAAGCATTGCATGTGATTCTATAGAATTCCAACTAGTTTCTATCTTCTTCTCCATTGCGTTTTTTAACGTGGATAATGTATAAAGTGGGACAAATATTGTTTTTTTAAGGATAAGCATTTTATTGGAATCTATAATTTGGTGGTACTAGGGGGAATTTAATTCCGGAAAATCAACGGTTATCAATGCACTTCTTGGGAAGAGATACCTCAAAGAGGGGGTAATCCCCACTACCAATGAGATCACTTTTCTGTGCTACTCTGACTTGGACTCCGAAGAGCAACAACGCTGCCAAACGCATCCAGATGGCCAGTACATCTGCTATCTTCCTGCACCGATACTTAAGGATGTGAGTCATTCAAACATCCACCATCGTATCCTTGAACTTTTCCTTATTAGTTGGAGGAATTGACTTGGGTTGTTCTCCTTTCGAGCAGATAAATATTGTTGACACACCTGGGACCAATGTGATCCTTCAAAGGCAACAACGTCTTACAGAAGAATTTGTTCCACGTGCAGATCTGCTTGTTTTCGTTCTTTCTGCTGACAGGCCCTTAACCGAAAGTGAGGTAGAATTTACTGTTTTTCCTGGCATATTTGTTTTTTTTTTTTGCTTAATATGTATCTGTCTTAGTAGCTGGTTAAATCACAAAGTAATCAGCAAATTCATGTATAGACCATCAAGAGCTTGTGTAGGAAAGGGGAAATTGTCACTAGGTTGAATGCATATATTGAGGTTTGCTTGATTATAAATTTGAATTAGACTAATTATTTTCTCAATTAGGGGTGTTATAGCTATTGCTGGAACCAGTATGTCTTTTTGGTCCGTATTGTGGTAAGTTTATGCCAAGACAAATAAGAAGTTAACTGTCATTGGTACAACAAAACTGATTTTGTATCCGTGGCAAATTGTATGTAACTGTCAATGGTATAAATGCTCATTTATGAAAGTACCAACTTTATAGATATTTGGTTTGATTTTTATTTAAAAATTTAAAAGAAGTTCTCGAATTAGGAACAAGCTTCTCAGTGTCATCATACCCATGTTATTTATATATCTACCTCTGCAGCTTTCTTCTACCATTATTGTACTGTAGGCTGATTTACATCTCATTGTGTGTGTCAGGTTGCGTTCCTCCGGTATACACAGCAGTGGAAAAAGAAATTTGTGTTTATTCTGAATAAATCTGATATCTACCGTGATGCTCGTGAGGTTTATCAGAAACAAGATTGATATCCTTTCCTTGATAGTTTCTGTAATCGCTGAATTTCCTTGACTAAAGATTAATTTTACTGATGCAGCTTGAGGAAGCTATTTCATTTGTTAAAGAGAATACACGGAAGTTACTTAATACAGAAAATGTGATATTGTATCCGGTGTCTGCGCGGTCTGCTCTCGAGGCGAAGCTTTCAACAGCTTCTTTAGTTGGCAGAGATGATCTTGAGGTCTCAGATCCTGGTTCTAATTGGAGAGTCCAGAGCTTCAATGAACTCGAGAAATTTCTTTATAGCTTCCTGGATAGCTCAACTGCTACCGGGATGGAGAGGATAAGGCTTAAATTGGAGACGCCCATGGTGATTGCTGAGCGTCTCCTTTCTTCTGTGGAATCTCTTGTGAGGCAAGATTGCCTAGCTGCTAAGGAAGACTTGGCTTCAGCAGACAAGATTATCAATCATACTAAAGAATACGCGCTAAAGATGGAATATGAGAGCATTTCTTGGAGAAGGCAGGCTCTCTCATTGGTATAAATTTTATTAGATTTATCTCGTTGAATCACGTAAAAGGAAGTTGGAATGTTCTAACTCGATTTCTTTTTTTTTTTGTCTCTGGCTTTGACTGCAGATTGATAATGCCAGATTACAAGTTGTTGATCTAATAGGAACTACACTGCGACTATCAAGTCTCGATCTTGCGATCTCTTACGTGTTTAAAGGGGAAAACTCGGGCTCAGTAGCAGCTACATCCAAAGTTCAAGGTGAAATACTCGGTCCAGCACTCTCAAATGCTAAAGTAAGTCTGATGCTTTATTTGTTGAGTATTACCTAACTGTGGACATATTGGTCATATATTTGAGGTCTGAGATATGGTCTCTATTCATTCAGAAATTAATTATTTTCTAACCTTGTTTTGCTGTCACCTGATTGATGCTGGTTCCTGGTTCCTGGTTTCTAACCCTAAGGGAATTGGTTCTGGCTACTCATTTTGCCTTCTATTTGTAAATTACCTTTTTCCTGTTTGGACATTATGTGAGGAATTATTTATTTGTTTTTTTTTCATTTTACTGGTGTGAAGGAATTGCTTGGAAAATATGCTGAATGGCTACAATCAACTACTGCCCGTGAAGGAAGTATGTCCCTGAAATCATTTGAAAACAAATGGCCAACATATGTCAATTCGAAAACTCAATTGGGCATAGACACATATGACTTGCTTCGGAAAAACGATAAATTCAGCTTGAAAACAATACAGAATTTGAGTGCCGGAACCACATCTAAACGATTGGAACAAGATATTCGAGAAGTGGTGAGCTTCAAGAATTAGATTCTTCGATTCTTACTAGAATTCAGTCTATTAAAGTGTCTTGATCCTTATCATTGTTTAGTTGTGTCATCTGTTCGATCCGAACCTAATATCTGAAGAGATATATATTCAGTACCGTATGTTCCCAGATGCTTCGTTTGGTTATTCATTTTCTTACTGAGTGACACTTTTGACATAATTGAGTTTTGTTTGCCTTTTCTAGTTCTTTGTGACAGTTGGTGGGCTTGGAGCTGCGGGACTATCTGCATCACTTCTAACCTCAGTGCTACCCACCACATTGGAAGATCTTCTTGCTCTTGGCCTTTGCTCTGCTGGAGGGTAATAACACCTTCTTTAATTTCCCGTTTTTCCCATCGTCTCATTACTCTACCTTCTTATATCACGCCCTAGTGTTTTTTTTGTTTTTGCAACTAGAGGCATAATATGATCAGATATACTGGCTTGTATATATAAACATAATCTATGTTGCAGGTATGTAGCTATAGCAAACTTCCCATATCGAAGACAAGCTATAATTGGTAAGGTGAATAAAGTGGCTGATGCATTGGCTCAACAACTCGAAGATGCTATGCAGAAGGATCTTTCAGATGCGACGAATAATCTAGTAAACTTTGTGAATATCGTTGCCAAGCCTTACCGAGAAGAAGCTCAGCTAAGACTTGATCGTCTTTTAGGAATTCAGAAAGAACTATTAGACATTAGAAGTAAATTACAGTTGCTACAAGTTGATATTGATAACCTTCATGTATCACGAGACGAGATGAGACTTTAGCTGTTCCAACACAATGTGGGGTTTCCCCTTCTTGCATTGTTTAGTGGGGACAAGTGTATGTACTTTGTCATAATGAATAAGACCTGCCAGTTCCAACGTGAAATAGACTCTGATGGTTTATTGATTGCGAATTTCAAAAGATTAGAGTGGTTCTTGAAAGTACCAAACAATAACATTATGGTCATGAAACTCTGGTATAATGTTGTTTTACTTCTTTTTTTCAGATTGATTGTGATACAAATAGCTGGAGGAACTGGAAGCTCAGGAGACTCGTTGAGAACATATTCTGCTGTTCCTTAAACTGCACATGTACTTCACATCACAGGTTAGTCTATTAGTTGACTCATTGGTTCTGTCCTTGAAATATTCTCCTGGAGTTCATAAATAGCTTGAATACATTCATATGCAATCAATTCTCCGCGTCGAGCATCTAAACTTTCTTGTTAATGTACTGATCTCTTGACTTTAGTGACTTAAATATGGAAAGAATAAATCTTAGCATAGGTTTCCATGGAGAGTAATTCTCAGCATATGCTAGATACGGTTTCGAAAGATAAAAAGCGCATAAATTTCTTATCTAGGTAAGCATTGGTTCAAAAAGTTTTAAAATCCAGAATTGGTAGGATAAACCTTAGTGAATGCTTGATGCTGGAAATTATTTAGAATTAACATTAGACTAGCATTATAAAAAAGCTTGTTCATAGGTTCCTTGTTCTTTTTCTAATGAAAGTCACAGCTTTAAGCTAATGACATGTATGCCTGATAACCAAACCTTTTATTTTATCAAAAACAAAGAGAGAATATATTGTAGTCAAAAGTTGGGAAAGAGAAAATCCCCAGTTGACATGTTTTTGTGTAAACATGAAATAGATTCCACCTTACTTTGTTGCTAAAGATAAATAGACTAGCAAAATATTATTAAAGTTGCAGAAATTTAGACAACAAAAAGAAAATTATGAAGGGATCTAGCCTTGGATTGTCCTTTTACAATTGGGGACCAGAAGTGGAATGATGATTCAGAGAAAGGCCACTTTTTTTTTTTTTGGTTCTAGTTTCAAGGTTTTTCTTCTTCTTATTGGTTTAGACAAATCTAAAACTAAAAAGGGGAAAACACACGGAAGAACAGCGATTGGCGAATGCGAGATTCGGATGGTCAGGGCTCGCTAGAGAGAGGAAATAAGGTACAGAATCTTGCTTATAGCTTTACTTACCAGTAAGTTACTACACACGTTTTCAACTTGGCTTTGTCGACATTTCATTACCAAAAAACTTTTATTTTCACAACACATGAAGACTTGAAAAGTTTTCCTCACTTGAAATGGAAACTTCTTTTGCTACCCGTAGCTTTTTAATGAAATGTTCCATTAACTGAATATTGTAATAGACATCACTACTTATCATCTATGTTAGTATGAGACATCCTTATTATCTATGCTCCTTAACTGACCCTACCTTTATTGCTTCTTTGGGAACCTATGGACTATAGAGTAGTCACTAACTAAAACCAAGCAATGATTCGTGCTCCGAAACACGTTTCCCCATAAGTTTTCTACTCCAAGGAGATACATGTTTTAAAACCATTCATTACTTTTGAGGTGTAGATTAATCATAAGAAGAAAAATCGTCTTCGCATGTTGTTACTTGCTTCTTTTTTGAATCTGGCTTCAATGTACCAAGGAGTATTAGGAAACTGTCAACATATGATCTTTGTAGTGCTGCAATATCAGAAACACAATCTCAAGGATATGGACATGAAACCGATTTCGGGCCATCGGAAGTTGGTTATTCTACTATATTTGATTGGTAAGTATGTTACTACTTTTACTTGTGAATTTGATTCTTGACTTTAATCTAATTAATTTCGAAACAGAAGCATTAAAAAATATTGGGAATATGGTTACAATCGGTTTACTACTCGTATCAAGGGAAAACATCTGTATATGATTATGAAGATATATTGTTACGGTTCATATCAGTTTGCAATTACAGTTATAACTTGGTAGTGGTAACATAGGTCCCAGGAGAGTGTGGACTTCGAACTCTTTTTGTCTTTGTGATTTCTCTGCCTTCAATTATTAATTTTTGGAAACTTCAATTGGTGAGGGCATTTTAGTATTTTTACTTGTCTTAGTTTCAACGGCGAAAAATACTGGGACAAATTCGATCTGGTCTGAAGCATCAATTGTGTCATCCCTATGCATGCATATTTATAAAAAAATAATTGTAACTCCCGTCTTTGATATTTATAAAAAAAAAATACGACTTTTGTTGTTACTTTTGCATATGTGATTCATTATCCAGTTCTAATGTCAAACCATTTTTTTTATCATGACAAAACTTTTTTAATGAAGAAAAAGAAAGAAAGATAAATTATGGACTCACCGGCCATTGATGATATTTAAAGGTGAAAATCATATATTTCCAAAAGAAGTTCTATTAAAAATAAAATTAAAAAAAAGTTGCTCAAACCAAATGAAGTAATAAACTATCTTAACTGGGTATTTTAAATACGGGTTCCATGCTGCAAAATATGTATTTCCTATAACAATACTAACGTACAAGAATGCAAAAGAACGTACCAATTCTTGTAGGGAGAGTGGTATCACAATTCACAAGATCGAGTTATAGCCACAACTTGAGGAAGAAACCAACAAAAATAATAATAATAACCTCTCAAGCGACTATAGGTTAGGTGAACCTCTTCAATAGGATACTTTTACTACATTCTTTTTTCTTTCTTTCGTAATTAAACCGGCTATAAATGTTCATCATGGAGTCTTTGCACAATACAACCGCAGAACATATATATGAAACAAAGCATCACAATTTAGTTCCTTATCTAATTTAATAACACTTGATTTCTTTATATATTTTTTAAATAAAGAATGTAACTTTAAAAGACAATAGTTGGCAGAATTTTTGAATGATATTGCTTTACAAAATTTGCTACAAACTAAAGCTGTAATTTGGTAGAAGGATCATACTTACATTATTCCGAAAATATCAAATATATGTTGGTATCAAAATTAAACAAGTGTTTTAAAAGAACTATGGTGAGAATAACCGTGTAAATTGAGAGGCAATCTCTTATTATATTCCATACTACTCCTCCTAAATAAAAAATAAAAATGAAAGCTAATTTCTCTTTATATGCCGAATATGCGTTTCAGGTCTATTAAAAATGTTTAAAATGTCTAAATGCTATGTTTAAGTATATCCTATCTGATTTTTTTATATTTTTATTTTTTAAAAAGATTTTCGCTACGAATATTTTAACTAGTTGTTAGCACAATACAAACTCGTATTTTTCTCCCTTTTGGTTTGCATAATATTTAACATTCTCCCTTTGGTTTGCATAATATTTAACACTATGAACTGATGGGATATGCGATTATGTCCGAGACATATATAACACAAAGATTACATAGTAGTTTTGTGGTGCGGCGTTCAAATGATGAGAGATTTATTTTCGGAATTTGACAAAAGTGATAGAATATCATCAATCAATGTGTTATATAGTTTGATTATGCAATATATGGTTTGTGTAATAAGTTTGTAGAATAAATGAAAAAAGCCTAAAAAGAATCCAATGCCAAGTGGACTCGCCACTATAAATACTCGTTCACCCCTCCCTCTTCCCTTTCACATTCATTCCTCTTTCCTTAATTACCCTCTCAACTCATCTAATCTCTCTCTCTCAAGTTTCCATATTGTTTCAATAACGAAAGATCTCGATTTAACAAATCCTTTTGTTTTACTCAAGAAGATAAAAGAATGTCAATTGCTGTCTCTCAGGCTCAAGATAGAATCGTTCCGAAAAGCCAAAGAAACGAAAGTTTCTATCTAAAAGATGACATGGTTGGGTTGAGTTTCCTTCAGTCTATGTCCGATATTACTGCAATTGTCCCAAACAAAGAGGATAAAGCATATGTTCACCCCAACGAGAAATGCTCTGTTTCCAAGCTGAACGAGAAGAGCTTAGAGATGTGCACTGAGAGCCTTGGGACCGAAACAGGAAGCGAGAGTGGCGACGAGTTGTCATTGCTTGCGTTGGAAGCGACCACCACTCCTAGGGTTCCTACTCCTCAACCGAAACGTCAAGAACACGAAGACACTGACTTGCCAACCAAGAAATCAACGATGAGTCGCAAAAACAGCTTCCCGCCGCCGATAAAGTTCGTTGAAGATTCAAAGTATAATCGTATGGTGAGATGGTTGGGCGAAGATGGTCGACTTGTAGTACAAGCAATTAGGGTTCCGTCCCCTCCCCGTTGCTTCGTAGCAGAACGTGGTGAAGGAAGGCTTCGTCTCTGCTTAGCTTCAGAAAGTTCTCTACTTAGGCACAATTACCACGAGGAAGAAGATGAAGAAACAGAGGAGGGCGTGGAGGAGGAAAATAGCGAGAACATGGAGGGTAAAAATGGAAACAAGAAGTATAGCAGATTAAGCAGCAGGTGCAAGGAGGAGAATGGTCGTGAGCCTAAACCAATGCTTACTTGGAAGCAGCAGCATTTTTGGGTCGCCACTTGATTACTTAATTCGACTTCGATAATTAAATATGTGGGTTTTATTTTAGGTTATATATAACATATAGTAGTATAAGTTATTCTTGTCTTTTCTATTTTTAGTATGATTTCTCGAGGGGACTGGGGAGTGTTTTCTATTTCTGTCTAATGTAATGGGTTAAATAGGAATAATTATTATTATTGTCATAATTATGAATAATTATCGTAAAAAATGAAAAACTGAGTATTAATTCTACACTAGTTCTCTTCAGTTTGTACGTGAAGGAGAGGAAGAAAAAACTCGGAAAAACGTCCTTTAGGAAGCTTCCTAGAATATGATTTTCTTTTTTTTTTTGGGGATTTTCTAGTCATATTCATTCACATATACATTTCCGACTGGTAATAATAATAATCACAGACAAAATAATACCAACTGTTTCCTAGTTGAAATTTTCTGAGCGGTTCATTTCTTTCCAAAACAAGAAATAAACAATAAATAGCTATAGCTAGATATTAAGTTGACTCACAAACAAATTAAACAGAAAAAAAAAACATTTAATATTGTACATGTAAATATATGATGACCTAATGAAAATGAAACTTTACAAATATAGGAAAGACAAGCTGCTGATTTAAGTAGAAGACAACATTATAAGATATATTTTCAGTATATTAAAAGAGTTAATTAGCATTTAGCAATCGTTTGATATATATAGATATATATTAGATAGATAGGTATATATTTACGTGCAAGAAATGATAATATGTGGTACGTACAACGGCCACATGAAGGTTAAGAGAGATAGAGAGAGAGAGAGAGAGATTGTTCCCACACGGCCACATGACCATCACATGCAAAATCTGATCCTTTTTTATTCCCACCAATTTGCTCTCTTTACATATTATTTGCTTTTGGATACGCTCTCATCTCATGATCATGCATGTACACAGTACACTACCACTGATGATTCTGTTTCTGGATTTTCCTTGTACCAATTGCCAAGAGGCTCTCTCTTTCTTTCTCCTAACTTTCTATTTGCGTTATCTCATATCCTACCAAAGTTGCATCATCATCACCTAAACCTTCATTCATTATTTCTTACTGTTATACATATTATATATTTCAAACGGTTTACTTGTACGTGGTCTTATTGGTCTTTAGTTTTTGCTTAGACACAAATCCATATATTTCAAACTGTTGAATATGAAGTAATTTAATGCGTGCATCAACTGGGAAAATCGATATGCATATAATGTTGTTTCACCAACGTATATCACTGATCATGCATGATGAATCTTTTGTTTTCACCAACGGCGCAATATATGTATATAGTTTTTGTGTGTATGTAGATGATGTTAATTCACGTACGGTTATAAATGAACAGAAACTGTTTCGAGGTGTGCATCTTTTTACTCTGCATATATTCTCCGACATAGACTAGGAAATTAGTCACACAGCGTGACGAGTACCGTACATAATGTAAATATATCCCCGCTCCTGCAAAACATATATATTTGCAAATTAAAAGTATTGACCAATGAGAAATAGACAACATAAGAGTTAAATGTCCAATCCAAAGTCCCAAAAAACAAAAAAAATAAAAAGTGTGTGAAAATGTATTAAAGAGTATTTTGTCCCTCTGCAAACAACGAATATCTCGAGAGCTCTCTACTACTATTTTTGTTCTATGGTTTCTATGTGCCACTTGATGCTTTTTACTGACCACTATCTCTCATGCGGCACCCATTTCTGTGATCCTTTCAATCATTCTTTTTAACCTATCACTACCCTTTTAACTTTCTTTCTTTCTTTTCTTTTTTCTTTTTTTTTTTTACACCACACCTCACTTTCTATTTTTGATTTTTCCCCTCTCTTGTTTGGTAACCTAATTTAATAATTCTATTAAACCAAAAAAATTAAAAACCACTACAATAATTGCTTAACGGTTAACTTTAAATATATGCATTCTTTATACTCTTGCCACGACATAATGTTTCGACTAATAATAATGCAGGACCAAGGATCGTTATCACACCAAACCGGAAATCCACAGGCCAAAAGATGTTTTAACAGTTCTATCTATGTTTCCTTAATGGCATGGCAATGTTGAACTAATTTCAGCCGAACCGGAAATCCCGAAAACATTCATAACAACTATAGGGTTTTCATTCCTATTTATAATTAATCTTTACTGTTTTATTTCATATATATTAGGTCAACTTTCTAATTTTCATGTAAATATATAATCACTTTCAAGTGATGGTCGTACTCGTATGTGTAACAAAAATGAACAGATAGTGTGGTCATGAACTTATATTCGATAGCAAGTTGTTCCATAAACTGACATGGTTATATTTATCAAACTTTGGTATTTTTTTAGACTTTTTTCTTTGCTTATATACTTAAATAATTGAATCTAACCTCTAATATATTTTTAAATACAGCAGATCATCAACAAAAAAATAAAAGTGATAAAAGTTGAAAATTGTATCTTGTACAAACTTGATGATCTAACCAGAAAATTGGCCCAAGATGGGCCTACTTATTAGTGACATACAACGCGAAGCGAGATCTGGTCCGGCCCAACACGTCCAACAATGTTAAATTTGAAATTAAAAAACTGTAGGGTTTGATTTGTAATGCTATTTCTCTCTAGGGTTTGTTTGTAATTTACATATTTTTTCTTTCCTTTTTTTTTTTTGGTCTGTTTTCAATTCCCCTCGAACGATCTGTGTTTTCTTCCTCTTCCTTCTTCTCTCCCCCGCTACTGACTTTTTATTCAAATTTTTTCAGTAACAGACACACTCAGGTTTTCAATTTCTCAGAGCTTTTGATTTTCACGATGGAAATGGCGGAAGGAGAAGGAACTACAGAGGAGCACTACGACGTAGACATCACGACAACCGCTTCTTCACTCGGCGGCTCCGGCGTCTTCCATATCATCAATGACATAGTCGGTTTCGTCCTCTATATGCACCAGCAGATCCCTTCGTGTGTTATCTCTTACTCCCTTTTCGTATCTCTATGCTTCGATCTGTTTTTAATTTGATGTTCGATCTGGTGGCTATGTATTTGTCTGACTGTTCTTCAATCTCTGGGTTAATTTCGCGGATTAGTATGTTCGATTTCCTGCGACTAATAAGTTTGTTTTGATATGAACAGAAGGTTTTTTTCTATGAACTTTATGGATTAGTGTGAATTTAGAGAGATTAAGTGTTGGTAGAATGGTAGGTGATCTGTGTTCAATTCTAGAAGAAATTGAAATGCTTTGAGGCGCTATGCTCGACCTCTTGCTAAATATTTGTGAAAGTATGTTGGTATTACTCCAGAAACTCTTATTAAACACGTTCAGATTGATCAATTGTGCGCACTACTAGCTCCACTTGAGTTTAGAGTATGTTGTTTTATCTACTATGAGTGTTCTTTTGTTGTGGATTATCGTTTATTGAATACTAGAGACTCAAAATCGCAGCATTTGGTTTTGGCCACATAATCTCTTTTACCAATTTGCCTGTTGGTTACATTTGTGCAGGGTATTACAAGACATGACTCTTGAGTTTGATGGATTGCAAACAGAATTTACGGATTTGGTATGTTATTTCCACATACGCCATTTTCACTGTACTGTTAAGTTCTTTTTCACACTCTAAGAATCTTAGGTTGTAGGACGCTAGTCTTACAGAACCTGAAGTAAAACCACTTGTCAGAAGAAAACTAGTGAGTAGAAAGAGGGAGGTGAAGAACGAGATTAAGAAACTGGAGAGACTGATGAAAGCCATCTCTAGTCTCCGAAGTGCGCTGCAGTTAATGATCCGTGAAGCTCCTGGCATTCAGAAAGTCGTGTTGATTCTTGGTGGCAGTCCATTACGCCCTCAAAAAGCTTATGAGTTGTTATTCACACAACACAGTAGTAACTATGTTCTGGGATACGAAGGTGACTTTGCTAAATCTAAAGCTGCAGAAGCACTTTCAAAAAAGGTTCTTTCACCTCTGAACATGTTGCTTGGAAATTGTTCATATTGAAATAAGAAATGTTGACCCTCCCATTCTTTTTTTTTTTCTGGCTTTATAGACTATCCGAGCACTTATATCAACGGGTGCTGGATCAACTTCCTACCCAGGTAACTTTCGCTTGATTCTTAAACTTCATCTGCATTTTGTGCCATTGCATAAACTGGCAGGTGAACTATGGTGTAAACTGTAAATGCCTTATCCTTTTTCTTCTGAATTACAGGTCCAATGAGGCTCTTCATATTGGTTCATGCTCCACCTTCTTTGAATCTTCCCCAACATTTCCTTCCTAAACGAGATTTCAAATACAACAGAAAGGTATAAACTTCTGGTAATTCTATTCACACATCCAAGTAGAAGCCTTTTAATATCGACCAAATGCTAACAATCTCTTTTGTTATTGTAGTTTGTGCCTTCAAAGTTGAGATTCAAGTGCAGAACTCAAGACAATGCTACAAGTTCTTCCGTCAACTCTAACACAAGTGATTTAATATGGTAGTTCTCTTATTCACATTTCTCCAGTTTCACACCAAACAAGCTCTTGACGTGATCTTTTGATAATTCCCTCCGTGTCATTTCAGGTTTCAGTGTCGACATGTGATAAAGGGCTTAGCTTTCCATCAACCAGTAGAGGAATAAGACGTGAGAGATTTGTTTCTCTATAGTGTCTACTGTTGTAACTAAAACATGTAGCAGACTAGCAGATTTTTAGATACAAACCAGCATTTTTGTATTAAATCTAATCTTGAGATCCCATGGACTTCTATGTGGTGTTTATTCACCTCAAGGAAAAAGAACATGCTTATTGTGTAAAATAACCAAGATTATTGGGTTATTGATATAATTTTTCTGTTTCTTTTTGGACAGTATAAAAATTTTCTGTTAAAAAGCTAAACTTGTCGAGAAATTTAATACATTATAAAATTAGGGGGTCTTGTTCAAAAATAAAAATAAAATAAATATAGGGGGTTAAACATATAAAAATAAATAAACAAGGGTTAAAATGGAGAAGAACAAAACTTAAGTTTTATTATAAGAGGACTCTTGTACTTCCTTCTCCTCCCTGGTTACTACGGCGAACACAAACGCAAAATTTCCTTTTTTCTTTTGTGTTTACCTTCAAGCTGCTACCGAAGATTGCTCTCTCTCTCTCTCTCTGAGTGGTTAACAACACCGGAGCTTACATTACCACCAGTAAGCTTTATCTGGCTATTTTTCTTCGATTGATTTCAGTTTTCCTTCTTTTTCGTTGTTTGGGTTTACATACTCCGACTTGAATCGCTTGTTCTACTGAAGTGAATTCGAGTTTTTAGGGTTTTGTAACTTAATTTCTTCTTCCACCAATTTGGGTTTCTAGGTCTTTCACGAGGAGCTTGAAGATGATCTTCAAGATCGAAGACGTTACTGTCTACTTCCCTTATGATAACATATATCCAGAACAATACGAATACATGATTGAATTGAAGCGAGCTCTAGACGCCAAGGGACATTGTCTTCTCGAGATGCCTACGGGAACTGGTAAAACCATTGCCCTTCTTTCCCTTATCACCAGTTATCGTCTCTCTCGTCCTGATTCTCCGATCAAGCTTGTTTACTGCACTCGTACTGTCCACGAGATGGAGAAGACGTTAGCTGAGCTTAAGGTACTCCATGACTACCAAGTACGCCATCTCGGCACTCAAGCTAAGATCCTCGCCATTGGTCTTTCCTCTCGGAAGAATCTTTGCGTTAATACTAAGGTTTTAGCAGCGGAGAATCGTGATTCTGTTGATGCGGCGTGTAGGAAACGGACTGCTAGTTGGGTTAGGGCTTTGTCGACGGAGAATCCAAATATTGAACTCTGTGACTACTTTGAGAACTACGAAAAGGCTGCTGAAAATGCGCTGTTACCTCCTGGTGTTTATACTTTAGAGGTCAGAATCAAACTATTTTAAGGTTTTTTTACATTTTGTTTCTTGATCAAGCTTAGGTTTAAGACTGGAATGCTGTTTGACTTAGGACCCCTTTCTAGGTTACTTGCTGATGGTATCTATGTGTTTGGATTTTAGGATTTACGGGCTTTTGGTAAGAATTGTGGATGGTGCCCTTACTTTCTTGCGAGACATATGGTTCAGTTCGCCAACGTTATTGTTTATAGCTACCAGTACTTACTGGATCCTAAGGTTGCTGGAATTATATCAAAGGAGTTACAAAAGGAGTCAGTTGTAGTTTTTGACGAGGCCCATAATATCGATAATGTGTGTATTGAAGCACTCAGCGTCAGTGTGAGGAGGGTTACACTTGAAGGTGCTAATCGAAATCTTAATAAGATAAGGCAAGAAATTGATAGGTACGCCAATGTCTTTTTCCTACTTACAGATACTCTTGAGTTCTCTTGAACTTGCCGCTCTTAATACAACAAGAAACATCGTGATAGGGTCTTTTCTCTTTCAGTTGAATATTCTGATTGTTCTTGAATGCTCATTCCAGTTGCTACTTGTAGGTATTCTTATGCTTTTTCTCATAGAACTGAAAGGGGAACAAAAAATTACAAACGTTTTTGTCAGCATCTTAAGCACATGAATGTCTTGTTTAGTGATCCTATGGTGCATAGTTATCTTGGTTCAATACAGGAAGTGACCTGGTTATTTGCTGATACGTATTTTTAAGTTCTTATTACATTATTAAAATTGTCCAACTGGTAGGAAGGTTCAAGGCTACTGATGCAGGAAGATTGCGAGCTGAATACAACCGACTGGTTGAGGGTTTAGCACTGAGAGGGGACTTATCTGGTAAGTATGTGTTTTGAAAGGTGATGTGTGGTTTGGTTTAAAACACACAAAGTACTGGGCATATTTACTGATTCTATGAACTTGATGTAACAGATATTTTTTTTCTGCAGGAAGCGATCAATGGCTTGCAAACCCTGCACTGCCCCATGATATTTTAAAGGAGGCCGTCCCGGGGAATATCAGACGAGCTGAGCATTTTGTGCATGTTTTACGCCGATTACTTCAATACTTGGGGGTACGGCTGGACACTGAGAACGTAGAGAAAGAAAGCCCTGTTAGCTTTGTATCGTCGCTGAATTCTCAGGCTGGAATTGAGCAGAAAACACTGAAGTTCTGTTATGACCGGCTCCAGTCTCTCATGCTAACCCTTGAAATTACAGATACAGATGAGTTTTTGCCAATCCAGACAGTGTGCGATTTTGCAACTCTTGTTGGGACATATGCTCGGGGATTTTCCATCATAATTGAGCCTTATGACGAGAGAATGCCTCACATTCCAGATCCTATATTGCAGGTAAACATGGTGTTTATCTACTTTCTTTTGAGTATTGTCACTTTGGTTTCAAAGATATTATCACTCAGATGTAAATGCAACCGTTTGAATAATTAAGAAATGTATCTGAAACATATATCCTTTTGTATCTTAGTTGAGCTGTCATGATGCGTCTTTGGCGATCAAACCGGTGTTTGATCGTTTCCAATCAGTCGTGATTACATCAGGCACCTTGAGCCCAATTGATCTGTATCCCCGTCTTCTTAGTTTCACTCCTGTTGTTAGTCGAAGCTTTAAGATGTCGATGACACGAGACTGCATCTGCCCTATGGTTCTAACTCGGGGAAGGTATGTTTATAAAACTAATCCTGATCACTTACCTTATTGTTTAGTCTTATATGGATTTACACTATGGGTTGTTTTCTTTTTCAGTGATCAGCTCCCTGTTAGCACCAAATTTGACATGAGAAGTGATCCCGGTGTTGTGAGGAATTACGGAAAGCTATTGGTAGAGATGGTATCCATTGTTCCTGATGGAGTTGTCTGCTTCTTTGTTAGTTACTCATACATGGATGGCATTATTGCTACATGGAATGAAACTGGAATTCTGAAGGTAAGGTCTTCTTCTTTGCTATATCATGTCAGTATTTTTTTCACAGTTTTGAATGAATTGGATACACTTGCAGTTGTGATAAGCATTGATGTATATGTGCTTACCGTTAATACCAAATCTCTTAATGTTTGTAGGAAATAATGCAACAAAAGCTTGTTTTCATCGAAACACAAGATGTTGTAGAAACAACATTGGCACTGGATAATTATCGCAGGGCATGCGATTGCGGAAGAGGTGCAGTTTTCTTCTCTGTGGCTAGGTAAAATTTCTATTTGTGAATGGTCGATAATTTGGAATTCATAGCAAGGAATTTTTGGTTCTTCTCTTTGATTCTGTATTATAGAATCTTCTCTTCTCTCTTATTTTTGGTTGGTTGATAAATTGTAAAGAGGTTTAGTATGAATACTCGATTAGAAATTTCAATGAAAGTGATCAAGTTTTGAATTTGAATGGCAGGGGGAAAGTTGCTGAAGGTATCGATTTTGATCGTCACTATGGAAGACTAGTTGTAATGTACGGAGTGCCTTTCCAGTATACATTAAGCAAGTAAGTTCTACTTAAATGAATGTGTATCCTTTCAATTTCCGGTTTTCTGCTTTTATTTTTTCATAGGGCGTGAGTAGTGAGAGATGATAAGATGGAAACGGGAAAAATTTCAGGATATTACTAGCAAGATTGGAGTATCTGCGTGACACATTTCAAATAAAAGAAGGCGATTTCCTAACTTTTGATGCACTGGTAAGATTCTTACTTTATGATTTTATTATACTTTGGTGCAACTCGTTACCTGTTTGTGACCGTTGTTAATTCCTTTTTGTCTTAAATACAGAGGCAAGCAGCTCAATGTGTAGGGCGAGTAATCCGATCAAAGGCTGACTATGGGATGATGATATTTGCAGACAAAAGGTATAATATGCACGCCTTAAAGTTTCTCTCTCTGAGTCTGGTCATTTGGACTCCTTCTATCTACTTAATGTGATTATCTCTATACTCTTTATCTAATAAATTAAGTTTATATGCGCAAGTATTTGGGATCACCTCGAGAATAGAAGAATATATCACAGTTCACACTGTTTCTTAGGAACGGGAAGAAATTCTTAGGATAGAGGAGAGACAGATATGCTTACGTTTGGCTTATAATGTCACATTTCTTTGGTCTAATAATACAATGCCGTTGACGTAAAACTTGCAGATATAGCCGACATGATAAGCGGTCCAAACTACCCGGTTGGATACTTTCACATTTGCGGGATGCCCACTTGAATTTAAGCACAGACATGGCTATTCACATTGCTCGAGAGGTAAACCTATATAGTTCCACTGCTTTTCTATAACTTACAGTTAAACAAACAACAAGGCATTAAGAATATAAAAATATTTGGGTTTTCTTTTTTGACAGTTTCTAAGGAAAATGGCTCAACCGTATGATAAGGCGGGTACAATGGGAAGGAAAACTCTGTTGACGCAAGAAGATTTAGAGAAGATGGCTGAGACAGGTGTGCAAGACATGGCTTATTAGTAAACCGGTTTGGTTTTTTTCCTTTTTGGTTTAGGTCTACCAAAAACTATTTTAGCACAAAATTTCATCATATGGTGCCATATTTGCTCCCCTTATTATTTTTTTTTTTTTTTGATGATTTTTCACATTTTCAGGAATCAAATTGAAATTTAAAGCTCAGAAAATTTCGGTTTTGATTTGCTAAATTAGCAAAAGGGGAGCTTAATTTTTTGATATCTATATTATATCCATTAAGTAATTAAAAGTATGCGAAGAAATTATTCACTGGCTCGTTGCAAAGTAGAATGTGAAATTGAAGTAGCGAGATTTTGAGCGACAGCCCAAACGTATAACTGAAAATATATGATCCAGTATTTTCCTTTTTCCTTAAACTTTCCAACTTTTTTTTTTTTTTGTCGGCGAAAACTTTCCAACTTCCTTATTAAAGAAAAGAAGAGTAAATTTCTTTTTTCTTAAAACGTACAGAAAATAAATTTCCGTTTTTTGTTTGGATGGAGTAAAGGAGATCGTTCAAGGTAGAGAGACTATCTGCAACTTGAAATTTGATATCAAATAACTCATTACACATTCAGATCAGGTGATAAAAAATGACAAGAACATATTCCTTTGGCATTTGGCTCCTTATTGATAACATCAAACGTGACATAATTAATAAACTGAAACACATTTATTTTTAAGGAAATTGATTTAACTAAATGTAATCTAAGCAGTGGAAGTGAAATTGAAGTTGGCGCAGTTAGTGCGACGTCCCAGTAGAGTAGAACTGAACCCGAATCTGTTACTGGCTAAATCAAATTCAACCAGATTGTCCTCCAACTGAAACCCTCCGATCACCACAGAGGTTCTCGCGTTGACTCCTCCGTCAACGAAACCCAAGCAGATGACGTCATCTCTGACACTCACCATCGAGTTAGCTCCAAAGATCCTCCAAACGACGTCCTTGCTGTGAAGCACGAGCTGTATCTCCGGCACGGCGTATCCCACGCGCGTGACGCCGATGTTCTGCGTGCTGAAACACGCGCCAAACGGTTTCACGGACGCTACTCTAGTGATGTTCCTTGCCGCTGCTTGTCTCACGAACTCCGACGTAAAAGCTTTATAGATCGATGACTCCATCACAGTATAAGGGTTCACAGTGCTGATCTTGGTTCCTCCGAATCCGGTACTGTTAATCTTCAAAAGCCTTGGATTGATCGGAACTGTGTTCTCGACGATTTTAATCGCCGTCACGCCGATGAAGTACTCCGAGGATTTTTCACCTTGTGAAAACGCAGAAGCAGTGCTCACCGGACTGATGAGAAGCGGCGTCGTTTGGAGCCCTGAAATGGGGATTCCGGGGAGGAAAACGTAAGGCCCGTTGCCGAAGAAGGCGACGCCTCTACCGGAAGTAAGACACACGGCGAATTTGCGGTTGAAGCTAAACGCCGCGGCGAATTGCGAGGGTAAGCCGATGTTGTGACGTCCCATTCCGGCCATGCCAACGGTTCCTTTAGCGAGTCCATTAAGAAGAAAGGTTGAACCACAAACGAAGATTAGATTGGGGATTTTAACGACCGGACCCGGATTAGATCCGTCGGTGGACTGGATCGAGACGACGTCTAAAGCAAGCTCTCCGGAAGTTGCGGTTCCGGTGACGGTGTTATCTGGAGTAGCGCCGCAAGTGTTGTTACTACAGCCAGGTCTGGGAGGGGAGAAGCATTGGCCGCAGCTGGTGGAGCCGGCGCGAGTACAGACGGCGGAGTTGCAGCGAGGGGACTGGTAAGTGGAAGAGACGTAGCCTCTGTCACAGTCGACCCAGAGATCTCGACCACCGAGGTCGAAGACGACGGAAGCGGGGACGAGAGGTGTGCGTTGGTTGAGGACGGTTGTGTATTGTAGGGAAGATGGATCTTTTGTGACTGGGAGGATGAGAGCTTTAGGTCGGAATGATGTTTGAGCAGAGGAGGATGAGAGGGAGAAGATGAAGAGGACAAGGACAGAGAGGATCACCGGAGAGGAGGACGCCATTGTTGTTAATAGAGACTGAATGAATGTGATGAGGTTGAAGAAGAGGATTTGCTCCTATTTATAGTGAAAACTTTTGTGAGTGTCGGCTTTATTTGAAAATTTTGGAGATTAGTGTGACGTTTTTGACTTTTCTAAACGATTTCGTGATTTTGCTTCTCATTATCTCTGAAAATGACACAAATCAAATCTAGTAGTAATTTTGTTGGGGTTTAGGACAAAATACTAGTAGTAGTCGTATTTGTTTACTGGTGTATCATTTTGCTTTTTTTTGGCATCTTCTCTTTTCTCCTTATTTACTTTTGTTTAAAGTAAGTTACTTATTAGTGGGTTAATTAAGAAAGTTAATGTGTTACTTAGTTAATTAATTATAGAGACAATTCGAAGCAGCAAAGGTTGGTGATGAAATAAATGCCAGGTGGACGTGTGCGAGGGTGCCTTTCTTGACTTTTCCTCTATTCTTTCTTTCGTTTTCACAATTAATATATATATATTTTGTTACTACTATATCCATAATGTACTGTTGTTATAGATTACTCTCGACACGTCTACAGATTATTTTATGATTGATCAATTTTTTATTTTTTTTCTGGTCTTTATAGTTAAGCTTTTCATATCATCATCTCTTAATATCGAAAATTACACGGTTTTTTTGAAATTCTGCGGCACCACTTTTCTTGGATAAGATCAGGTCAACTCATGACAGCAGCACACATCATACATAACATCAAAACATATTTTATATTATAGTCATCCAGTTTATTATTATTATTTTTTTGTCATCATCATCCAGTTTATTAAACAGCCTAAAAGACGTGAAATTGTTTTGGCGAAAATTTGGTTTGTGTTCCAATTCCAAGTCCTCCTACCCATCCACGTAAGACACTTTATGGAAAGCCCATGTTGATCCAATCTGAATTTCGACATTTCCTTTCTCTTTTTAACAAAAATCCACGTAAGATTTGTTAACAAAAATCACTGACATTTCCTTTTCTTTTTTTCAACAAGTTTTATCGACTCATTTATTTTATTCTCTTTTTTTTTTTCCGGCCGAGTAATTTTTAATAACGTATAGTGATAATTGTCTTCATAATCATAAACTATTTTGATGGAACAATTATCACAATCACCTCCACAAGACCACAACATAACCATGTATTGTCATTTTTTTATTTCTTTTGTTGACATAATCGTAAACTATTTGAGTTGATTTATTAATATGAAGTTGAAAAAAAAAAAGAAAAATCATAAACTATTTTCATTGCACAATAATTTTTATCCTATCCATAATAAGATTTCAGAAATCATCACATAATTTAATGATTAATGATATATTTTTTTTATCCAATAACTAACTAACTAAACAATAAATTTCAGGTATGGATTTGCAACTTTATCAATTAACAAATAAAAACTTTGTAAATTAACAAAACTCTCTTAGAGCAACAAGAACACTAGAATAAACAGCCGAAATTTGATAATTATGAAATATAATTTATTTATATTTCATGTTAGAGTCTAACAAGAAAATTTGAAAAATATTATTTATTGAGAAAAGTGAACGCTTTTCTTGTATAATTGTTTTTCAATATGTAGATTCATCAATCAAAACACGTTAAGAGCAAAAAAAATTCAGTTGATTAATTGTATGGTTTAAAAAACGGTTATGTATTTATAAACTAGGTATTGATGTGAAGAGAATGTGCACGAGATGTTCATGTAGCTAAGAGCCATTAAGTTTGATAGTTATTTTAATTATAAAATATAAACCTATTGGGTTTCTAACACCTTGCCGAGAAACACTAATGGTTGCACTTTAATTGAATATGTTTGTAATACGTGACGACATATTCATGCTAATGTTCGTTGCTCTTGGACGCCGACAACTGTATAAACGCCAAAAGAGTCTTCAAACCAGTTTGACTGAATTCAAAACAGTGGTTAACTCTCTATAATGAAATGAATGACCATTTTCTCTATAATCATATACTTTATTGATTGGAAAAAGATATGATTTTTTTTATATAATTGAATTTTGATAATATTAATAAAATAATAGAATGTCTGATTAAAAAATACGAAATAACATACATAATTTATTATTTTATAATAATTTTTTGATGATATAAATTAAATCATTTGAGAAATAGATTCACATGTATAACTTCCATTTAAGAAATGACAAAGAACTTAGACCAACTCCATGGCACAACAAAATATAACCCACATATTGAAATGGATATATAAAATCTATTTCCGTAGTATCGTGTCTATCTTGAATGGTCTAGTGGTAGTATGAAGTAGAGTGTGATACTGTTATCCGAGTTCGAACCTGCCCAATTACAATATTTTTAAAATATTTTTTTTTCCCTCGTACGTACGTGATTAGAACATATGTTAATATCTTATCTTCTGATCCCTAGTTAACATTTGAAAGTTGAGTTTAGGCAGTCTGTAAAGGTGATATCAGACTTTAAGTGGTTTAGTACAAAGGAAACACGAAACTGTGACGTTGCATATTATCGATCGTGTGTATGTTTTTTTTTTTAAATCAAACTAAGACGCAACCTTCCATTACAGTGATTGCTTTGCCTCTCAGTAGAACCCTCTGCTTCTCTTTGTCCAGATGAACCTTCAGAGTTCCGCCTCTGCTTGAAGCCTAAACACATTTCATAATAACCAAAACTTTCTTCAGGAATCAAGACTAAAGCGGTCTCAAAAGCCTGCGTAGAGAGAGAGAGAGAGAACCTGGTAGGCCAAGAAATCACACTTGTTCAGCTTGGGGCTCCAGTAATGTGCCAAGGCACAGTGCGCACTTCCAGTAACAGGGTCCTGAAGTAGAAAAAGCAAAAGAGGTCATGTTTTCCTTTGCTGTTTTTTTGATCACTCCCTTTTAATCTAAAGAGCAATGCAAAAGACTTGTATTGTATAATTATTACCTCATTGATTCCGAATCTTGGTGCAAAGTAGCGACTACAGAAATCAAATGTAGATCCTGGAGAAGCAGCGGCACTCACCATCATTCCTTCACAAGGGCATTTCGATATCTCTTCTAGTCTCGGCTGCAGTTCAACGACAGATTGCCAAGATGGAAGCACGATCTGCAAATCATCCAAATTATTTGGTTCAATATGGCGCCATAGCAAGAATGGAGACAGAGATGCCTGGCTTAAAATATATATATATATATAGTTACGAGGATGTCTTTCTCTGTGGCTTTAACATCAACAATGGTAGCTCCATTCATGGCTTTGGAGAACAAAGAGAGATCATCATCAGTGTAGTTGACTTCAAAAGTTGGAACAATAGGGAAATCCAATTCGATGGACATGGTTGATGATTCTTCTTTTGATGCATCCTTTTTGAGATGTTTAGCCGTTAGAATCCCTGATCTTGTGGCGAACTCAACTGTTTCCGAACCAATCAAACCAGCTGAGAAGAGAACGTGAGCAGATGCTAACGTTGCATGACCACACAGATCTACCTGCAACAAGAGAAAAGAGAGGAATCTCATGCATACAAGATCTCTATACTTGTCTTCGTTTCCACCCCCTCACAATCTCCAGATCTTCCAATGTTGTCATAATCAAATTTCATAAAGAGTCTATAAAAAAAAAAGTCAACTGAACAATCTAAGATCATCAAAACCAAAAGAGCGAGCGATTATAGCAAACCTCAGCGAGTGGAGTAAGCCAGCGGAGACGGAAGCGAGGGAAACCACCGTCGGACAAGGTGATCGGAGTGAGGAAACAAGTCTCGGAGATGTTGAACTCGGTAGCAAGAGACTGAAGCCACACGTCGTCTCTCTCGTTACCGTCTTCCAGAAAGCAAACAGCAGCTGGATTTCCTTTGAAGGCGGATTCAGTGAATGCATCAACGATGAAGTACCTCACTCTCTTTTTGTCCGCCATTTTTGTGTTCTTTTTTTTTACTTGAATTATTTTGTGAAGTCGCTCACTGAGATGGCTTACAAATACGGCTTACCTAACCCACGGGCGACTAAACCTTTTCATTCTTCTACATACGGAAATACTTAAAAACTTTGTTTCCTTTATCTAACTAATAACGTCTACTGGGTGAGCTGTTTGGCTATGCACGGGTCTAAAGGGCTTAGACGCTTAGTAAAGAACGACTCTACTGAGATGAGGCGGTGGCTAAGATGACATTGCTGTGAGAGACACAGAAACTCCTAATACATTGCACCATTTCTTTCATGAAAACACAGGCTAGTTGTAATAAGACTGTACAATTCACAATCCTAGAGTAAAATTTATTGTCTATTTTGTTCTTTAATCATAAAACCATTACAATACAAGCTTACAAGACCACACAGGGGAAGTAGCAAAGTGAGAGAAAGAGTCTTGAGATCTTTTTGCTACATAAAGAGCCTTTCAAATTGAGGCCAATGCAGCTTTTTTTTTTTTATTCATTAATAAAATTACAGCTACAAAGGGGAGTACATGTGATGTTACCAAGCTCCTTCCTTTGACATCCTAAGGAAATGTGCGAGGCTGATGCTCGGTTTCTCTCCTGAATCCCCACTCTTTTTCCACTTGATGCTTGTTGTCTTCATTGCTATCCTTCCTATTTGTTCTGTCGCAGTTGTTGATACCAAATTGTGGTACTGCTCCAAAGAAAATAGTTTCTTTACGTGGTTTTAAATAATAAAAAATCTCTATATGTTTATTCAACATCTCAACAGCTCAGGACATGTCGTGGCTCATACCTCACAAACGCCGTGCAAAAGCAATCTATGGAATGGGTCTTGAACCTTTAGCTCAAGGATATCTCCTTCACCACCTTCATCGATGAAATGACTTATACAGTTCTGTGAAAATAATAAACGAGTCTGAAGTCTGGGAGCAAAAGGTCTATATATTTACATATATGGCTAAAATTGTCATCTTTGAAGAACCTATACCTCATATCCCTCGATTAGTCCTGGTAAAAAGCTACGTCGAAGAGCGTCTCTTGTCCTACAATCAATTCTTCGCCAAGCATTCAAGACAGCGGTTTTATCAGCATCCATACGACCTCTCTGCCTCACGGATGACTGATTCAAGGAATCCATGATATTGGCCTGAGAAAAACACAGCTTTCAATTACGGTTAAGACTTATACCAAGTATGAAGAACAAGTCACATATTTTCAGATCATTATTACAATAACTTCTAATTCTTCTGACGCTCAGTGCCAAACTACAGCTAAATTACCTCCTTGTCCATGTCTATGCTTCTAAATTTGTCCCATTCTCCAACATTAGTCAAAGAAAAGGCTGAGGGTGGCACGTCATCACCTGTTGAGAGCATACGTAGAGTCAGTGAAACCATAAACCTAACACCGAACAGATTAAGAAAACATGGCGAATCACAAGTAAATTAGAGATTAATATAGGAAGAGTGAAGTTTGAATGGAATGTTATATTACCCCATGGTGGTGGAGCAAACAAGCCTCTAATTTCTTGGGCATCTAAACGAGGAACAAGTTCCATCAGAATACGATCATTTAACCACCTACGAGACCGTCGGTTACTAACCTGCATAAGCATTTAAAACTCATTACGTAGTACAAATTTACCAACCAACCTTTGGATGAAGAATGCAGAACAATCACATCTCAAGTACTGTATTAATTGGAGAATACAGAAATGATACCAGGGTAGAAAAATTGGCTGAACATCAGAATTGACAGCATTTCGGAGAAAATTGAATGGGAAGATAAAAACAAGAGCGAAAAGGCACTAACTTGTCCTGTCAGGCTCTCAAGGGCCTCAATTTTCTTCTCTAGCGAGAGGCCACGAGAAGCAGAAGTATCACCTGCAAGTAAACCCCTAAGAAATTCATTCCCAGGAAACGAAAAAACAATTCCCAATAATCAGAAACCCTAAATTCCCCAATACAGAAAGTTTTCGAATTATAAGGAAACACGGGCCGGCCTATCACTCATTGATTATCCATCTGCTTAGAAAAAGAGTCAAAATTAAACACTTCGAATTTACCTCTAAGGGGATCAATAAGAAGGCTATCATCTCGCCCCATGACATTGGTAGCCGCCATGATTCAACGAATGGAGAGTATATCGGCTAATCTGAACAGAAAACCGAGCCACGAGACTCTTCTCTTTCAAAGGGAAGGAAGACTCTTTCACAATAGGTTGGTTTCGAGGTGTTATTGCGGTTAGACAAGGCAAGCACCACGAGAATTCACGGAGGAGACCGACGGAAGCAACGATTTGGGAATTCGAAGATGTAAAAAACAAATGCCAGAACTACCTGTACCTCAGACGCAAACGTATCAATTCAAGGCCATGGAATATGCCGCAAACCCGACCCGACCCGTCTGACATGGACTCGAGTAAAACTAATTTCGGGTTAATTAGTATACAATATTCTGAAAAACTCCAGTAAATAAAAATTAACTAAATGAAGACAAAACGGATTAAACGGTGAATAAATGGTATTATGATGTGCTATACAAATCGTCTCTAATATTCTCCCTCGGTAAAAAAAAAAATTCGTGAAATTTACAAACTCAAGAGGTTTCTTCTGATCTATTCTATATTATTCAAGTATTGGATGGGTCGATTCTGATAACGACAGCCTCGTGTAGAACCGGTGGTGGTTCTGCGATGGGGAGGAGCACGGAAGCGTCGTCATTCTTCTTCCCATCTAAATCAGCGCCATTCTCAGCCAATGCTTTGTCCAAGGATGATTTCGCCACTCTTGTTATGCATATTATCAGAATTACTGCTCCCACATAATTCAAAACCCCCAAAAAAAAAATGCGTGTCAAATCTCAGACCACAGGGTGTCATTTTCAGACCACTGATCATATGACGTGAAGCTATATATATTATTTACAGAATAGACTTACCAGCTAGAGCAACGCCAACCATCATGATTACCTGCATCCACAAGTGACCATGCAGAAGAATTAGCAATCAGGCTTACCATACAGAGATATTTCAAAGCAATTCAAACCGCAGCTAATAACAATGCGAGACTATCACAATGTTATTCCTTACATATATATATGGATGCTTTTGAGTTCGGATTTGGTTAACTAATCATCACAGTCAGGATATTTAAGCAAACACAACTTAAACATTATATTATGGTAAAGACACCAAGATGTTTACAGTAAACCTCATAAATACACTAACAAACTTCTAAACCTATTGTTCTCAACATACATTATAAGTGATACGTAATTATGCATTACAGCAGAGTATCTTCAGCCAGGTAATCGACTATCATTTCCAATCTAGTAGTCAAGTGGAAGAAAAAGAACGAAAACTTACCCAGCGAAATACTGACACCTCATGCCATCCATGTGTAATATCAGAAAGATCTTTCAGAGTAGTTCCAACATAAACTAGCGCAAATGTAATGGGCTGTTACATCAAAACATTTCAAAAGATTAGTTCTCGGGTGTAAGAACAAAGCTCAAAGCACTAGGCTCTTCTTCTACCACTATCAAAGTATAAATGGCAAACATGCAAGCGAATTTTAAGGAAATGTCAATACCATCATTCCCAACCAAGTGGCCAGCATGTATTCCCCTAAGCGAACAGGAGTTACAGATAGGAGGTAATTCACCATATTGAAGGGCAGTATGGGGACAACGCGTAGAAGTAAAACTATCTGTAAAAGGAAGAAATTATTATGTAGTTAGTAGAAAACCTATTAAACGTAGCCAGGAATTTAAGGTACTTTGCCATACTGTTGGTCACAGATCTAGCTTCTATGAAGAAAAACGAAATGTCAATTAATTGAGAGGGTGTCATGCCTTGAAGCCAGATTTTTGAATTGCCACGGAAACAGCTTGAAACTTAGGATAATGCTTTATTTTTGAGGTGACATAAGATCTACCAATCTGCATGATACCAGAAGGACATAAGATAAATCATTAGCAACAATGAGATAGCCAAGATGCCACAATTGTGAAGATGCAAAAAACAGGTATCAGTACTTCTGATGTTACGGACTTACGGGCAAGTAACACTATTGCAAGCTATAATTATTAAAATAGATAGTACCATACTGAAGAGACCTACCGTTCTACCAAGTAGAAATGCCGCTGTTGCACCTAATGTAGCTCCAAGAGAGTCGGCTACAAACCCTACAGGCAGGCCAAAAAGGTAACCACCACCAAGCTGCAGAGAGAAAATTAAGACTATCGGAACAGGGACTAAAAGTCAAGTCCTAGAAACCTATCTTGTACTGAAAAATTACGAACAAACATGTTAAAAAGCACCCAAGAGTTCACTAGATAGTTATGAACCCACACCTACCGTGAGTACAGAAGCAGGAACCGCCACAATTGTGAGAGGAATATAAGCCAACGCCCTGAAAATTTCAAGGAGGTAAAAACGGATTATCACAAGATTATATAAGGCAGCCATAGAACAATGCCAGCAAAATAAACCAATAAGTTGTTGAAACGAGAGTATAGAACCAAAACAAGTAGCAGGCACGGAAAACTTACAATGCAAGGGGACCAAAAGGTCCAAGATCTTCCTTAATCCATAGCAAGAAGTCCTTCAATTTCTGCAGTAAGGGTACATAACAATGATTCAAAATCATGTATAAATTATCATTGATCTATGAAAATTTCTCTATCACCAAGTCTAGCAATGTTCTTGATTAACTTGATAAGCAAATAAAAAACTCTCGCTCAGCTCAACCTAGTGTAAAAAATATAACAACCGAGAAACAGTATATTCCAAACAGAGATATAGTGATCTAGCGAGCTCCAGAAATACTCGGCTCAATAAAGTGCCAAGCATAGAAGATAGATACACTATTTTTGCCACATTCACTACTAAAACACTGAAATACAAATGAGTAGAGAGAAATTGCCTGCTCGACAGGGAGAAAAGTGAAGGCGGTGACGATAGCAACAAGGAGGAGGAGAGAGATTGCGATTCGGAAAGTGGAAGGGGAGAATGACATCGCCGCCATATACAAGGATCTGAGGCGACGCCGCCACCAAGGCCTCGAATGATCATCTTCCGCACCGTCGTAGTCAAATTGACCTCCATTGATACAAGCTCCTGGCTTCAGCCACGGCCTCGCCCTTAGGCCCTCCACTTTCGCCAGATTTCTCTTTCCCTCCCAAAGCGAAATCGTGTCTCTTCTCGCCGCTTTTTTAGTCTTTGGCCTACGATTCCGGAGATATGCTTCAGACGCGTCGTCTCTCTCTCCTACGATTGGGAAAACGAAACATGCGATCGAGAGAGAGAGAGAGAGAGAGATGAGTTGTAGAAATGGATAGAGAGATTGCAGAGATGGAGAAGCTTGTGCTTCAATTCTTCGATTTCACTGTTCTTCGATCTTGAGATTTCTGTTGCGTCTCGCTCGTTCCGGTTTCACTGCCGCGAACTCTTGTTGGGCCATTAATTGTCCAAACATTGAGCTAATAATTTGGACCCAAAGGCCCATATAAAGCAAATCAAAATTATATTAAGATATTAGGGATGAATTAAACCCATCAAGGATTACATCAACGATTTATCATTCGCGTTGACATCCATAAAAAATCTTTAATGTTACAACTTGTGTTGGGCAGGACGAAAATTTACGACTTAACATAAAGTTTTCCTTATTCTTTTGTCAGTCACATTAGCTCTTTGTCACTCGTAAAATATAGTGTAAAAAAGGTTTACTTATTTTGTTCCTAACGGTCAAAAAAATACATACGATAATCTCAAGAATAACGTGATCACTTGGAGGTGAGATGCATCTTTCTCGAGCGTTAAAACCGGTGTAGGCAAATAAATAAGAGCGATAGATCAGTACTGAACAATTATCACGTTGTCACAAAAAAGTACTGATAGTTATTATTCGTAGTCAACAAATAAAATAAATAAAGAACGCATGAGTGAAAGAAAAAATGTGAACTGAAAAAAGGAAAAGAGAAAAATAAGGAAAAAACGCATGCTGGATGCTGACGTGTCAGGTGGTCCATGTATCCCCGTATCAAATCCCTTTCATCGTCTTCTAACTTCTTCTTCTTCTTCTTCTTCTTCTTCATAACAAAACCTCTTTCACATCACAAATAGAACACACTCTCTCTCTAGCTAGCTCCGTCGCTGTGGCTGTGTCTCTTCAAGCAACCAAATCGAAGCGTGGCAATGGTTTTTCTGAGCACTTTGGCGTTGGTAAGAGCCGCATATTCGCTCAACAGCTTCGTCTTTGAAGCCGAAGACATCCGATTCGGTTCGCCGTGGTGGTTCGGAGTCGTCGGTGTGGCGTGTTTCCTCGTTCTCTTTGCTGGGATAATGTCGGGACTCACCCTTGGACTAATGTCCCTTGGTCTCGTTGAGCTAGAGATTCTCGAGCAGAGTGGAACCTCCGCCGAGAAAAAACAGGCCGGTACGGCTACTTAGTTTTTCTTATGTGACCAGACTATAATCCACTTTCTTTGGCTGTAGAACCTTTTATTTTTTTAATATAAAAATATTGGTTGGTTTTTAATTTCTTATTACTCTTGACACTGCAAGCTGCTATGTTGCCTGTGGTTAAGAAGCAGCATCAACTTCTTGTGACTCTGCTTCTATGCAATGCAGCTGCCATGGAGGTAAAATCTTAATTTGCTACCCCAATGTTGTTCTGATTCACAACAATAAATTACTGCTTTTGTTCATCTCAGAATCAGTGAATTTTGTGCTTGGATCTTTTGGTTATATTGTTTCCAGGCTCTTCCTATATGCCTAGATAAGATATTCCACCCATTTGTGGCTGTTTTGCTTTCAGTTACTTTTGTCCTTGCTTTTGGAGAGGTAACTTTCTTTACATATCGTCTTAGTTTCAGTTTGTGATATATTCAGCACATTCCATTTGATCTGATACTAATCACAGTATGTTGTTGCATTTTCTTTTACTAGATAATTCCGCAAGCTATATGCTCGAGATACGGACTTGCTGTTGGCGCTAACTTTTTGTGGCTGGTTCGCATTTTGATGATAATCTGCTATCCCATTGCTTACCCTATCGGAAAGGTGATGTTGTCGTATACTACTCTTCGTTAGAGTAGTAAATGTCAGTTAACCTTAGTGTTCGGTTTTGTTTGACTAGTTGCTACAATAGTCAGCTAAGTTATGTTACAACCATGGAAGAATGGGAGATTTGTTGAAAACTCTAGCAATATCTTTAAGAAGTGGTACTTGTTAGAGCTAACTGCATTGATTATATCATCTAGACACGTTGATACATTTATTATGTCAGAGTGGTATGCAGCTGTTGATGTTTACTTTTATTCAACGTTTTATATGCCTCAGGTTCTGGATGCTGTAATTGGACATAATGACACACTATTTAGGCGAGCTCAGCTGAAAGCCCTTGTCTCAATTCACAGCCAAGAGGTAGATTCTCTTTATAATTTAACTAGAAATATCCATAATAGGAAAAAGGACAGATATACGTTGTAACCTTGTCTGCTTTGTGAAGTAGTTAATTAAGTTACTTGATTGTCAAAATTAATTCGTTGACATGAGATTTCTCTCCAACATAGGCTGGGAAGGGGGGTGAACTGACACACGAGGAAACAATGATTATAAGCGGAGCCCTGGATTTGAGCCAGAAGGTATGTATATGAACTACCCGTACATATCTCTGAAACCTCCGGAGGTCATTTCAGCTCCCCCTGAATCTTGAGTTTTTCACACTGATGAACAAATTATGTTGTGAATGAAGTGATTTACTTGTTAAGCCCCATTGATCCGGATTTAGACTCTTCATCTCCATGTAGATTTGTTTTATGAGATTGCTTGCATGTATAGGATGAAATACTTTGTTGAACTGATGCCTATACTTTGATACTTTCGCCTTCCAATTGAGAACATAATTTAGTTATTTTTTGCTTCGAGATTACCTCCAATGATCTAATTCATATGCTTTCATTTACTGGAAGTTCAGACTGCTGAAGAGGCTATGACGCCCATTGAATCAACATTTTCCCTAGATGTAAATACAAAGTTAGACTGGTGAGTCAAGGTTTTAGTTGGCCTTTAATCGACGATTTGCTTCCTCTATCTGTCAAATATTTCAAAGGAAAAACGAATTTGAGAAACTCCATTGGGATGATTAGTTTATAATTCATATTGTTAATTGCTATACAGAGTAGACTTTAAGTTCTTTTCCTTGGTCTATCTGCTTAGTAATAGCGCATGGTTTGACATCATGAATTTTCACCTTCTAAATTCAGGGAAACAGTTGGAAAAATACTTTCCCGAGGTCATAGCCGAATCCCGGTCTACTTGGGGAATCCGAAAAATATCATTGGGCTTCTACTGGTACTCGTGTCAAACTTTTGCATTGCTTCGTTTCACTGAACCCTATTAGATTACCTATCTGACTGTATCTGCTGCTGTATTCTAGGTTAAGTCTCTTTTAACTGTACGAGCTGAGACAGAGGCACCTGTAAGTTCTGTTTCCATCAGGAAGATCCCAAGGTATATATCTTGCTTCCCTGAGCTTGATCTGCTTATCATATAAATCCACATGAAAATTATAATTATAATTTCCCATACATTGCCTTTCCAGGGTTCCATCAGACATGCCATTGTACGATATCCTCAATGAATTTCAAAAGGGAAGCAGTCACATGGCTGCAGTTGTCAAAGTTAAAGACAAAGATATAAAGAATAACATGCAGTTGCTAAGTAATGGAGAAACACCCAAAGAATATATGAAGTTTTACCAGAGTAGTAATATAACGGCTCCTTTGCTGAAGCATGAATCCCATGAAGTTGTTGTGGATATTGATAAAGTACCAAAGCATGTAAAAAACAGGGGAAGAAATTTCCAACAGAACGGTATTGTGAAAAGAGACTTACCGCGTTTGTTGGAAGACAACGAAGATGCAGAAGTGATTGGCATCATCACATTAGAGGATGTCTTTGAAGAACTTCTACAAGTATGATCTAATACTTATTCGTTTTTCTCTTTCTGATTTGATCCTCTGCCCCTGTTAATCATCACCGTGACTTGAAAAAGCTCTCTTTTACACAAAATTTTCCATATATGCACATTTAACTTAAGAAGCTTTTCGTTGGTGATTTTCTGCAAGAGCAGGCAGAAATAGTAGATGAAACTGACGTTTACATCGACGTACATAAAAGGTATTCTAGTGGTATTTATTATTTCTGAGTCACTTCTCTTTTTTTTTGCAAAAGGTTCATTACAAAGTATTATTCTGCCATTATTTCAGAATACGTGTGGCGGCGGCTGCTGTATCATCCATAACACGTGCTTTACCAGTGGTAAGCAAGCAACATTGGCTGATCAAATCTTCGGAATCTTATTGAATCAAAGTTTAAAACTTGTGGGGTGTGGGGGTATTAACGACTCTTGTGTGTGGTACAGGAGGCTCAAAGCAAGGTAGGACAAACTGTGAAGAAGCTTGTTGGGAAAGAAGTACGAAGTACGAAAAATTACACAACAAAAGTCACAGCGCCTCTATTAGCAGGATCAGATAGATAGTTTTTACTTTAGCTTCTGTTATTAGTTTAAGGTTGAAGGTTCAGTGTCACGTCTCTTAGCACTTACTTTGTTGTATGTTGTGTCTTAAGAAAAGTAAAGAGTTTTGTATCTTTCTAAATCAATAGAATGGTATATACCGGTTTGATCAGCTTGAACGATACGCAGAAGTATGATCACTGAAGTGGCCAAGGACACAAAATGTGTGTCCGACGTCCGTCTTTCTCGTTAATCCGCCAAGCGAGAGAAAAGGTTGTATGAGAGCAGTCCATAAGAATATAGTACATATTATAAGCCACTTCTCAAAAGGCCTCACAAAGTAAAGTCCTGAGTAAAATACTAAAATGCATATGAGTCGATCCAATTTCTGTGGCAGTATTTTACTTCTTTATTGGAATGATGATTTGAGTTCATTAATAAAAGGGAAATCCACCAAGATTTTGTAATTGAAATTTATGTTATTATGTCAACATATTCAGGCAAAAAATCGAAATTCTGTGTAATTCAATTAACAATTAAACTGAAAGCTAAAATATTTTAAATTGAAAATATGAAAATACAAAGAATTTTGAAATATGTCTGTTAACACCTAAAAACATACATTATATATATATAATATTTTTTTTGAGGTGCAAATAACAGTAAAATCAGTAAAAAAAAAGTTCAAAAACGGATTAGGAAAAAAGGAAAAAAAGACAAAGAGGACGATTAGAAAAAGGAAAAAACACAAGTGAGACTTTAACGCTATTTGACGAATTTGTTGTCGTTGTTCTTGGTCCGTACTATCTCTCTCTGCGCCGTATTCTCTCTATCGAACTTGCCGGTAAGCTTCGTCGATCTTCCTCTTCGACTAGTGATCTTACAAAAATCAGAGAGATTTGATTAACCTATATAGATATCTCAGTTCTTGTAGAAACTTCACCTAGCTCAGCAGGGTTCTAATTGTTGTTAATTCGAATTGAGTTCATCCCTCTGACTTATAAACCCTAATTTCGTGTTCCTTGTGAAGTTTCACCTTTTTCCTTAGCTTTTGTTAGTTACTTATTGGGGATTGATCTGTTTTAAGTTTATTTGCTGTACCAATGCAGAATTTGTATCAAACACGAACCTAACACTGGTTCCTCAAAGTGTTTGGGGGTTGTTTTTAGTCCATGGAAAAATCAAGCCCGGTGCAGAAAACCGTGGTGCTCCAGCCATTTGTCAAGTAACTCTCTATACCACGTATCTCTTTTGTTTCTATTCAGTTACAAATATGTCTAAAATCTTCCCTTTATATATATGCTCACTTAAATTAGTGTCCTTATCAATTTGTTTTTGCTTTACATTAATTTCTAGGCTGGTGAGGCTCGTAGCGAGGGCTTTCTATGATGATTATACTACAAAGAGTGATAATCAGCAGAAATCTGCAAAAAGTGACAACAGAGGGATTGCCGCTGTGGTGCTGGATGCGCTGACGAGGTTTGTGTGTATTATTTTATACCTAAGACTCTATTAGGTAGATAATGGCTCACATCTCCCTGTCACCTGGGTTTGAGGATAATGCTAGATTCACTTTTGAAACTTGATCATGGTCTGTTTAAGGTTGATATTGCGTGGATTGGCTATTTAAACCTGCTGTATTTTTGTTTTTACTGGCTTTCATTTCTGTTATCTCTTTTGTTCTATGTCTGCTAGGCGCCAATGGGTTAGAGAAGAAGACTTGGCAAAAGATTTGCAGTTGCACGCCAAGCAACTTCGAAAAATTATAAGACTCTTTGAAGAACAAAAATTGATTATGCGTGACCACCGGAAAGAGGTTTGTCCAGAAACTATCTTCTTTCAGATTGTAGTGTTTGCGCAATATGTCTCAGCTGTAACTCAGCGACTCTTTAGTCCTAGGATAAGTAGCATAATGTCATTAAATATCTAGTATATAACAATAACTGAAAAACATGAGTGTGAGAAAATAGATGATAGGTTGGCTACTCCTTTTCCAGATTTTGTGGTTCTTCTATCTACCTGTTGGGTTGATATTCCCCTTGTGAAACTTGTAGTTGGATTCTTTCACCACATGTTCTATCTGTCTTGAATGTTTGCTTGTCGTTAATCCCTTTACATTTCTTGCCTTTGCTACTTTAGTGATTCAATATCTTTTTAATAGACTGCAAAGGGTGTAAAGATGTATAGTGCTGCAGTGGCTGCTACAACTGATGGCCGAGCAGAGGACAAAGTTAAGCTCCACACCCACTCGTATTGCTGTCTTGATTATGCACAGGTACGCCTCATGTCCCTAAGTTTTTATTATTCAGTTCACTGGAGTCTTTTTTCTTTGTATCTAATTAAACTTCCCTATACTTTGTTTGTACTTCTTGTTTTATTTCGTTAACAGATATCTGATGTTGTTCGTTGTAAACTGCACCGGATGAAAAAAAAGCTCAAAGATGAGCTAGAAGATAAGAATACTGTTCAGGAGTATGGCTGTCCTAACTGCCAAAGGAAGTAAAGTCCATTACTCTTTATGTTATTATAAAATCTTTATATTCATGAGTGGTTTATGTTCATGAAAGCTAAATAAATTTTCATTTCTGGTTAGATATAATGCGCTGGATGCTCTGAGATTAATTTCTATGGAAGACGATTCTTTCCATTGCGAAAATTGCAATAGTGAACTTGTTGTGGAATGTAACAAGCTAACTTCCGAAGAAGTAGTAGATGGAGATGATAATGGAAGGAGACGGCGGCGGGAAAAACTAAAAGATATGCTTCAGAGGTTGGAGGTCTGTGTATATTGTTTTAGTGATTCAGTTCAATATTCTATAAAATTTGATAAAGCTTCACTGTGAAACTTGCATCGTTTCATGATGACACCAGAATGATTTAGTTGTTTTTCTAGAGATCAGATCTTAAATGACCAATGCTTGAGAATAGTCTGTCGCTGTAATTTTATGTCTCCTTGGTGGTTGGTGTTATGCTCATGGTTACTTCTGATAAGAGAAATGTTAAATTTTGCGTGTGCAACAATCTCTATATTCTGTATGAAGAATTGAGTATTGTTTCCCAATGCATTCTTCTTTTTATGTGTAACTTGTTTATTTTTTGGTTTTAAAATAATGGTCTGCACTTTTACTTTAGCCATGCTGATATACTCGTTCATCTTTAACATCATCTCATACTTGCTCTGATATACTAGCTCATCTTCCACATCATCTCATACTTACTTTTAGGTTGACAGTTTCAGAAATTTGTTTCTGTGATGTCGATTTATACTGTGCTGTTTTTAGCTATTACTTTTGCTTAAATCCTTGGTTGTGTTTTCTTGGGGTTAGTTATGTTGTTTGTGCGTTGGCTCAATTTGAGTATAATGTGCAGGCTCAAATGAAACCTCTGATGGATCAATTAGATAGAGTAAAAGATCTACCAATTCCTGAATTTGGATCTTTTCTGGCATGGGAGGCTCGTGCAGCTATGGCTGCTCGTGCAAATGGTGATCTTAATCCTAATGATCCTTTGAGGTCACAGGGTGGGTATGGTTCAACACCAATGCCATTTCTCGGAGAGACAAAGGTGACCTTTAGTTACGCTTTTTAATGTTTATAGAAGTTCAATGTTATAATGGAAGATAAGGCAGTGGTACTGTAATGAAATTTCCTTTCTGTTTTTCTCCAGCCAGTTTATGTGTCCGAATATATATTTGCAAAATCTCCCTGCATTTTTCCTCTTTCACTGTGGTTGGTTGATTTCTTAAATCTTATATGCTTAGGTTGAGGTTAACCTTGGTGACGGGAACGAAGATGTTAAATCTAAAGGTGGAGATTCCAGTCTGAAAGTCTTACCTCCATGGATGATTAAGCAAGGAATGAATCTGACCGAGGAACAAAGAGGAGAAATGAGACAGGTAGCAAAAGTTGATGGTGGTTCAGGAGGAGCAGCAAAACTTTCAGATGACAAGAAATCAGTCATTGGAAATGGCGATGAAAAGGATTTGAAGGTGTGCTTTTGGGGACAAATCCTTTGTGCCTATTCAGACCCCCACAGTAGCATCTTGTTTCCAAAAAATTAATACAGTATTTTCATTTTGCTTCAGGATGAATATCTGAAAGCTTACTATGCCGAACTGCTGAAGCAGCAAGAGCTTGCTGCGAGGCTTAATCAACAAGAATATGAGATTCAATTGGCAACTACATCCCCAGGTCGTCAGGTTGCTAAGAAGGCCAAACGTGAAGAGGAAGATGTTGAATGGGAAGAAGAGGCTCCTGTGGCAGGTCAGTTTGAGTTTGAATACTTCGTTTCCAGTTCGCGTACTATCTGATCATATGCATTAGCTAGTTATAAGGAACCGTTTTAGTTATATATGGAAATCGCAGAGCTTCAGCAAGAAGATAGTTGTTAAGACATGTTCATATATAACTTTATAAGATAGGTTACAGGTGTGTCATGGGTGCATGATGTATAAAGTTTAGTATATGATATACTTAATTTGATAACTTAACATGTTACGCACTTGCAGCTAATGGAAACTACAAAGTGGACTTGAACGTGGAAGCAGAAGCTTCGGGTGGTGAGGAAGATGATATCGATTGGGAAGAAGGCTGAAAAGCAAGTGGATTAGATCTGATTTATAATGGATGTCAAACTTGATAAAATAAACTTGGCTATTGTATATTCCCATTAATTTGCCGTTAGCAACATCCAAAAGATATCGTTTCTATTTCGAAAAATTATATAATATAATTTAGACTCTGTGGAGTCGAACCAGTGCCGTCTCTCAACACTAAGCCAATTTAGCCTCTTATCGCTCAACACTAGTGATATATAAAACAACTATATATATCACTAAAAACGGATGAGCGATTGTGGTGGAAAATATATATATATATATATATATTTTTTTGTGATGGAAATAATTAACAAAACTCATAATTAAAAATTTCAGTCCCAATTATTTGATGCAAAAAATAAACAATTCCGAGAGATATTCAAAAATACATATATCTGATTAAAAAATTTCTTCTTCAAATCAAACTAGATTTGGATATTTAATCGAGATTTATGAAATAAAGCCCAATAACTTGACTATTTTATCATAATTTGATAATTTTATTATAAAAACAGAATTTCATTCGTATGCCTAAAATATGTTCATCGTATCTCCCGTCGATTCACCAAAAAAAAAATATGTTCATCGTAAGTCATGAATCAATATGAACATCTCATGCACAAAATATTTTATCAATCACTCCTTCAAAAGCAATTTATCCATAGAATTTTAAAACAATATTAGGAGGTTTAATATCCACATTTATACCAGTTGAAATGCCATATATCCAGATTTGAAATTTCTAAAAAAAACAATTTAACGTAGACGGTAAGTCTATAGCAAACTCACCAAGTGCTTGCTAAAAGAGGCAATGTATAGCATTGCTTCTTTTCACAAGTGAGATATATTGTAGATTGTATTTCAATGTCCAAGCTCAGTATCTCACAACAACGCTATTAGTTTCGTACTGAAATCCACCAACGAGTTAAATATAATATTTTATTTAATATTAATTTAATGAAAATTTTTTTTAGAGTATTTTTTGAAAAATATCATTATGAGTTTTATTTTCCAAAAATACTACTAAAATATATGTTTTCTAAAAATACCACAAAATTAAAAACTAAAATATATTTTTAATACCAAAAATATCATTAAAATGTATTTTTCTAATATTTTTAACATTTAAAACTAATTTGTAAATCCTAAACACTAAAATATGCTAATTTAATCCTAAACTATACCCTAAATAAATAGTCAATCCATTTTTTTTTAAAAAAATTCTACACCAAAAATTAAAACATAAATTATAGTTTTTTTGGAAAAGAAAATTTAAAATGTACTATCCAAAAGAATTCCTCTTAATTTAATACATGGGATATTTTTATTTAAACAAAAAATATTAAATATCCAAATAAAATAATATGTGATCGTTTTAGGAATCTTTTCCAAGACAAAAAAACATTTTAATTCGGTATTATTTTTGTGTTGGATAATAATATAGTAGCCAATTTAATATACTTTCCTGGTACGCGAAAACCCAATACTTGTCGGTTGCCCATTGGTTGTTCCATGGATCTTTCAAAATCGTAACCGAGAAAGACACGTCAGACAAAATTATTAACTTGACTAAAATACCCTCGGAGTACCGACTTAGTCCTCAAGTCTTGAAGAGAAGAGAAACAATTACGGAGCAAGTCATTTACACATCCTTTCTTCTTCTTCTTCTTCTTCATCCTCACAGCACTCGCTTTTGATCTAAAACGATAATTTGGAAAAGGTTTGTTCTATATATCTTCGGTTGTCTCTGGAAATTAAAAATAAAATAAAAAACACCGAGGATCGTCGAATTCAAAATTTGATTTCCCTGTGTGAATTTTTGATGTTTTGGAAAAAAGTATAATTTGATCTTTTCATTCTGACGACTAAAATTTTCTCTCTTCTTTTTTTTTTTTTTTTGTTCTGGTTGATTAGGGTTTATGTAATCACCTTATGTTTTCCTATTTTACCAAGCTTAGGTGATACTGAATTCGTAGTGCTTACATGATTTAATTGCTTAGGGTCTAGTTTATATAGTAGTGTACGTTGGAAATACTACACACAAAGGGCTTGGTGTCGTTTTTCTTATCCGTTCTCTTTGCATCAAAGAGACAGACTCTTAATATTTGGCTTTGTTGTTTCCTGCAGGGTTTATTAGCATTCACTGATGGGTTTCGGTTCTGTTTATCGCACTCTAACGGAACTATTTCCTCAGGTAAATACTGGTCTCTTATTTGATTTATTACAACTTTAGCAAATCCATATTTTTGCTCAGAAGAGTGCACCAAGAACTTGTATATTCAACTGCTGTATTATGCATATTAGTTTGATCAAATAGCTTTCACTTACAGCTCATCTTTCCTTTTTTGTTCATGTCTTTCCTACTCTAATCGTAACCATATTATATATGTTGCAGATTGATGCACGAATTTTGAGGGCTGTTGCTATAGAACACCCCAAGGATGCTGATGAAGCTGCTGCTGTTGTTCTTTCAGAGATTCTTCCTTCAATTACCTCAGACTTGTCCCATAATCCAACCCAATCTTCCAACAGGTCGTTCCCAAGTATTACAGAGCGCCAAGGTACAATTTATCCCATGAAATTGTTTGTTACTCTGGCTTGTACATTCACAGCTTGAGGTTTCGTATTCTTTTCTTTTCTTTTCAGAGGGCATATCTTCTATTCTGGGAGATGTTGTTTCTAGGTGTCGCTCATTTCTTGGAGTTTCTAGCATATCTTCTTCTTCTTCTTCTTCACAAACTTCCCCCCTGGTTACCAGTAACCACGATAGAAGTGCTCCACATACTGATTTGATCTCGAATTTGAACGAGCTAACAAATATACTATCAAATGTTGTTCATGATGTTAGTGAGGAAGTTCAATCTTTCAATGAAGCTCATAGAAAAGAGCACGAAAACTATGAATTTGGTAGGTGTTTTGATGTTTCGAGCAACACAAAATTTGCCTTGCATGCGCCAGAGGATAATATTGTGTCAGTGGTCTCTGCCATTCCCCAAGATAAGAAATTGACTTGCGAATTTTTGGAAGATCGTGGTTTTCATATGACATGGAATCAAGCAGAAAATGATGTAACAAAGGTGGTCTGTTTAACTTCTGGAGATAATACAACAACTATACATGAGCAGGATTCATGTTTTGAAGTTGGCTCTGGGAGTACAAATGTTGTGGACGAGACTTCAAATTGTTCATTGGTCTGTGAAAATGGTGATACTGAAATTGGTGATGCTTTTAGTACATCGACCCACGTATGCAGCGTCGATCACCTTAAGGAGATTATCGAAGATGCCAAAACTAACAAGGTATGACATATAATCTTAACATTCTTTAAGCCTGTGAAAATATACTTACTTTTGTTTACATACATTGAAGTCATGTTCACTGGTGCTGAGGGTATAGAAAGCTAGACTAATGCTTCCAACTTCTAGTTACTTATTTGCATTTTGGTAGATTGTAAAGAACCCATTATTATGTTTTTTGAAATCAGAGTTTGTGATTGATACTTCAATATGATTTTTTTTTCTTTTTTGTGAAATGATGTAGAAAACCTTGCTTGCTGTGATGGACTCGGTTACGAATTTGATGAGAGAAGTTGAACTTCAAGAGAAGGATGCAGAGAAGTCAAAGGAGGGAGCTTCTAGGGGAGGTTTGGATACTCTTCAAAAGGTTGAGGAGCTCAAGAAGATGCTGGAACATGCCAAAGAAGCAAATGCCATGGTAAATTTATTGTTACTTATAATGTGCCATTTTTGCTAAATGTGCTTTGATTTTGTAGTGAAGACTAATTTACTATGATTTTGCAGCACGCTGGAGAAGTATATGGAGAGAAGTCAATTTTAGCCACTGAAGTGAAGGAGCTTGAAAACCGGTTGCTCAACTTATCAGAAGAACGAAACAAATCTCTTGCTGTCCTTGATGAGGCATGTTTTATCTGCTGAATATAAGTTTGTCTTTGTTTTTTACTTCTTGTTAAAACGAAACTGAGGATGACTGGATGACCAATTGTCTGACTCTGTTTCAAGCTGTACAGAAGTTTATATAATTGTGTTTCTTTGTAGATGAGAGGAAGTCTTGAAATAAGACTAGCGGAAGCATTGGAGATGAAAAAGACTGCTGAGCAAGAAAAGAAAGAAAAAGAAGATTCTGCACTTAAGGTACTTGCTGAACAAGAAGCCAACATGGAGAGAGTAGTCCAAGAAACAAAGCTTCTGCTGCGGGAGGCAGAAGGAAACTCCAAGGTACAATTACTGTTATAAACACTAGCAATGGGTTTCCTCTTAAGTTAAAATTCTTCACAATCTCATCTTTTTTCTTCTTCACCACCTGCAGCTTCGAGAGTTTCTAATGGATCGTGGACAGATCGTAGATTCCTTACAGTGAGTCCCATTCTCGAGTTAGCAACCGAACATTAGTCCATTTATTTAGTACACCCATGAATCTTTTAGCTATTTTTTTTTGTGGATGTAAGTAATGATCTGGTATATTCGAATGTATCTTTTAATCTCTCTTGGTTCTTTGAACAGAGGAGAAATTTCAGTGATCTGTCAAGATGTGAGGCTGTTGAAGGAGAGATTTGACAACCGAGTGTCACTAACCAAATCCATCTCGTCCAGCCACACTAGTTCATGCGGGTCATCTGTCAGAAGCTTGGTGCTTGAGAATCCTTCTGAGCGATTGAATGGAGTGACTGAAACCTCAAGCTACAACAATATCCCAGAAGCAGCAGCTTCCTCCATGAACAACTGTAGAGAGCTTGTTGAAGATGGTTGGGACATCTTTGACAAGGAGACCGACCTTTAAGGTCGTTGGTGCTGAAGAATGAAGTGACTGTACATATTAAAGAATAAATGGATTCATCTCCTACTTCGCTTAGACCAAAACTTGGATCTGTGATTGTATACTGGTTCTAGCTTTATTCAACTTATGAGCTATCCTCAGTGTTTCGTTCTTTGTTTGACAATAACAATAGATACTAGGAGTTTCAAAAGTTTTTATTAAAGGGATTTTTACATGATTCAGAAACGTGATAGATTTGATTCTAACCATCATCAGTTCTACACAAGAGTAGTTAGTTTAGAAGATAAGCTAAACTAAGCACCATCTACAATAAGCATTCGGGTATAAAGAACGCAGATAATGGTTTTTACTTACTACTACATCTACTCTGATGTCTTTCATTACTACTAAATCTACTCTTATGTCTTTCATTTCTACTCTTATGTCTTTCACCGTTTTGTTTCCTTTATCTAATTACCATGCAGCTGAGACAGTTGTCTGAAACTCAAGCTCAACATCTTCAATCTCTTGATCAATGGTTTCTGCACATGATTTCATTTCAATGATCCTTTTGTCCACCGCTTCCTTCTTCTCTTTCGCAACCAGTTCTTGTCTCTTCAACTCCAGACTTTTGCGTTCTAACTCAGCCATTTCTTCTTCAACCTTCTGCCTCTCGACCTCTTCAGCTTCAATCTTCTCCTCAAGGCATTTTCTTTCCTCCGCTTTCTTAGCTCGCCCAGCTTGGAGAGACGATACTTTGCTGATCAGTGACTGTGGATTTGCTACATTGAAACCGTGTTTCTCGAGCTCGGCAAAAGAACTACTGAGGCTACTTAGTTTGCTTGGGGAAGCATCGAGATGCAGATCTTTGACTTCATCTAATAACCCATAGAAAGTGACCATCATACCAACCGCTGACCACTCGCGGATATCTTCATTAGCATCAAACAGCGGGCTGAAATGAGGACTTTGTGGTACTTTTTTGTACAAGTCATTTGTCTCAAATGTCTTCCAAAATGGCGACTTCTTTGCAAAAAGAGAAATCCCCTTTGCTGGAGTTTTCTCAACATCAGCCGCTGAATTATACACCACGTTCGGGCTCTGATAAGAGGATAGCTCAGTCGAGAGAGGCTGACCATCAACATCATCATCGTTGCAGATATGTTTCCCTTTATCACTTATCTCAGCCTCTGAACCATTGCAAGTCCCATCAGTTTCATTCAGGCCTGGGTTCTGTTCTTCCTCTCTTTTCCTTTTTCTACTCCCATCTTCGATATTCTCCTCCTCAGGCAACTTCTGTCGAGTTGAATCTCCGAAGCAATTCTGATTCCTCATCGGCTCAAGTGGGGATGTCTTTCCTTCAGTCTGTGTCAAAGGTGTTGCAGATGAAACATAATCTTTTTCTATGGTTGCCACTTTTGAGGTTATTACAACCGAAGCAGTAGTTTCTTTAACGGGGTTTTGCGTAAGTCGGTTATGCCAAACTCCATCTTCCCACACCTTAAAAGGCCGAAGGTTCAAGTGTTTAAAATACAAGGTCTCCTTGGTAGCCTCTAAACTAACCATGTACCATTTCCCCGAGAGAACTCCCATCACTTGCCCTTGACGCCAACACGAACCATTAAACACCTCTACACAATCGAGCAAGTTATACTCTTCAACCGAAAAAGGAGGCGGTGTAGGCCTTACACGGCGTGGGTCAACCGCCATGGTTGGTTTTGCCTCATCACCACTGCATCTCAAGTATTTATCGCAGACTTTCACAATGAGTTTCTTCTGACCACTCTCCTCAATCTCCTTGATTATCATTGCAGTAACCCACGAAACTTCCCCTTCACCTATGACACAACTAACTTCCACTAATGTACCGGGGCTAAAGATAGACTTACTCAGTTCTTTGACTTCTGGTCGGACCCATTTAGAACCGGTCCAGTCAAGATGTGCCCGCAAATGCTTTGTCTCGAACTGAACAATCTCTGGTGGAAGATCGAAGTAAACCAAATAGTTCCCGTTCTCCATTTTCTTAATCACAACACCCGTCCACCAGCCGCCTTTGTAATCAGCATCAACCACAGACCCTTCCTCCAAAACGACGCCGCTGTACAGATTCTCCGGCGGAATCGGTCGTATAAACCCCTGTTCCACCGTCAGAGGAGACGAACGGTCTTCGTTAAGCATCGTTATATAACGAACACGAAGCTTCTTTCTGCTTCCCGAAATCGTATTCGTTGGGGTTTCTTCAAGGACTGCTCTGTACCAAGCGTTTCTAAAGCCTTCTTCTTCAGAACAGATCTCTACTTCACAATCTTTCAAAATCGATTGCTCCATTGAAAGAAACAAAACCAATGTTTTCGGCTCTGAAGCAAAACCCTAGAAGCAAAGATTGTAAAAAACGCGCCCTTTTTTCCCTCTTCCACAGACACACACTTTAAAACGGAAAACTCCACTCTCAACTCTCAACTCTCAAGACTGGAAAGTTGGAAAACAGCTCATCTCATCTCACTTCTGTCTTTGAATTCTTTTATTAATTTTGTCGTATATTTCAAATTATGTTTGTTTTGGTTCAATAATTGGGCTCGTTCAGTCCTATTGTATAGTCCATTATAAAGAATTGATAAAACTGATGGGCTCACCCCATAAAATATCACTCTTATTTCACCCCCATACGCACCTTGCGCGCGTGTCTACGTTTTTTTCATGAAAGACGTTTCTATAGGCGCGTGGGGTGAGGGTGAGAGTTTATGAAGGGAACAAGACAAAACCTTTCAGTTTCAACCCAAAAAATCAAATCACAAACTCACAGACACACACACACACACACTCAATTCAGAAGATGGGTAGTCTCAGATGTCTCTGTTTTAATCATTGTGAAATTCTCCATCTTAGAGCTTGATTTTTGCTTCGATGGCGTTGATGACGCTTATTCGACAGTAAGCTCGACTTTTTATTCGACGTTTGTCTCTTCTTTACTCATTCTTTATGTTCCTTATTTTCTCTCTCTTTTAGTTCTTAGTGTTTCGATTTTATTGACTTCTTTTTTTCTTGTTGATTCTACTACACTATCTTAATTAATGTGCTTGAGTTTGAAAATGCCTGTCGTAAGATAAAGGAACACTTTGCTAAGTTGGTTTTGTTTGATTTTATAGCTTTGAGATGGCATTTTAGCTGATTCAACGAGTCGTTTATGTTGGATCTTTAACTAATTTGAGCTCATTCTGCTACATCTGGTTTAAGGTTGAGATATTTTTTTCCTGATTATTTTCTGCTGATAATTGTGTCTATCCAAAATTAGTTGAATATCAGATCAATTGTTTGAAAACCTTATTCTTTATAGATAAGGATTTGATTTTTTATTCAAGACTGTTTAGGATGTTTCTATTTTCTTTCCTTGCTTAGTATTTCTATCATATTTATTTCCTTAGAGATGTAGTTTCGCTTGTAAAATTCATAGAGTGTATTCTTCTATTCAGTCTTAATAAAGAGCCTTGGTCTTTGATCTATGTTCTTAACAGGGATATTGATCACTTGGATTGCTAAATTTTTGGGAGAAAGAGATAAGCTTTCTGATTTTTTTTGAATAATGGCTGCTTGGTCACCATCAGTTGGGATAGGATCTTTTTCTCTCCATAATGGCATCACTAGAACTTGGAAGTTTCCTTCTCCAAGGTTTTTTACTGGTAAGAATAGGATTAAACTTGGATCCGAGACACTGATAGTTACAAGAAAACGTTTCTTGGGGGATTTGGGTACAAGCGCGTTGCAAAGTTATCAGTTGAGTAAAATTTGTGCTTCGAGGACATCTGTCGAGCTGCAAGATCAAGTGTCTACTAGAAGAGCTCAGGTATATGACCCAAAGAAGGTAACATCGTATTTGTTCAGGACGAAGTCTGGTGCCCTTGTTAAAGTTAAAGTTGAAAAGAAGAGAGAAAAATACAGTATCATGGTTCATGTCTCATCTTTGGAACTAAGTGGTGATGACAAGAGTAGACTGGTCATGGTTTGGGGTGTATACAGGTCTGATTCTTCGTGTTTTTTGCCTCTGGATTTTGAAAACTCTTCCCAAGACTCACACACCCACACAACAGAAACTCCATTTGTCAAAAGCTCCTCGTCAGAGTTAATGCTAGGGCTAGAGTTTGATGGGAAAGAATCTCCTTTCTTTCTATCATTTCATCTGAAGTTAGTGTCAGGAAAAGATCCAGACGGTCAAGAAATACTGACACACAGGGATACTGACTTCTGTGTCCCAGTCGGTTTTACTGCTGGTCATCCATTGCCGCTAGGCCTTTCTTCTGGTCCAGATGATGACACTTGGAATTTTGCATTCTTTTCAAGAAATTCAACGAGCGTGGTTTTATGTTTGTATGATGATAGCACAACCGATAAACCTGCTTTAGAGCTTGATCTAGATCCTTATGTAAACCGAACTGGCGATGTTTGGCATGCTTCAGTTGACAATACATGGGATTTTGTGAGATATGGCTACCGTTGCAAGGAGATGGCTCAGTCAGAAGAAGATGAAGATGTTGAAGCTCAGCCAGTTGCTTTGGATCCATATGCCACAGTCATTGATAAATCTTTCTCTCAGAAGTTTCTTGGAAGTTTATTAAAAACCCCTTCCTTTGATTGGGGAGAAGATGTGTCTCCGAACATACCACTGGAGAAACTTATTGTTTACAGGTTGAATGTGAAGGGTTTTACACAACACAAATCCAGCAAGTTGCCTAGTAACGTAACAGGGACTTTTTCTGGTGTAGCTGAGAAAGTTAACCACTTGAAGACCCTTGGAATCAACGCTGTCCTCTTGGAGCCAATATTTTCGTTCTCCGAGCAAAAGGGGCCTTACTTTCCAGTTCATTTCTTTTCACCAATGGATATGTATGGACCTTCCAATGGCTTTGAATCCGCAGTTAAGTCAATGAAAGAGATGGTGAAGAAATTGCACAGTCAGGGAATAGAGGTACTTTTGGAAGTAGTTTTTACACACACTGCTGATTCTGGAGCTCTTCGCGGAATCGATGACAGTTCTTATTATTACAAGGGAAGGGCCAACGATCTAGATTCGAAAAGTTACTTGAACTGTAACTATCCTGTTGTACAGCAGTTGATTTTGGAGAGCTTGCGTTACTGGGTAACTGAGTTTCATATAGATGGATTTTGTTTCATAAATGCTTCGTCCCTCTTGAGAGGTGTTCATGGTGAACAGCTCTCTCGTCCTCCCTTGGTTGAAGCAATAGCTTTTGACCCACTTCTTGCGGAGACCAAACTAATCGCAGATTGCTGGGATCCACTTGAAATGATGCCAAAAGAAGTACGGTTCCCGCATTGGAAACGATGGGCAGAACTCAATACAAGATATTGTCAAAATATAAGGAACTTTATGAGAGGGAAAGGCGTTCTAAGTGATCTGGCGACAAGGATTTGTGGTAGTGGTGATATATTTACTGATGGAAGAGGTCCGGCTTTCTCCTTCAACTACATTTCCAGAAACTCAGGACTTTCTCTTGTTGACTTAGTCAGTTTCAGTGGCCCTGAGCTAGCTTCAGAGCTAAGTTGGAATTGTGGGGAAGAAGGAGCAACAAATAAATCAGCTGTTCTTCAAAGAAGGCTAAAACAAATCCGAAATTTCTTGTTTATACAGTACATTTCACTCGGAATTCCGGTGCTTAACATGGGAGATGAATGTGGTATCTCAACAAAAGGCTCGCCTTTGTTGGAATCACGGAAATCTTTTGATTGGAACATGATAGCTTCAGCTTTCGGTACGCAGATCACACAATTCATCTCCTTCATGACTTCAGTAAGAGCAAGAAGACACGATGTGTTTCAAAGGAGAAACTTTTTGAAACCTGAGAACATTGCTTGGTATGCAAATGACCAAACAACTCCGAATTGGGAAGACCCTGCTTGCAAATTTTTGGCATTGGGGATCAGAGCCGAGGCAGAGGAAGAAGAGACTGCGTCATTGGTTGAGCCAACCGAGCCAAAGAAGAGCAGTGATCTGTTCATCGGATTCAATGCAAGTGATCATCCGGAGAGTGTAATCCTACCTTCACTTTCTGATGGAAGCAAATGGAGGCGATTGGTCGACACAGCTCTTCCTTTCCCAGGGTTTTTCTCTGTCGAAGGAGAGACCGTTGTAGCACAAGAACAGATGCAGCAACTGGTTGTGTATGAGATGAAGCCATACAGTTGTACCCTTTTTGAAACCATCAGTTCTACTGCTTAGGACTCAAGGTTATGATCTTTGTATATGTTATTGTGTTGTCATATACCAAATAAGAATATTCAATTAAATCAAGGACTTCCACAATATCTGATATATAACATCACTTGTGCCGTTGTGCGTGCCTTTTGCGTGTATCCAAAGCTTAATATCTTAAGGACTAATATCGAGCTCCTCAAATCAGTGATCATTAATTAGTTCTGATACGAGGTGCTGAAACATGCCTTTTTTTGAATTCGAAAGAGTAAGTTCATTGTTTATATGGAAAGAAAATATCATCTTTATGCAATTTGTGTAGATAGAATAAGATATGGATTGCTTAGGGTTTCTAACCTTACAAATTGAAAACCCTTCAAAGTTCGTCAAGTTTCTGAGTTGTATTCTCTTTTGTTTTTGAAAACAGCAGGAACGTGGTCTGAAAAATGAACAACGATTGCTGCTCAAAGTGTCAAGATAAAGCAACGAAGAAGAAGAACTCGAAGAAAATCGAAGGTGAATTGTTTTACCTATCAGGAAGATTTCTTACTTATCTTCAAAAATCTGAAAGTTTCTACCTTTCTGATGAACATGAACAGAGGAGGATGACGAAAAGGATGTGAAACAAAAACCGAAAGCCGCAGAGAATGAGGATCCAAAAACAGATTCCAAAGAAGAAAAAGGATCACATGAAACTTCAGATCATAAGGATAAGAAGAAGAAGGGCATCCTTACATGGCAACACTCGAGTACAAAGAAAGAGAAGGATGGTGGTAAAAACTTGTTAAGCGAGAAAGTTGGTGTTAACCTGTCTTGTAACACAGCTAAGTCGATGATGCACCATGGTGGACCCAACCCTTCTAACCTGTGGCCCATATCCGCAGCCCCAAGAGGTCGTTATCCCCAATTTCCGATGACACCCCCATTTCCGATGGCACCAATGTATGGACCATATGGTGGTGTTGGTGGTCTGATGCAACCATACCAATACATGCCTCATGCCACGATGTTTAATGGTGTCCACATTTCACCATATCCGCCTATGGCTGCAGCTGCTCCTTTTCCCTATTGGCAAACCAGACCGTATATGGATACTAATCCCATGAAGCGTTACACCACCTATGCAGACAATTACTCCTATTGCTTTATCTAAGTTCCTCTTAATGATTCCATATGTTTGCTTCATTTTAGGTGTTTCAATGTGTTAAAAGGTGTTTCGATGTGTTAAGAAGAAACTAAAATATGATGATAAGATGTTTCGATGTAGTTTTTTATAAGCTTATCATCAAAGAGTAACAATAAAAATGATCCTTCGATAAAGATAATGTAACAAGATTCATGGCCAACCATCGGGCTCTACATCAGGGAAATATTCAATTATCAAGCCATTACACCAAATGAAAAGTACCAAGTCTGGAGGTACAACGATTCTGCAGAATTAACCACCCCTAGCTTCTCTTCTAGCGGCATCATGAAGTAAATCAACATCGACTCCATCAGGAGGTAACTGCACATACCTTACCACAGATCCTCTGATGAAACAGTTTCTCACTGAAAGCTACACAAGACAGCACACAAATCCATAAGTTAATAACCACACCAGGAAAGATACTAGCGAATTCTGTACTCTTTGAAATGTGGCAAGACAAAGAAATACAGTGCCAAACATAAACCAATAGAAAAGCTTAAAAGCACTGAAAACTTGATTGCAATCTGTTGTAATTTAGAGTAAACTCGACAAATTGCAGTATATAAGGAGCAATCTCAATAAAATTTGTACTCAGCACCACACTAGTTACAAACCTATCACTCTAAATTGTCCCTTTCAATTTGTAAATTTAATCAATATCACCTTAAAGCCTCACAGGCTTGGTCATAGTATATATAAGTAGGAAAGATAAGTAAAGAGTGATGGCTTAAACACATTTGCAAGAGCCAAGCATTAAGCTTTCGAATTCATCAGTTTCATAAGTGATATTTTGCAACAGGGAGCAACAGAAGGGTAACAAGAAACTAGCCAGAGAGACTAAACCCAGTGGTTACATCTGAAGATAATGCAAAGCGAGATATAAAAAAATCACACCTTTTTCAACTGGATGGATAAACCACTAAAGAACAATTCAAGCACATACAACAAAGAAAATATTGTCTAGGTGAACAAAAAAAACCATTGACTACTCTAACAAACCCTAAATTCCCAATTTTCAATCGTTTTACAGAAAAAGAATTTACCATGTGTGGGTACTTGTCCTGGTCAACAACCCTAGTATTCTCGAGCTTGATATTCAGATACTGATCAACTGAGTGAAGAGTTCCTCTTATGGCTAAATCGTTCTTCAGCTCAACCGTCACTTCTTGTCCAACCAAATCCTTGAAGTAAGAAAAGAACAACTGCACCACAGGACAAACAAAAATCTATAAGACCCATCACGAGAAACCCTAGAGCCAATCGCTTTAAAGAAAACTAACCGACGGAAGAAGGAACCTTTGTTAGACTTAGGTCAAACCAAAAAAAAATATAAAATCCCAACACCCAAATTCAGGAAAGACGGAGAAAGCATTCAAATTTACCATTGTTTCTCTGCTGATTCCTTCCTCTGCTCGCAAATTCAACGAAGAAGGTGAGAAACTTTAGCGGGATTCTAGACTTTAGAACTTCTCTCTGTCTCTCTCTCTCGAGTAGAGTACCCTAATGATCCTTGGGTTAGTTTCGAGTATATGAACCAGAAGCGGTATTTCTGTAATTATTCAAAAGTTTGGGTATGATGTTGCTAAATGAAGTATATGAACCAGAAGCGGTATTTATGTAATTATTGAAAACTAAGGGTCTCTAAAAGTAAATATTTAGAATCTCATGTATGTTTTGGACCTTTTTGGTTTTTGGTCACCAGCCAAAACTGTATAAAAAGGAAAGATTAACATAAATCTAATGATATCTGACGCATATATAGGTGATTGCTGACGATAAGCTTTCTACGGGTTTGTGACGAAGAAGAAGGAGAAAAGAAGAAGACGAACTCAGGTTGGATTATCAAACTTTGTTTAATGGCTTCTCACAGCTATCCAACACTTGGGTTTAGTCTTCTTCAAGAGTTAGGAAGCAACGAAACCATCAAAGTGAGTTTTTTCCCCTCTGTTTTAGAAATTGAGTTGTTAGAATCTCTCGTTATATTCTTGTCTTGGTTCTGTATGCTTCTTCTTCTCTTGTTTGATTCTTATGTCTTTGAGTGATTCAGAAGAGCCAGACTTGTCTTGTGAATCCTGGGAGGAGAAAACATGAGTTAATACTAGAAAGCTCCTTTAACCTGAGACCACATCTCTTGGAGCCATTAAAACCTTTTTGTTCTTTGAGCAAGTCTAATCATTTTGTGGAGTGTAATTCAACTATGATGAAGCCTAGGCTCATGGATGTTCATGGTATGTCTCACCATTATCCTTTCTTTGGCTAGAGTTTTGATCAATTTGTAAATTGATTATTGCACCACATTGTCATGGTTTTTGAAAAGAACTGATGTGTGGTTTGCAGAGGCCGGACCAGAACCTCTGTGCTTAGGCTTGGGAATCACTGAGCAGTCTGCAAGACAAGAGAAGATGATAGAGTTCCTTTTGTCTAGATTAGAAGAACTCAAAGAAGGAGGGTTCAGTTTTTCTATGCTGTCTGAATTGATGGGTCTAGATGCTTTCAGATCAAGTTCTCAGCTACCACATGCGTCCTCCTCTCTTCTTTACTTGAATCAAGAATCCTCAAAGTCGTTTTTGGATCTCATGGTGGATGGTAACGTTCTGTTATCAAGTAACAGAGCTGAGTTGAATGATTTGGTTTCTACCGTGGCTGAGATTCCTAAGTTACGAAGGAACTCAACAAGATGGAGAAAGCTCTCACGGCTTGTCCCGCAGTTTCAGCGGTATTTTATTTTTCATTTCAACTTAGTTCTTCATCACAACAAATCTCATCCGTTGGGGTTTAACATTAAGGTTTTGCTCTCTCTCATTTAGCAGATTCGACAGTGAAGTACTAATAGACACTCTGCACCTACCTGACGCAATTACACTAGGTCCTCTCAAGAGGTATTTGAAATCATTAACTAGTTTTTGGTAATTCTCTGTTTTTTAAAGAAAGGTTCTTTTGATTTTTAACAGTCCGAAGAAAACCAAGCTCAAGCCTTCACCAAAGAAACAAAATCCGAAGATAAGAGATACGGAAAAAGACCTCTACAAAAGAAACCATCTTTATGCATGTGAGAGCCTTATCTCTCTGATGATAGGCAATGACCAACATAGACAAACCACTATGCTATCTCTAAAGAAATCACGTGGAGAACTCTTGGCGCTTTTGACTCAGTTTTCAATTGGCATTGCTGGAACTGGTATCGCTGTGCTCTTCTCTGTTGCTTCCAGACGGGTACCCTTTTGTGCAAACAAGTTCTTCGAGAGTGCACTGAGTTTGAGTTTGGTATTGCTCTCATGGTCGGTGAGTAGACTTAGGAAGGCCATTGTTGATGCCAATAGGAAAGCAATCAAGGAAGAAGAAATCAAGAATAAAGTGGAAAGAAGAATCAAGGAAGTTTACTTCAGAGCGGCGACAGTTATTGCCATGGTTGCACTTAGGTTTGGTTGAATATCGAAATGCTGATGATTTGGAGTCAAGTTTCTAACTCCATTGATGGCTTGTTAAAGGTTAGTTTGTAGTTGTAAGGTTTGATAAAGGGATTTTGTAAAGAGTTTTATACTAACACAAACCACTTAACTTGCAAAGCCAAAAAAAACTGTGAAGATATTACATTAATTAGGACTTAGGAGAAGCTTTTCTTGTAAAACACAAATCTCTCTGTTATTTGATCTAAGTCTCTAACTCTCCAAGAAGAAGAAATCCCATGAGAGATGAATATTTAGATACTAGAACAAACTGAGAACAATGTGTTTTGTTTTTTTTTTTTGTTTGAAGAACTTTGAATCTGCTTTAGCGACTTAGCTCATCACTTTTGATACCACACCGGCTCCAACTGTTCTACCTCCTTCCCTTAGAGCAAATCTTTGACCTGTTAAAATCACAATATAGAAACAACTTGAATTACTCAAGAAACTTTTAGAAAATCAAACTTGGTGGGTTAGTGGAGATATCTAAAGCCAGTGAATCTAACCTGGCTCAAGTGGGACAGGGAGGATCAGCTCGAAAACTGCAGTGACATTGTCACCGGGCATAACCATCTTCACATTTTCAGGTAATTCTACTTTTCCAGTGACATCGGCGGTCCGCAGATAAAACTGAGGCCTGTAGTTAGAGAAAAAAGCGGTATGACGGCCACCTTCATCCTTCGTGAGCACGTAAATCTCTGCTTCAAACTTCTTGGCAGTCTTGCAAGAACCAGGCTTAGCAATTACCTAAACAAAACAAAGTTAAATTCAGTAAAGCTAGTTTCACAATATGGTCTATCACTGTTCTACATCACAAGGATCTTGGGCTTACCATTCCACGTTGAATGTCTTCTCTCTTTAGCCCACGCAACAAAAGTCCTACATTATCACCAGCCTAACATATTTGACATTTTTTTATCAATATCCCATGCCATTAAGGAAAAGATCTCTACAAATTTCCTTTACCTGTCCATTATCCAAAATTTTCTTGAACATCTCAACGCCAGTTACTGTGGATTTCAGTGCAGGTCCCTGGAAATTATATATCGCAGTGAGATTTACAGAAGTTACAAGAACAATGCTTAATTGTAATAGTGGCCAGTACTAACTCACCGGACTTAACCCTAATATCTCAACTTCTTCACCTACTTTAATGGTTCCCTGCTCAATACGGCCGGTTGCAACAGTTCCACGTCCCTTTCATAGAAAAAGGAATCGATAATAAAATTTCCAAAAAAACATTTGAGAGAACGAACAACAAAAAAAACAAGGATGTAAACTGTTATACCTGAATCGAGAAAACATCTTCAATTGGCATCAGGAAAGGTTTATCGAGCACACGAACAGGGTCAGGTATATATTCATCTACAGCTTCCATTAGCTTCAATATTGCTTTCCGGCCAATTTCTTCGTTTGTACCCTGCAATGCAGACAGAGCAGATCCTCGAATGATGGGAATATCATCCCCGGGGAACTTGTAGAAGCTGAGAAGTTCTGGCCAACAAAGCGGTTGACGTAAGAAATTTTATACGTCATAAGAAAAATTATTGAATATATAACTTCATGACATAAGGATTTTATACAAACCACGCAGTTCCATCTCTACAAGCTCCAACAACTCTAGGTCATCAACAGCATCAACTTTATTCAGGAAGCATACAAGTGATGGAACACCGACCTGTGGAACATTAACATCTTGGATCGTGGCCAACTTAACTTGTTCGAGCATCTTATCCTGTTCAATGGATTGTAACAGTGCAAACCTGACGTGCAAGGAGGATATGCTCCTTAGTTTGAGGCATTGGCCCATCTGGTGCTGAAACCACGAGAATTCCACCATCCATTTGTGCAGCTCCAGTAATCATATTCTAACAATCAGCAACTTAAGCTATGAGATACAAGAGTTTATCAAATTATTTCATACACAACCCATGTATTGATCCATGTTACTCCACTAATCAATTACGTAGATTATCTTACTTTAACATAATCTGCGTGTCCGGGGCAATCCACATGAGCATAATGACGCTTAGCAGTCTCGTACTCCACATGAGCCTACAGAACCAAGTACTGTCTAGAGTTAAAACCACTTCGATTGCACTCAAGAATGGAGATAAGAGAGTAAATTAAGTGCATGACCGTTGCAATCGTAATTCCTCTCTTCTTCTCTTCAGGAGCTTTGTCAATTTCATCAAACGCAACAGCCTTAGCATTACCTTCTTCAGCCAACACCTAAAACAAATCGGATCAACTGTTTTGTATTTTATAGTTGGTCATGAATTTTGAAGTAATTTAGGCAGCTCAAAAACCACACCTTTGTGATTGCAGCAGTCAAAGTGGTCTTCCCATGATCAACGTGCCCGATTGTTCCAACATTTACATGAGGTTTTCTGCCAAAAATAAACAAAGTTACAAGTAAATTCGAAAATTTAAGAAAACCAATTTATTCCCCCGCATCACTCTTTCACTAGAGAAACAGAGAGATGGAAAAGCAGAGTAGTAGTAACTCAAACCAATTCCAAAATAACACTGAAGAAGAGAGAGAGATCTAACGAGTGGATGTACTCACGTTCGGGTGAAAGTGGCCATCGATCTCCACCACGAGGTCGCGGAACTTGGAGAACAACGATCATCTCCCCCGACGATATGTGACATCGAGGGGACGGAACCTCCGCATCGTAGATAGATCTGAGAAGAAAACGGAATAAGGCGTTTCGAGCTAGCGTTTCGAAGAGCTACGGAAGCCATTTGGGGTTGAATTGGTCGGAGCCACAGAAAAAGAAAGATCGAAATTTTTGCTTCTCTCTCGCCTTGAAATGGTGGTTGGTTGGTTGGGGTTTAAGAGAGGGTTAATCACTCACCCAGTCACCCGAGGGTTTCTCTTGAATCCGACCCGTAAGCCCATAATACGAGTAATGGGCCTCAATTTGTATCCTTTTTTTGGTCTTCACAACAGATAACATTGCGTTTGATTTTGAAACAATCAAAGCCCCGAATTCGCAACCAAATTCACTTATTAGAGCAACATATTAGGCTCGGTCATGGCAGATCAGTTTCGGAACTACTATTGTCCAAATTTTGAGATGAAATAAAAATGTAAAGCATATCTTCAAATTCAATTTATATAGAAACGTTTGAAGAGAGAAACAACTGAATAATGGAGGCAAATCGCCAGAAACTTATAAAAACAAGTAAAAGGAGAGAAAAAAGCACACCATCTTTAAAAATTAAAACTAACATTAAGCTTTGGATGACGATGATTCTTCTTCGTCATCTTCAATGTCCCAACTTAAATCTTCATCTTCCTCTGCTGCACTCAGACGTTTACGCAACTCAGCTCTGTTTGGACTACCACCAGACCGACTTACTTCCTTCCCATCAATGCTACTCATATCCTCGAGCTCGTCCCACCCCAAATCCTCTTCAGGTGGTTGTTGAGCTGATGAAGAAGCAGCCACATCTGGTTTAGTTGTTTTTTCGGATGGAGCAGCCTCATCAGATTTGGGTTTGACTGAATCTTCGATTGGAGCCTCATCAGAGGCAGGAGGAGCAGCATCAACAACTGGTTTTGCTTCTGGAACCTCCTCATTATCAGTCTCCTTCTTTTCCTCGGAGTCTCCATCTGTCTTCAAACCATCATTGCTCACTTCAGTCACTGAATCTGCACTTGTCACTTCATCTTGTGTACTTACTTTAGCCACTGAATCTGCAATTTTCACATCATCTTGCACAGTTTCACTCACACCTCCACTATCCGTACCATCACTCCCTTCAAGTTTCAATCTTGAAACTTCCTTGGTGGCTTCAACATCTTTCTCACTGCTCTCCTCTTCATCATCGATATCCCAGCTCAGTTCTTCCTCATCATCCAGAGAGATTGCTCGTTTAACAAGATTAGCCCTTAAATCCTCAGCCTGCTTGAGCTTGTGAACTTTGTAGAAATACCTAAACCAGAAAGTCTCATGATCAACCATATTGGGAACAGACTTTTTATAAACTCCTTTCATATCTCCGTTATCCTCCAACAATTTCTCCATCTCCTCAGCTTTTTCATCCAGAGAAAACCCAGATTCCCACTTTTTGAAATCAACTGAATCCTCAGGCTCTTCAGAGTAAGTGTTGAGATCACCTTGAACAACACGAATCTGAGCATCGAAACGACTATATGGTTTCGAACTAAAGCTATCACGACGACCAAAACTCTGACTACTATTGTTATCAGAAGAATCAGATTCATTACCAGCGGCTAAGATCGCTTCCTTACCTTGAGCAATGATATCAGCCGTACCTTTTAGCACAGTGTTCCCAAGTTCATCAATCGCATGTCCCACAGTACCAAGCGATCCCTGAGCCACTTCGATCTCTTTCTTCAAACCTGTACCAAATTCTTCAAGATCTCGTCGGTAAGTTTCAATCACGGATTCGGATCTGCTGGCTAGAGTTTTCATCAGACCACCGAAGCTCCATCCACCGTCATCATTAGGGTTCGATTGCTCTGGATGTTCATGCTCTTCGCTGTGTTTCGGTGAATCGGATTCCGATTCGGTTTCTGGCGGATCTGGGTCGTCTTCGAAGACGGATTTGAAGAAATTCATATCGGAAAAGCTCAGATCTTACCCAATTAAATTAGGGGTTTCAAACAATTTGATCGGTGAAGTGAAGGATGCGAATTTGCGTCAGAAAAAGGAAGATCACAATTCACAATACTTGAAGCTTCTTCGCAGGAGAGACGTCAATTGTTTGTTTTATTATTTTTTAATAAATAAAATATAAATATGGGATCATGTTGACGTCAATTATCAGATTAATTAATATTAATATTCAGAAAACCCGTAAAGGCCTTAATGGGCCTAAAGTTGAATTTGTCAGTCCAACAAGTAACCCAAAACCCTAGATATCATTCAAGCGAGCCAACGTCCGGGTTTTTGCGCTTCTCTCCCAAACTGCGATTTGCCATCGCCATTGTTGTGTTGTTGCTGGAGTTAGATATAGAGAAAAAGAGAGAGAGACTCAGTGATGGTGATGAGAAAGCTACAGTTACCGTTAAGCCAGACCCAAAAGGTGAGGTTTGAGAGAGCCATCGAGCGGCTTCAATCACTGTCGTCGACGGCAAACTCTGACGCTTCTGTTATCGTCACCGATTCTATTCCCGTCAACCACGATGATGCCTTCCTCAAGTAATTTTCCATCTCGTTATCTGTTCTCGCGATTGAAATTTTGTCAAACTTCAGTTTCACCATTGTGTTTTTTTTTTTTTTTTTAATTGAAGGGGACACGGAACTTCTGAGGTCGATGGTGAGTTGCTCGCGACGGTCTGTGGAGTAGTGGAGCGTGTTGATAAGCTTGTCTATGTACGAACCTTGCGAGCCAGGTATGTGATTTCTCTTCAAATTTGAATTGTGAATGAAATTGACCATCTACTCTGAGATTTAAGTAGAACTGATGGTTTACCTTTAGGTACAAGCCTGAGGTTGGGGATATTGTGGTAGGCCGTGTGATTGAGGTAGATTTTTGTATTGGTGTTTTGGGTTTTGTAACCGGATTGAGGGAGTAATACAAGGGCTAGGGTTTCAATTACATTGCCTAGTCGCTGAATTAAGTTTTAATGCTTCAGGTTGCTCAAAAGCGTTGGAGAGTGGAGCTCAACTTTAATCAGGATGGAGTACTAATGCTTTCTTCCATGAACATGCCTGATGGTATTCAGGTACAAATTTTTTATTTTTATTTTGATTGATTGCTGGCTTACCTTGTTCTTCCACATTATATGTTGGCTTCAGTGATATAAGTGTATTGTTGTTGGCAGAGGCGGAGAACTTCTGTGGATGAACTCAATATGCGGAATATCTTTGTAGAGCATGATGTTGTTTGCGTAAGTCTCTGTGAATGATAATGTTCCATTTTTGCATTTCTTCATCTCTGAACGCATAAGCCAACCTGAGAAAAGGCTCCCTCTTTGATTTGAACAAACTCTTTAGGCTGAAGTCCGCAACTTTCAGCATGACGGTAGCTTGCAGTTACAAGCCAGAAGCCAAAAGTATGGCAAGGTTGGTTCTGATCTGGTCACATGATCATTAATATACATTTTGCTAGTCTCTCCCTCTTAAAACATTGACTAAATTCCTTAAATCACTACAGCTCGAGAAGGGACAGCTTCTGAAGGTTGATCCTTACTTGGTGAAAAGAAGCAAACATCACTTTCATTACATCGAAAGCCTTGGGATTGATTTGATTATCGGCTGCAATGGTTTAATATGGGTTGGAGAACATGTTGAAGTGAGAGATCCTATGGCGATAGATGATCAGAAAGATGGGGAGATGATCTCATCCTCCACCGAGAGCACAGGAAAAGAGCAAAGCCATACGTTACTCGAGACTCGACAAACCATATGCAGAATTGGGAATGCGATACGGGTCTTGTCTAATCTAGGCTTCACCGTGACCCTAGAAATAATCATGGAGACTGTTAACCTCAGCAACTCGAAGAATATCGATATACACGACATGCTTGGATCAGAGTTTCACGTCGTGGTGGCAGAGAATGAAGCTGAAAGAAGACGTACGAGGAGGAAAAAGTGAACTCATCACCCCCTTGTTGTGGCTGATTAAACAGAGAACTTGTGGAACTTGTATCAGATGATGTGAGACTATGTTTTTTGACTCAACTTCTATTAGAAATCTCGAAACTGAAAACCTGATTGGGATATAAGTATGAATGGATTTGTTTGTTATCTAGAAATTTTAGCTTGATAGATTTTCGTAGCTTAAGATTCGTGTTGTAATGATTTTACAGATGCAGAAACAAAATAATCAAAAGATTCTCTCCCCATATTAGGCTCGGCGAAAGAATATATGTGCAATGACGGGAATACCCTTTAGGAGAATCCAAGTAATTCAACAATTTACCAAACCTCTTTCTCTTGTTTCCTTTCCTTTCCGAAACAGTGTTTACGGCCAGTTTCTTCGTCTCTCTTCTCTTCCCTTTCTTCAGTCTCTCGCTCTCGCTCTCTCTCTCTCTCTCTCTGCACACTCTCAATACCGACAATATTCTTCTTCGATCTCACTCTCTGTCTTTCTCTCTTTACCGCGATTTCTCCTCCGGCGCCGTTCTCCTGAAGCCGTTATCGTCTTCGTTGAAGGTCAGTTTGAGTCTTTTTTTTTTTTTTTTTACTTTAACCCTTTTTGCGATGCTCGTGATTGTTTTTGGTTGAATGATCATGGGATTTTCGGGTTTTATTTTTCGATTCAGTGACGGTTCTAAATTGCATTACGATTTAGCACTCAATCAGAAAGTAGTACGCTTTAGATTTGAGGAATATCTAAACGTATACTAGATTGATAAAAAAATAAAATAGAAATTGCATTTTTGGCGTGCTTCTGGGATTGCATTTCTGGAATTACGTTTCCGAAAGTTACAACTAGGAGAGGATACCATCTGATGTTTGTGTCTGTATAAATCATTTGTACGACTTTGGGTCTAATATCTTTGTTGCTTTAATGGTTTTTTGCATTATGCACAATATCGCATGTATGTTATACGCTTTTCTGTGTGGTTAACTTTAATTATTTTTGCGTATTGGATGAAAAGGTGATGAGTATTGTTCAAAAGCAAGAAGAAATGAATGGTTGTGCCCTCAGTGGTGACAAAGGTGAAGTTTTTACAGTGTCACCTCAGGAAAAAGGAAGGAAAAACAAGAGAAAATTAGCTGATCCTTCTCAACCAAGTGCTGCTTCTCTCACCGAATTCCCTCCATATGAGTTACCTTTGCTGAAATCTCAGAACCCTTTGGGCGGCAATGACTCGGTTGGGAAAGTTTCTGATCAGCTGCAACTTGAAGAGTCTGAACCTGTCGAATGGGATGACCCCTTTGCCTGTCATCTTGAAGAATTGTTGTCATCAAATTTGCTCACGCTCTTCCTTAATGCAATGAAGCAGCTTATTGATCTTGGTTACACTGATGACGATGTTATGAAAGCTATCTCAGGAAGTAGGCTCTACTGCGGAGGCAATGATCTTGTGTCAAACATTGTCAATAACACCTTGAGTGTTCTCAAGAATGGAAACGAAGGTGCTGGTTTAAGGGACTATGTGTTTGAGGATCTACAACAGCTTGTTGCATATACGTTGATAGAGATGATAAGTCTTGTTAAGGAGGTTAGGCCGTCCCTATCAACAGTTGAAGCTATGTGGAGGCTTTTGATGTGCGACTTGAATGTCTTGCAAGCCTTTGAAGCTGAAGGTGATGGATTGGTGGGTTCAAGTAAATCATCTGATTCTGAATCTCTTGGTGCTGAATGTAATCCTCCAAATTCTAGTGACCCAGAAAACCCAAAGCCTCCACAATCCAATGCTCAGACCAATCGGAGTGAAGCACTCAAATTCGGAAACTTCCCAAAATTACCCAACTCCAAAAAAACTCTGTCTAGTGGATCAACACTAGGAAAAGAAGTATCCTCATGTAGCACTGTTTCCTGCGAAGGCATGAAAAGTACATCTTTTACTCTAGTCTCTGATGAGAAATTAATATCTTGTCGAAAAGGCCGCACTAAAAAAGAGATAGCAATGCTTCGGCAAAAATCATGTGTGGAGAAGATTAGGACTTACAGCAAATGCAGTGGCTACAAGGCGGCAAAGTTTGCATCTGTTGGCAGCTTCCTTTTGGAGAAAAGAGTCAAATCATCTTCTGAATTTGTGGCAAGAAATTCTTCATCAAAGATAACAGCAGAGATTGGGGTGAAAGTTTCATTAACTGAGGATGGTGGCTGTTTTGTAAGAAAGAGCAGTAAGTTGGACTCACCTGTGGTAATGGTAGATGCAAAGGGTTATATAACTGCCTTACCTGCTACTTCTGCCACTTCGGTTAAATCTGCTTCAAAAAAGAAGTCTGGTTCTGAGACTGCAACTCTGATTCCATCTTCTTCAGAAAAGAATTTTGATTGTTTGGTACCATCTGTTACAGAAAAGAAGCCTCGTTCTTTGGTACCATCAGCTTCAGAAAAGAAGTCTTGTTCTGAGTCTGAAGAAAAGGCGTCTGTGTCTGAAAAGCTAGCACCAGATTACTACGCTGGAATACCGTATGATGCATCTTTGGGTATATATGTTCCCCGGGATAAAAAGGACGAATTGATTATAAAGCTAGTTCCCCGAGTGAATGATCTGCAGAATGAATTGCAGGTATGGACTGACTGGGCTAATCAGAAAGTAAAAGAAGCAACTGGTAGACTTCTTAAGGACCAACCAGAGCTTAAGGCACTAAGGAAAGAGCGAGGAGAGGCAGAACAGTATAAAAAAGAGAAGCAGTTATTGGAAGAAAACACTAGGAAAAGGCTGTCTGAGATGGATTTTGCTTTAAGGAATTCAACGAGCCAGTTGGAAAAAGCTCACAGTACCGCTCGCAGGCTCGAGCAGGAACAATCCATACTGAAGAAAGAGATGGAAGCTGCTAAGATCAAAGCTGCCGAGTCTGCTGAGAGCTTTAGAGAAGCAAAAGAGAGAGGGCAAAAATCACTGAAGGATACTCACTTGTGGGAAGGGCAGAAAATTCTGTTGCAGGAAGAGCTCAAGGGTCAAAAGGATAAGGTGGCAGTGCTACAGAAAGAAGTTACCAAGGCAAAAAATCGCCAGAATCAAATCGAGGTTAGCTATGTTTGTAGACATATGTTAGGTTGTCTTGTCTTTTGGTGTGTATCGTTAGCTACCAGCAATTCACCATATTTCTCATCTGCTAACGTCCCTTTCTTTCAGATTTGATTTTCTGGTAATGATTTTATTCGTTTGGCTAAATATGTAAGGCTTTTATATTGCTATATCCAAGTGAAAAAGGAAGAAAAATGTTTTTGTTATTCTTTTTTAGTCTAGTGCATCCTTCTGGTTTTGGTAATGAAGTGTAGCAATATCAAAAGTTTTTTTGTTAATTGCAACTTGATGTTTCTTAACTATCTATATAGCTTTTGTAAGTTTAGAAAGGGTTGTTTTTAGGTACATGAGTTGATGAAGAGAACTAACGAAAATTCGACCGCAGGCTGCTTTGAAGCAAGAAAGAACAGCAAAAGGGAAACTCTGTGCTCAGGCTTTGCTGATAAAGAAAGAGAGAAAGGAACTTGAAGCACTTGGGAAAGTGGAAGAAGAGCGGATAAAAGTGAAAGCAGAAACCGATGTGAAATATTACACAGACAACATCAAGAGACTTGAGACAGAGATGGCAGAGCTGAAACTGAAATCAAACTACTCGAGAATTGTGGCACTGAAGAAAGGCAGCAGTGAGTCGAAGGCAACAAGAAGAGAGAATCTTGGGATGACGAAAGTGAAAAGAGAAAGAGAATGTGTGATGTGTTTGTCTGAAGAGATGAGTGTGATTTTCTTGCCTTGTGCTCACCAAGTGCTTTGCTTGAAATGCAATCAGCTTCATGAGAAAGAAGGAATGATGGATTGTCCGTCTTGCCGTGGGACAATCCAGAGGAGGATTCAAGCTCGTTTTGCTCGCGGCGGGTGAAAGCTTTCTTATCAGTTTAAAACTTATAGTACAGTCTCTCTTCTCTCTATGAAGAAGACAGCTTTTGGTTAAATAAATCCATCTTGGCTTTTGCTTTTCCAGTTTGAAAGGTGAATGATTTTAAATACCACCAAGCCAATTTAGAGTACACGTGGCTTATCCTCGTGGTAATTACAGTATTTAAGTTTTTGCTCCCCGTAATTTCTCTATATTACGATATTTCGCAAATTCTTTTTTCTTATTTGGTCCAGGGAATATTCCACGATTCCATCCAAAAGTATTACCAACAAAACTTTTGTGATATTTTGATCACTCGAGAAAACCCCCAACTCGTGAACGTAATATACTTTGATTATAACTTTTGTGATTATTCAGTTTCGTTTTGCGTTTTTTCTTTTTCTTGATTTTCGTTTTCGATTTATTTTGAAACTTGGGTGAGATTTTTAACTTTGATCAGATTCGATCAAATGAGGGCGAAAAGCAAAGTTTTATAATTTGTGAAGCGCGCCAAGGCAATGTTAAAAAGAAAAGGAAAATATATACAGACAGAGATAGCTTCACTGAAAGTTTCATGTATGGAAAAGTCAAAAAAAGACATTAACGTTGACCAAACAAAACCAAAAACAAAAAACAAAAAAAAGAAAGAAAAAAGACATAAACGAAGACTTGGTCGCCTGAGGACTTTGTGGATTTTTATCGTTGGTGTTAATGTCACCTCTTCCGATTCGAATCAAATTAGGGTTTATTTCCCAGCCAAAATCCCCCTTTTCATGCTCTTTGCATTTGAAAGTTGTCTCCCTCGTCTCCTCTGATTTTGAAAATTTTTCTCCGGATTTGTCTGGCTTCCTCCATTGCTGAGTTTTCGAGGTTTTCTTCCCCATTTCGTTGTATTTGTGGGAACTAGTTGGGGACCGTTGTTTCCTCTACTCTCGCGATCGTAAATTGGACTGTGTAAATCCCCTGTGGGGGAGAGTTCATCAGCGGCGAGATGAAGCTTCAGGTCCGAGTCTTAGAAGCGAGGAATCTACCGGCCATGGATCTCAATGGGTTTAGCGACCCCTACGTGAGATTGCAGCTGGGAAAACAGAGGTCACGAACCAAAGTAGTGAAGAAGAACTTGAACCCCAAATGGGCTGATGATTTCAGTTTCGGCGTCGATGATTTGAATGACGAACTCGTCGTCTCTGTTCTTGATGAGGATAAATACTTCAATGATGACTTCGTCGGGCAGGTTAGAGTTCCCGTTTCCCTTGTTTTCGATGCTGAGAATCAATCTCTTGGCACTGTTTGGTATCCTCTTAATCCTAAGAAGAAAAGTTCCAAAAAGGATTGTGGTACGTCTTTCATTTACTACATGCCTCGATTTTATTTCTTCTTTTATCTTTTGAGAATTTCATTGTTATGTTGATCCCATCTTATCCAGGTGAGATACTTCTCAAGATATGTTTCAGTCAGAAGAACTCGGTTCTTGATTTGAATTCTAATGGCGATCAAGCCTCTGCTTCGAGGAGCCCTGACTTGAGACTTGAATCTCCTATGGATCCCTCCACTTGCGCCTCTCCTTGTAGGTCAGATGATGCTTCCTCTTCCAAGGACGACAAATGTAACCCGCAGACAACTTTTGCCGGTCGAATCACTCAGATTTTTCAGAAGAATGCTAATGCTGCCTCACCTACACAGTCGGTTAGTAGGAGCATTGACGCATCTGACCCATCTGAGACCTCTAGGTCAGTCTTTTCCCTTGAGCTATCTGAGGATGAGTCATCTTCTGCTTCCTTTGAGGAACTTATGAAGGCGATGAAGTCAAAAGATCAGGGAAGTGAACCTCCTAGTAATCTACCTGGTGGGATCCTTGTGGACCAGTTGTTTATGATTTCCCCATCAGATCTTAACATTCTGCTTTTCTCATCGGATTCAAGTTTCTACACATCGTTGACTGAATTGCAAGGGACCACAGAAGTTCAGATAGGACCATGGAAAGCAGAAAATGAAGGCGAGAGCGTTAAGCGGATTGTAAGTTACCTCAAGGCTCCAACCAAACTTATTAAGGCTGTGAAAGGCACAGAGGAGCAGACATATCTCAAAGCGGACGGAGAGGTTTACGCAGTTTTAGCAAGTGTTGCCACTCCAGATGTCCCATTTGGAAGTACCTTCAAGGTTGAAGTGCTTTACTGCATCTCTCCTGGACCTGAGCTGCCATCTGGGGAGCAGTGTTCCCGTTTGGTTGTTTCATGGAGATTGAATTTTCTTCAGAGCACAATGATGAAAGGTATGATAGAGAATGGAGCCCGACAAGGTCTGAAAGACAACTTCGAACAGTATGCCAATCTGCTGGCTCAAAATGTAAAGCCTGTAGATTCAAAGGATATTGGGGTGAACAAGGAGCAAGCTCTCTCTTCCTTGCAAGCTGAGCCTCAATCAGACTGGAAATTGGCAGTACAATATTTTGCTAATTTTACTGTGTTCTCCACTTTCTTGATTGGTATTTATGTATTTGTCCATATTGTGTTTTCCATACCCAGTGCAATCCAAGGGCTTGAGTTTAATGGCCTTGATTTACCGGATTCAATTGGGGAATTTGTTGTTAGTGGGGTTTTAGTTCTTCAGTGCGAAAGAGTATTGCAATTGATTTCCCGTTTCATGCAAGCAAGAAAACAGAAAGGTAACATTTATGAAGATACAGTTCATATACTTTCTTGCTTGGTTGCCTGGTGTGTGTATCCGACTGATCCTTAACTGTCAAATCCACTTATAGGTAGTGATCATGGCATCAAAGCGCATGGAGATGGTTGGTTGCTAACTGTTGCTCTAATTGAGGGGGTTGATCTAGCAGCTGTAGATCCAAGCGGGCATTGTGATCCGTATATTGTATTTACTTCCAATGGGAAGACAAGAACTAGCTCCATCAAGTTTCAGAAATCTAATCCTCAGTGGAATGGTAAATGGTTTCTCTATACTAGTAATCTTAGTGGTAGCATAGGTCTAGTTATTCACTTGTTGCTTCAGTTCTTAAATATTTTAACTCTTTGATTTGTCATCATCAGTTTTTTGAGGGTTGGAATTTGATTTGTGCAGAAATATTTGAATTCGATGCGATGGCTGATCCTCCTTCTGTACTGAATGTTGAAGTTTTCGATTTCGATGGACCGTTTGACGAGGCTGTTTCATTGGGGCAGGCCGAGATCAACTTTGTGAGATCTAATATATCTGATCTAGCGGATGTTTGGGTTCCTCTTCAAGGGAAGCTGGCTCAGGCATGCCAATCCAAGCTGCACTTGAGGATTTTCTTGGATCATACAGGAGGTGGAGATGTTGTTAGAGACTATTTAAATAAGATGGAGAAAGAGGTGGGCAAGAAGGTATGTGGCTACCACTTGATTCTCTCAGTCAACACTTAAACTGTTAGTGTTAGTGTGTGTATCTTATCTGCCGAATGGAAATTTCAGATTAATGTGCGATCTCCTCAAACAAATTCAGCCTTTCAGAAGCTCTTTGGTCTTCCACAAGAAGAATTTCTAATCAATGACTTTACATGTCACTTAAAACGAAAAATGCCTTTGCAGGTGACGAGATCTTGATACACATCACATGTTTATTAGTATTCAACTGCATCCTTTTTCATTTTTTTTTTTTTAATACTTTGCAATGGAGAGAATATAACTCTTTAATTTAGTTTTGCTCCTGCAGGGTCGTCTTTTCCTTTCTGCAAGAATTGTTGGCTTTTATGCAAGCCTTTTTGGTAACAAAACAAAATTCTTTTTCCTGTGGGAAGATATAGAGGATATTCAAGTGCTCCCTCCCACTCTTGCCTCGATGGGTAGTCCCATTATCGTCATGACTCTCAGACCAGGTAGAGGTAACGAAGCAAGGATAGGCGCAAAGACACATGATGAGGAAGGCAGGCTTAAGTTCCATTTCCACTCATTTGTGTCTTTCAATGTGGCTCAAAAGTAAGTAACGAGTCTTCCTCTTTCCCCGATGGATTTTTTGTTATTTGTGTGCTTGCTTTTATTATCGTCCTAAATTTTATTTACTCAATCAATATGCTTACCATAACTTGGATATGCCCAATTTCCCATCTGAAGAAGAAAAATTGGTACATTCCTGTAGAACAAACTGCGTTTCTTAGACATGTTCAGACGTGGACGCCTATTGACTATGTATCAAGAGCTGTACCTGTAGTAGAAATAAACATCTTTTATGATAAGACACAAGCATTGAACTTAAATTTTGTTTATAGGACGATAATGGCTCTGTGGAAAGCAAAATCCTTGACTCCAGAGCAGAAAGTGCAAGCGGTTGAAGAGGAATCAGAGCAGAAACTCCAAAGTGAAGAGAGTGGTTTGTTCTTGGGTATTGATGACGTGCGATTCTCTGAGGTCTTCTCTTTGACTCTCCCAGTTCCGGTGAGTTGTTCTCTTTCCTTGTAAAAGCAACTTTGGCTGGAAATGTATATGAGTTTTGAAGTTGTCTAACACATCATTCTGATAACGCCAGGTAAATTTCTTTATGGAGTTGTTTGGTGGGGGTGAAGTGGATCGTAAGGCTATGGAGAGAGCAGGTTGCCAAAGCTATTCTTGCAGCCCGTGGGAGTCAGAGAAGGCTGATGTGTACGAGAGGCAGACATACTACAGAGACAAGCGGATATCACGTTACAGAGGAGAAGTAACAAGTACACAGCAAAAGTCGCTTGTGCCAGAGAAGAATGGATGGCTGGTGGAAGAGGTGATGACCCTGCATGGAGTTCCACTGGGTGACTATTTTAATCTCCATCTTAGATACCAGATGGAAGAAACGGCGTCAAAACCAAAGACAACATATGTGCGAGTATACTTTGGGATAGAATGGCTAAAGAGCACCAGACATCAGAAAAGGGTGACAAAGAACATCCTAGTAAATCTGCAGGATCGGCTCAAGATGACATTTGGATTTCTGGAGAAGGAATACAGCAGCAGCAAGGAACATAATATATAAAAAAGCCTTTGGTGTGAAAATGGAGGACACGAAGTGAACTCATTCCAGCTTGAAAATGAGGTATGTTATTTGTACACAACACACAAGTAGCGAAAATGAAGCGAGAGAGTGTAAATGGAGGCGAAGCTCTAGTTAAGAATTGCTAGTGTGTGAAACTTTGTTGATTCTTTACATCATGTGCCATCACTGTTTCTTTGTTGTTCGAATTGTATTGTATTGTAGTAAAAATAAAGCAAGAATTTGTGATTATGTTGTCATGTTGATATGCTCTGTAGTAGAAAATGTTGGAAGCTGATGCTCTCTAGTCTAAAGCATTCTTGTAAAATTGCTAGATATGATACACATCGGCCTAGTTGTTTTAGGGATAATTCTAATGTTAACTGATTTGTAGATCATTAACAACATAAACTGTAATGAGGTTTGTATTGTATGTGAAGAGCAATAAAGTAGTACTTACAGGTAACCCAGATTTGACCAATTACGATAAGTTTACGCCGCAGATTTAATTGCAACTGTTTTTTTTTTTTTTTGGTATAGCGATAAGTTATACAAATTTTCCATTTATCATGTGTGAGGTGAGATTGTTGAGATTGTTGAAAATAAAAAAGGAAAGGAATTTGTAAAGTCGGGATGTATAAAATTGAATAAAAAAAGGAAATTTAAGAGACTGATGATTATCCAACCAAATATATTATATTTAATTAAATGATAACGCAGAGAGAGAGAGAGAGTCTGTAAAAAAAAAAAAAGGCGGAAAAAACGGCTTGGGTGAAAATCGCTTTCTCTGGAAAAACAAAGACGAAAGGGTAAGAGAATTAGAGTAGTAGACGAGAAGACAACTTTTTTTGCTTAAGTTAAGAAAGGGAGAGAGCTGTTCCTGTTGAGATATATAAATTATCAGCTTTTGATCCAAGTCAAACACTACTCCGAGTTGTTTACATCGGATTTTGGAGAGATAGATCCATCGGATGTTCGTCGGTGGTTATCGGAGGACATGCTCCGCGGTTGATTTTGTGTGGGTGATGTCTGTGGCGGTTGATGATCCTGTTCAAAATCGTTTGAGCCATGTTCGGTTTTTTTTTTTCTTTTTTCCTTTGGTTGTGAGTTTGCTGGTCGTCTATTAGGTGTGTGGTTGTAGTAGAAGGAGAAGAAGAAGAAGAAGATGATGATGAAGAAGGGGAAAGGGAAGAACAGTGGTTTGTTACCGAATTCTTTTAAGATTATATCTTCTTGCCTCAAAACTGTATCGGCCAACGCCACCATAGTTGCCTCTTCTGTTCGTTCCGCCGGAGCCTCTGTCGCTGCTTCTATTTCCTCTTCTGAAGATGATAAAGATGAGGTCCTTTCATTTTTTGCCTGTGACTGTTTGGATACTTTTGTTTTTGCTATTTTGTTCTATATCATTTATATGCTAGGGACGTATTTGGGACTTTTTCCTGTTTTGAAAACATTTTGTGAATTCATTGTTGGTACATAGTCTAGCTTTAGCCACTGTCTCCACAAAGGATTGAGATACATAGGCTTAGTAGTGCTTCTTTCTTATCTTAGATTATGTGTTGGGTTTATTAGTTGTGGTTGGTTTATTGCTGATTTAGGTGTCTAGTTCCTCATTATAATTGGGTTTGCTCTATTTTCAATTCTAGGCTACAAAAGTAGATATATACTTGTATACCCTGCTTCACATCTTTTCTCTTTTAGGCTTCTTAACTTGAATAGCCTATGTTTTTTTTTTTTTTTTTTTTTCTGTATCTTTCTTTCAGAGGTTTTTGTAGTCACTTTCTTCCCTTGTTTTCTTCTAATTGAGAGTCAACAACTCCTACTTTCCTTCGAGAGTGTATACTTTGCACTCAAACATCTGTACTTTGCTTTCATGAGCAGGTGACATGGGCTGGCTTTGGCATTCTTGAACTGGCTCAACATGTCATCAGACATGTTCTCTTACTCGGCTATCAGAATGGCTTTCAAGTCTTTGATGTTGAGGACGCCTCTAATTTTAATGAGCTGGTCTCCAGACGAGGTGGTCCTGTTTCATTCTTACAGATGCAGCCATTACCTGCAAGGTCTGGTGATCATGAGGGTTTTGGGAACTCACATCCACTTCTACTGGTTGTTGCTAGAGATGACACAAATGGCACTCCTTTGGCTCACAGTTTTTCCCAGAATGGTTCATTACCAAGAGATGGTAATTCAGACTCTAAAGCCGGGGATGCCATCAATTATCCAACCACTGTTCGCTTTTACTCCCTTAGGTCCCACAGTTACGTTTACGTCCTGAGATTTCGGTCATCTGTTTGCATGATTAGATGCAGCTCCCGAGTAGTTGCTGTTGGCCTTGCAAATCAAGTGAGTACTAATTCGGTTCAAGATATTCAGACTCTTATGATTAAATTCTTATACCAATAGTACTTTGTTATATATGATTGGCAAAGTACATGTTTGGTGTTTGGTCTTCAGACCAAATTGAACATTCCTGATTCCTTGTATTGAAGGTAGTTTTTAAATGCAGAGTGTAAAGTTATACTTAAGTGTACAGATTTATTTATTGTTCTTCTTCCGTCAACTGATGGTTTCTATTTGGTTTGTGCAGATATATTGTTTTGACGCACTTACTCTGGAGAATAAGTTCAGTGTTCTCACCTATCCTGCTCCTCAGCCAGTGAGACAAGGGACAACCAGGGTTAATGTTGGCTATGGTCCGATGGCTGTAGGTCCAAGGTGGCTTGCATATGCTTCCAAAAGTTCCATGTCCTTGAAAACAGGGCGTCTAAGCCCCCAAAATTTTACTTCTTCCCCCAGTCTCAGCCCAAGTTCATCATCAGGTGGAAGTAGTTTGATGGCCCGTTATGCCATGGAGTCTAGCAAGCAGTTAGCCAATGGATTATTCAACCTGGGGGACATGGGATACAAAACATTGTCAAAATACTGCCAAGATATGCTCCCTGATGGATCTACTTCTCCAGCATCACCAAATTCAATCTGGAAAGTTGGTGGGGTCTCTGGCTCGGATACAGAAAATGCTGGAATGGTTAGTTTTATTCTGGATCTGATCATTGTGAGCAATTCTTGAGTCATGCTATTCTCTTACACTAGATGTGTTACCAGGCACAGATTTTAATCAATAGTAACTTGCTTTGAGTTGCTAGTGTTGTTTTATTGCCAGATTGTGACATGAGTTAAATGTTCGTTCAACAGGTTGCTGTTAAAGATCTTGTTTCCGGAGCTGTAATATCACAGTTTAAGGCTCATACGAGTCCTATCTCAGCACTTTGTTTTGATCCTAGTGGAACTTTATTGGTTACTGCTTCAGTGTGTGGGAACAATATCAATGTCTTTCAGATCATGCCATCTCGTTCACATAGTGCACTTGATGACCTAAGTTATGAGTGGGAATCTTCTCATGTGCATCTCTACAAGCTGCATAGAGGGATCACTTCTGCTGTTAGTATACTTTTAAGTTGACATATATCCTTTTCCTTTCAGTGTTCTCTTTTCTTGATTGGATTTTTTTCTGCTCTTTTTAACAGATTGTCCAGGACATTTGCTTTAGTCAGCACAGTCAGTGGGTGGCTATTATCTCATCCAAGGGTACTTGCCATATTTTCGTTTTAAACCCGTCTGGCAGCGACGCAATGTTTCAACCTTGCGAGGGTGAGGAGCCTGCCCGACTTCCAGCTTTATCCTTGCCATGGTGGTTTACTCAATCGTTGTCAAATAATCAGCATTCTTTACCGCCACCACCCGCTGTCACCCTTTCTGTGGTAAGCAGAATCAAGTACAGCAGTTTTGGGTGGCTTAACACTGTAAGCAATGCTGCTACCACTGCAGGTGGAAAAGTTTTTGTACCATCGGGTGCTGTGGCTGCTGTTTTTCATAAATCCATCACTCATGACCTTCAACAGAACCCCCGGACTAACTCATTGGAGCATATCTTAGTCTATACTCCATCAGGTCATGTGGTACAGCATGAACTACTACCATCTGTTCGCACAGAATCACCTGAAAATGGTTCGAGACTGCAAAGAACATCACATGTTCAAGTTCAAGAGGATGACTTAAGGGTCAAAGTTGAGCCTATTCAGTGGTGGGATGTATGTCGAAGGTCTGACTGGCTGGAGACAGAGGAACGACTTCCCAAAAGTATCACTGAAAAGCAATATAAATTAGAGACAGTGTCAAAAAACTTGACAAGCCATGAGGATGCATGTCTTTCCCTTGACATCAACAACCACTTTGGTGAAGATAATTATATGCAAAGCTGTTCTGAGAAACCCCCTGAAAGATCATATTGCTATCTTTCTAACTTTGAGGTAAAAGTTACCTCAGGGATGCTACCAGTGTGGCAAAATTCAAAGGTACTTTTTTGGTCAAAAGATCGTCCTGTCTTTGATATAGCTTTACTTGTCTTTTGATTTTTACTTTCTTGATGTGTTGCTAGATTTCTTTTCATGTTATGGATTCTCCAAGGGATAGTACTTCCACTGGGGGAGAGTTTGAGATAGAAAAGGTTCCAGCCCATGAACTTGAAATAAAACAGAAAAAGCTGCTGCCAGTTTTTGACCATTTCCACAGCACCAAAGAAACATTGGAAGACAGGTATTCCCAAATTTTGGACGAAAAAAATCTGTGCATCTATCTTGCTGTGTTAGCGGATAGTGCATTTCCTGATGAAAGTTTCTTGCTGTCTTTGTGGACAAGAATTCTAACGTGTGCATATTTACACCCTCTGCATTTTCTTTTCCATATTCTCTTGTATATTCCTAGAAATTTTCTCTGATCTGCATATCTTATGCTTTGAATCATGAAATGTTCAACACAGGTTTTCAATGAAATGTTATCACATATCCGCATCGGGATCTCATCAAGTTAACGGAAAAATATGTCAAGACATTATCAACTGTCACTCTAAGCCAGGATCAGTTGTGTCCGCTGAAAGTTCTGAAGAGGGTAAATTATTAATTCTTTCCCTAGTAACTAATTATTTATCAGTTCTTAAGTTATTGAGGGAGGTCAAAATCTAGGGTCGTTCATTTCAAGTCATGTGGAAGTAACCATTTGGTTTAATGCAAATAGGTTCATCAAAACAGATGGAGAATCTCCATTATTCAGATCACACAAACAACTCATTCAAGTCTTCTTTACCAACAGTAAATGGGATCTACAAGGAAACAGACACAAATGTGTGGATTGAGAAATCCGTAACAGCCAAACACTGTAATCTCAACGAAACCCGGACCACTAATGGTTTTGCCACACCACCTCCTATTCACACCGATATTACGGTCAATGAACAGATGCTTTCTACAGGAAATCCTCCTATGGGCTTTGATTTTTCTTTGCATGAGGAGCACTGTAAAGCAGTAGAAGATCCTAAAGAAGAACACCTGAAAAGAAAGTTAGATGAAGTTACTAATGGTCATCATCTAGACATCAACAACGACACAGAGAAACTACGAGAAGATGAAATGGTATATGGTATGGTTTCCCTGTGTAGGTGATAAAATCTCTCTCGTAACTGCAATCACGGCCTCGAGTCTCATGTCTCTCTACGGTGAATCCTCCAGACACCTTTATGATTATGTAGAGCCTAATTGAGTAATGACTGACATCTTTCCTCTCTCCCTAATCGTGTGTTTGAACAGGTAAATAGTTTTCAAAAGTCCTGAAGGCTTCTGGAGTTTGTATGTATATAAAGATTCCTCCGAGTTGGTGGTAATAATTTTTCTGTCCCTTTTTTCTTTTCTATATAATATGGCTGCTCAAATAGGCCAAAAATTATGTACATTTGTGTATAGATGGGAGTTTGGTAAATATGGGTGTCGTTGGGGCGTGGTTGAAACCTTGAACGGAAAAGAAGAAAAAAAAGAACTAAAATTTTTCGATTCTAGGGTTTCCATGTTGTTTTAAACCCTACTAGTGAGCCCTAATCTATGTACAGTTTGATCCATGTGGAGATCGACACTATGGCCTAAACCTTCACCAATGTTTTTTATTTTTGGTATCTCCTTCTCTTTTTATTGACTAAGATGAATTCATAATTCGTTCTCTGGTCAATAGTTCTGTGACTTGTTTTGGTTGGAGATGTGTTTTTGATATTTCTTGTTGTTGGAATAAAATCAACTGCTCTTTAGTGTAATAGCTACAAGTAATCATAATTATGTAATACATATGTGATTGATATTTTAATACACCTTTTGGTTTGTAACTTCGTATGATTGACTTCTTTATGTACAATCATTTAAAGATAGAAGCCGAGTGAAATTATGAACAGCAGAAGGAGGCAAGCAAAGGCAAACGACCATGCTTTGGTCGTTGCCAGATTCGACTCCTCCTTGAGGCAACAACACACAAACCTGTGGCGTAGGCCTCAAGTCAATTGGTCCTGCATAAACCGGTTTACCCCATCCAAAATCCGCAGTCTCATACATTTCAAACCGGGTCCACTGCGTTATCGTTAGCTTCCCACCGAACTCTAACTTCTTTGGCCTATTTACCTCAACGTAATCCACCATAGACTGCAAGTAATCCTCTGAAACCCTAAGTCTCGCCTCTTGAACCAAACGTGTTGTCTTAGAGAGAGAGTCGTTAATGAGACTGTCGACACTGCTCATAGCACAGGCCAAACATACCACATTGCCGTAAAACCCTTTTCTTAGTTTTAGGGTTTCGAGTCTTGTTCTTACGTTGACAGAAAACGTGAGCCTGAGATTGTAATCCAGTGGCTTCACATCAAGTGCTTTGACCCATGATCTCCATATATGTGCAGCCATTGCATCAAACGTGCTGCAAACTAAGCTCGAGTCTTGTCCTTGCGCTATGCTTTTAACCCGACATTGAAACTGTTTGCTAATCCTGTAACATTTCTGCAATGGCTTCGTATCCCACAATGAGTTTGTCAAATTCGATCTTTCTTCAATTGGTTGATATTCATGATGTGGGTATTTCACCATAGGAGGATTTCTTGGTTTGAAAGTCTCTCTATCCCAAACTGGCTCAGGATCTGTAACAAGTCCCCCCATTTTTGCGGTAGCTGCCCACGAGCCAAGAAACTGCATAGCTCCGAAACCATCGCAGATGCAATGGCAGAGTCTAATCCCAAGGCTAAATCCACCACAGGTGAAGAAAGTGACTTGAGCTATAAGTAAGGGCATTTCGAGGATTTTGTATGCTTCTTCTCCAGGGTGTCGAAAGATTAATGGTAACCAAGCTGGATTTGGCACTGTAAGATCTCCAAGATCAGCTAAGGCCATTGAAGAAGTAGCCGACACCATTAACGCACCTTGCTCTTCTCCAAAGAAAACTTCCAGTTTCCCATTTTGCACTTCTCTTAACCTACCAGAGAGTGGATAGTACGGAACTAAAACCTCGCTAAGAGCGTCTTGAAGCCGTTTGAGGAACAAAGATTCTCGATTGCTGCTGCTTGATCGGTAGAAGTAAACGGAGGGAGTAAAAACTCGTGCTCCGATTATATCATCTAGGTTTGATAGATAGAGACTATGGTGAGGAGATTGATTTGCAGTTGTTGGGCTTGAAGGATGTACAAGAAATTTGTTCTTGATGGTGACTGGGATATGGAGGTAAGAGAATTGAAGTTCTTGGACACATGAATCCATTTTTGATCTACACCAATACACATGCATGCGGAAGTTGGAGGAGAATTTGTAGAGATATTTCAATTAGATAAACCGGTTTGGCTTAGGTGAGCGATATAGGTTGCAGGTGTGGTTGTTGCGTATAGATTGGTTATTTATTTGGTGCATCATCCAGCAAGCATGGTGAAATCGATGAAGGAGGTTCTACATGTATATTGGAAAACAAACAAGATGTGCCAAATTAAAGATGAATAATGTGACTTGTGTTTGTACGGGGAATTCTGGCTTTCAGCTAATTCTTGTGATGAGAGTTTATAAGAATATTCTACGAAAAAAATAATATAGTGGCTTGATGATGATTGATGAGCATGCAGGACCATAAAGTACCTTATAATATTATACCATGCATGGCTTGAAGATAAAACTGTAGTAGTTTTCATTTGTGTACCTTATTCAAATATTACAAAATATCCTTAGAAGGAAGAAATGGTTTCAGGCAAAATACTTAAAAGAGGAATACTTGTAGCTAGTTTGATTAGATTACCACCAACAATCGTGGTAGAGACTCAAAAGGTAAGAACCCCAAATGTCGTGTCAGATCTTGAAATGGCTTACCGTTGAAGCATCGATTGTTTTTGACCTGAAGATGGTTGCGTACTCGGTGAGGGTGAAGTCTCTGTACTTGGCAGGGTTTTCATCAGACAGAAGATCTTTGATTGGCCCATACACTCGTTCATTCGCTTTCATGAACGTGCTGAAGAAACAAACCACTGAGGTCCGCGGTTCAGAGGATCCATTAGCTAGCACCCTATGCTCGGCGCTTATGAACTTGTCATTGCTTATAAGCTGCACAACAAAAATAGGATCAAACCTTTAATAATCCATTGATCAACGGAAGCTAGAAGTCATACACACAATTCTTAACCTGGAGAAGATCTCCAATGTTAACGACAAGAGCGCCAGGAATAGGAGAAACATCAACCCAGTATTGGCTGTCATAGAGAACTTGAAGTCCTCCGATATTGTCCTGAAGAAGAATGGTGATAAAGGAACTATCGGTGTGCTTGTTTATGCCAATAGTAAGGTCAGGCTGAGGGCAAGGTGGGTAGTATTGGCCAGCCATATATTGAGACTTGGCGCAGTCCATGTCCTTAAGGTAATCAGAGTCCAGCCCCAAAGCTTCTGATAAAATCTTACAGACCAATTCACCTAAATTCAGTAGTTCCTTTGAATACTCCATCAAAATTTCCCTGCCACATGATCATAATTAATATTTACACAGAATTTATTATGCTAAGTAAGCGTTCGTCTAGCTATTAATATTATCCTTATGTATGTGAAATCATTAGTACGAATAACACATGTGTCTTGTTGCCAAACAAAAACTGAGAACTCGCTGACATTATCCTTACCCGCAAACCGCGGGCAAATCCTCGAGTCTAGGAGGTTGTGGAGCGGCATAACAAGCCAATGTGTCTCTCCAACTAGCTGCGTCTGTATTGCTGTGGAGATCAAAATTGGTATAGTAAACCACGCCTTTACTGTGATCCCTAGAGTAGAAGGGTTTCTTGGCCTCAGGGTCTTGCTCGTGAAAGCTGCGCATCCCTTGAATCATCTTTTCCAGAACCTCCACGGGGATGCCGTGGTTCACAACCTGAAACAATCCCCATTTCTCAGCAGCTTCTCCAATCTTCTCCACCACGTCTCCTCCTTGGAGATCAATGATGGGGATGGTGAGATGCTTGGGAGGTGGTGGCGATTTCAGGCTTGCTAGAGTAGCAGGGGTTGCGCGAAACATGGCCGGTATCTCTGTGATCCCTGAGTCCGCAAGGCCTTTCACGCCGATTTTCGTATCATCGAAAGCTTTTGCTTGACTTGAACGATCGGTTGACTCCATTGCTTCTTCTTCTACTTCTTTGCTTGTTTAACCCTTACTCTTTTGCTACGCTTTTCTACGTCTCCTCAATAATGAACATCTTTATTCATTGCTTGCTAAAGCTATACAGCTATAATCAAATTCGAATTAAAAATTAACAAAAAGAAAGCACCACTACCCGATGGCTTAACAAACACAGAGGCAGGCAGGTTAAGGCACCGACGAATTTTATGTTATTTAATTCTATTGATAGTTAGTATAACACACACTTATGTAAATATATGACCATTAATATATTATGAATTTTAATTTAGTTGTTGAAAATAATCAATAAGACAAATTTCTTGTGTTTTTTTACTATACAGATATAACTATAGTTTCGTAAACTTGGATTGTTGTAAAATTGGCAATATTTTTTTTTTTTAATTATACATAAGCAAGTATACATAAGCAGGACGGCTAATCTCTGAAGCCTTTAAGAAAGCCAAATACTGTATTTTTAATTTGTAATTCCAAGAGAGAACCAAATCTGTTTTTCTTTTGTACATCACATGCATGAGGAGTTCTCAACTCAGTCAGACAAACTAGGTTGAACCATAGCTAGATGCTCTTAGTTATTTGATGAAAATATAAATTATCATAGGTGGATCTGTGGATGCCTTAAGCTTCAAAGTGTAACATTATTGTATTATATCATGGCTTCAATTAAGATGAATTGTAGCAGCTTTAATTCATGTCTACCTTATTTCGACTATTACAAATATTTTTTCACCTTGTCACGAAAACTGCTATAAGAGAGTTTGATAGATTACTATGGCATTGGTAGTAGTAGACAAAAAAAGGAAAAATACACAAATGTCGGTCTCAGATCCTGAAATGGTGTAACTTAGGAGTATCGATCTTTTTTGACCCAAAGATGGTTGAGAACTCTGTGAGGGTGAAGTCTCTATACTTTGCAGGGTTTTCTTTGGACACAAGATTTTTGATTGGCCCATATACTCGAGAAGACGCCCTCATGAACGTGCTGAAAACAGATACCACTGAAGTCCGCGGTTCAGAAGATCCATTGGCTATCACCCTATGCTCGGCGCTTTTGAACTTGTCATTGCTTATAAGCTGCAATAAAGTCAAAAAAAAGAAGGATCAACCCCAATCTCCATATATAGATCAGATGAAGCCAGTTGATTGTATAGCAACATGGTTTTTGTTCTTTGATTTTAAAACCTGAAGAAAATCTCCAATGTTAATGACAAGAGCCCCAGGGACAGGTGTAACATCAACCCAATACTGGCCGTCATAGAGAACTTGAAGCCCTCCGATATTGTCCTGAAGAAGAATGGTGATAAAGGAAATATCGGTGTGCTTGTTTAAGCCTATAGTTAGATCAGGCTGAGGGCAAGGTGGGTAGTATTGGCCAGCCACATATTGAGACTTGGCGCAGCCCATGTCCTTAAGGTGATGAGAGTCCAGCCCCAAAGCCTCTGATAGACGCTCGAATAGTAATTCACCTAAATTCATAATTTCCTTTGAGTACTCTAAGATAACCTCCCTGCCATATTTGCAGAATTAATATTGTTTATGCTAATTAAGCATCCAGCTATATGTGAAATCAAATTCATTAAACAAAAATAACACATGCAGTGATTTTAACCTTACCCGCAAACTGAAGGTAAATCTTCTAATAGGGGAGGTTCGGGTGCGGTATAACAACCAAGCGTGTCTCTCCAACTGGCGGACTCTGAGTTGTAGAGATCAAAATTGCTGTAGTAAATCACGTCTCTAGTATGATCCCTAGAGTAGAAGCGTTTCTTGGCTTCAGGTTCTTGCTCGTGAAAGCTGCGCATCCCCTGGATCATCCTGTCCAGCACCTCCACCGGGATACCGTGATTCACAACCTGGAATAGTCCCCATCTCTCAGCAGCTCCCCTGATCTTCTCCACTACGCTACCTCCTTTGAGGTCGATGGTGGGGATGGTGAGATGCTTGGGAGGTGGTGGAGATTTAAAGCTAGCTAGGGTAGCTTGCGTTGCGCGGAACATCTCAGGGATCTCCTTGATTCCCGAATCCACAAGGCCTTTCACCCCGATTTGCGTTTCATCGAAAGCTTTTGCTTGACTTGAACTATCGATTGACTCCATTGCTTCTTCTGCCCTGTTTTTTTCTTCTCTCTTTTTCTGTTTTCTACGTCTCAATTATTAAGATATTGTACAGTATTACTAAAACTCAATTTTTAAAAAAAAAAAAGAAAAGAAGAGGACAAAAGTGATGAATCACAACCACAGATTACGTATTTGGTGTTTTTCTATCCCTATTTTTTATTTTGTTTCCCTTTTTAAAGAAAAAAAATATTTACAAAAAAATATATCTAAAATGTTTTTTGTTTGGTCGTCAAGAAGGTATTTAAGTTTTATAAAATCAGTTAACGAAGGGTATGTAACAGATTTGATGCTCCTGATAAATTCATCTCTCGCAGCAATTTATTATTCGAATATATGTACAAGATTTAATGATCATGACGGTTCAATTGTTCAAAGTGAACGTTATCGATCGTATCTAGTCGTTTCCATGAATTGTCTACCTTATTCGAATATTTCAGATATCGATCTCGCAAATATCCATCTGCCTTTTGTGAAAGTACGTAGAAAGAAACGGTCTCACATAAATATTAAAAAACACACACACACACACTTCTATAAGAATACCAATGATAGTTGGAAAAAAGGTTAATTTAGTTTAGCCTTTTAGGTGAGCGATAGGTTGCAAGTGTGCATATAGATTGGCTATTAATTTGGTGCATCACCCAGCAAATATCATGGCTTGATGCTCATGAGGGCATAAGAATCAAAATGTACGTTACCATGCATGGATTGAAAACTAAGTAGTATTTTGTAACTAAAAACGGAAAAGAAGAAAGAAGAAGATAAAATACATGAGTAGTTTTTCTTTTGTGTACCTTGATCGAATGTTACAAAATAATGAGAAACAAGAAATGGATTCACGCAAAATATTTTAAGAGGAACACTTATAGTTTGATAGATTACCACCAACGATCGTGGTAGAGACAAAAGGTAAGAACCGTACCCCAAATGTCGTCTCAGATCTTGAAATGGCTTACCGTTGAAGCATCGATTTTTTTGGACCTGAAGATGGTTGCGTACTCGGTGAGGGTGAAGTCTCTGTACTTGGCAGGATTTTCAACAGACAGAAGATCTTTGATTGGCCCATACACTCGTGTATTCGCCTTCATGAACGTGCTGAAGAAACAGACCACTGAAGTCCGCGGTTCAGAAGAGCTATTTACTACCACCCTATGCTCGGCGCTTATGAACTTATCATTGGTTATAAGCTGCACAACAAAATAGGATCAAACCTTAATAAACCATTGATCAACCGAAGTTAGAAGTCACACACACCAAAAAATAAAAGGAAAAAAATTCTTAACCTGGAGAAGATCTCCAATGTTAATGACAAGAGCGCCAGGAATAGGAGAAACATCAACCCAGTATTGGCTGTCATAGAGAACTTGAAGTCCTCCGATATTGTCCTGAAGAAGAATGGTGATAAAGGAACTATCGGTGTGCTTGTTTATGCCAATAGCAAGGTCAGGCTGAGGGCAAGGTGGGTAGTATTGGCCAACTATAAACTGAGACTTGGCGCAGTCCATGTCCTTAAGGTAATCAGAGTCAACCCCCAAAGCCTCTGATAAGAGCTCATAGACCAATTCACCTAAATTCAATAGTTCCTTTGAATACTCCATCAAAATTTCCCTGCCACATGATCATAATTAATATTTGCACAATTATATTACGTAAAGTGTCAGTCTAGCTATGATTATTATCCTTACCCGCAAACCGCGGGCAAATCCTCGAGTCTAGGAGGTTGTGGTGCGGCATAACAAGCCAGCGTGTCCCTCCAACCGGCTGCGTCTGTATTGCTGTGGAGATCAAAATTGGTATAGTAAACCACGCCTTTACTGTGATCCCTAGAGTAGAAGGGTTTCTTGGCCTCAGGGTCTTGCTCATGAAAGCTCCGAATCCCCTGAATCATCCTGTCCAGAACCTCCACGGGGATGCCGTGGTTCACAACCTGAAACAATCCCCATTTCTCAGAAGCTTCTCCAATCTTCTCCACCACGTCTCCTCCTTTGAGATCGATGATGGGGATGGTGAGATGCTTGGGAGGTGGTGGTGATTTCAGGGTTGCTAGAGTAGCAGGCGTTGCGCGAAACATGGCCGGAATCTCTGTGATTCCTGAATCCACAAGCCCTTTCACGCCGACTTTCAAGTCGTCGAAAGCTTTTGCTTGGCTTGAACGATCGCTCGACTCCATTGCTTCTTCTTCTTTGCTTGTGTTTTTTTTTTCTTACCCTGCTCTTTTGGATTTTCTATGTCTCTCTAATAATGCACATCTCTCTCGCTAAAACTGTAGTTATCCAAATTCCAATTAAATTAACAAAAGAAAGCACCACTGACCACCCGACAAAGAGAAAATTATGACACAACCCACTATAAGTAAAATTAAGGCACCGACGAATTTTACTCTTTTTTTTTTTTTTTGGATTACCAACGAATTTTACTTATAGTTTATTATAGTTAAACACATGTTATGAACTTATGTGATCAATATATTATGAAATTTTAGTATTTCAAAACGATTAAAAAAAAAAACGAAAAATATGTTAGGATTAGTTTTGTAGACTTGGATTGTTGGAACATATTATTATTTCATTTTTATGATCTTTTTTACTCAATCAAACAAACTAGTGAACCAAATATATATAGATGCTCGATCTTAGTTATTTGATGAAAATATAAATAATCAATGGAGCTTGTTGTTTAATCATGCTTTTCATATGTGGAACTCATCTAGTTGGTTGCACCAAACTTTTGGAACGAAGAGATGTATGTTTGAATTAGTTTTCACTCAATTTGGATGTGTATAGACTATAGAGAGAATCGAACAACAAAAATCGTAACGTTATTTATTTGTTCAGAATATTTCTACCATATATGGACTCGGCCCATTTATACATAATAGGAAGGCCCATAAAACAAATTGTGAGATTTGTAATAATAATCAATAATGTCCACAATACATCAGCCAGCAGGCCCATCAAACGCACATAGTCGTTTTCAAGTGCAGGCACAAGTCAAAACCCGTCAACGGAACGTGAATCAAACTTCCCCGATCAGATTTTCAGGTTTGTCCTCGACGAGCTCACCTCGGATTTTCGACTCTCTTAGTCAGAATCCCTGATTTAGATCGATCGAAGTAGTGTGTTTTTGACTGTTGAAGCTAATCTCGTCAAGGATTACTAGCTATGAACACTATCGTTGCGCAGTTGCAGAGACAATTTCAAGACTACATCGTTTCTCTGTATCAACAGGTTGGTTTTGCTCACCAGACTTATCTACTGACCTCTTTTGTGATCTCTAAAAAATTTTAGGGTTTTTCTTCTTCTTCCTTAGATTAGTTTCCTTAAATGGGGTCGAATCTCGAGTCAAAATCTTTTGGGTTTTAGATTCTGCCTTAATCAATATTGTTGGTTTTCTTCTGAGCCTTCCGTTCTTGTTCATGTTGTTATATATTAGACTTGGGTTAATACCAAATAGTTTCAGGTTTAGCTTAGCTTAAGGTGTAGTTGTAGTGTGTGCATTTGAAATTGAGGTAGTGGTATGTTTTTGAAGGGATATCTTGATAATCAGTTCTCTGAGTTGAGAAAATTGCAAGATGAAGGCACCCCTGATTTTGTAGCTGAGGTTGTCTCTCTCTTCTTTGACGACTGTGCTAAGCTTATAAGTAACATGTCTAGATCACTGTAAGTTCCTCTCTCTAACTCTTATTGTTGCCTTGTCTTTCTTAATGTACACCGTTTCTTTTCTGGAACTTTGTCTCTAATCCACCTTCGTTTTTGAGGTGTTTTCCTTGGACCAATGGGTTTCATGGCAGCATTTTATGAGTTTTATTATCGCGTTAGGGCCAGGCCAGATAATGTGGATTTCAAACAGGTAGATTCAGGGGTGCATCAACTCAAGGGTAGTAGCTCAAGGTATATCACAATGTCTTGGATTTCTCTTTTGTTCCCCTGATCCAATAATCATTGCCTTTTCTACGATGCGGTGAACACTTGTTCATAAAACTTATCTTGTCTTAAGAGACCAAACCACATTGATTTTTAACTGCCCAGCCTCTGCTTTGTACACAGTATCGGTGCAAGGAGGGTTAAAAATGTGTGTATAGCTTTCAAGGAATGTTGCGATGTTCAGAACCGTGAAGGGTGAGTGTTAGTTTTCACTTTTTCTCCAATGCATTGTTTAGCTTCTCGATGCAAAAAAAATATTGGATCTGTTTGAATTCTAAAAATTATTATATGAGAAACTGTACTTCTAGTTATCTTATACTGTGATACAGGTGTTTAAGGTGTTTGCAGCAGGTGGATTATGAATATAAGATGCTAAAGACCAAACTTCAGGATCTGTTTAATGTGAGTTCTAAACTTTGCGGAAACCTACTTGTTCTGCTTGTGAATTCTTTTTCTTTTTATGCAATGTTTTACTGAGCCATTTGCTACTGTAATCACCATAGTTCTGTTTCTGTTATGTAATGGTGTTGCAGTTAGAGCAACAGATCCTCCAAGCTGGAGGTAAAATTCCTCAAGTGGATATAAATTAGACTGATGCGTTTCTCGTTTATGCAAATGCTCAAGGCTGAAGTCTAAAGACATGATGATGATACCGACACTCTGAAGTATTTATTGTTGTTGTTGTTGTTGTTGTTGTTGTGTGAATGTGTTTTAGATCGAGGTTCAGCAACACTATCCCTAGCCAAATATCTTGTATTGTTTAGACTCTTAATTGAGCTATAACTATAAGAGTAATTGTAAGTTAATAACTAGACATATCCATATGACCATATATATGCTGGCTTCAGGATGTGTTTTGTGACCAATCAGATATGAATGGCAATGTTGATACAATATTGATATTGGAGATTGTTTATGTTACTTTTGCATGAATTTCGTGATCCCTAGTGACTTTGTGACCCAAGATTTTGTAGATCTTTCAACTTGTAGGGGATCCGTTTGCTGGATTAGGTTGAATATTACCAAAACGTGACTTCTAACTCTTTGCATCATTCTGGATCTGATCTACTCTTAAGTGGGCTTCATGATTTTTGGTTGGAGACGTAAAGGAAAAGGGTATTAATTAGCACACTATTGGCGATTTGATTATACGTATGTGAGGAATAATCAACAATGATTTGTTTTGAAATATGAATAATGTACATGGTCTCTCGTTTTATCAAATTTATTGTGTTACAGGGCTTATATATAGGACATGATTGTGACAATAGATTGAGAATGGATTGGGCATGTCTTGTTAGGTATGTATTTAATATGTAATGTCCGAACCTATAACTAGGAATGAAATCTCTAAAAAAAAAAAATACTATAGAAGATGCAGAAGAATAATCATACAAGATTGTTTATATAAGTGAAATCAAAATGTGAAGCCATACTTGAAAGCATTATTTATAAAATAAAAATGTGTGAAATGAGAGAGACCAACGTAACATTCAATTGAAGGCATGGCATGGTGGCGATCAGTGACAACAACGAAGATTTTCCCTCTTGCCATCATTTTTATCTTATCCCTCTTCATCATTCGTAGCTTATTGTTTCTTAATTGATTTTTTTTAGATATACTTGTAAGGATCCATATCAATAAGATGGTTGTTCATTAGTCTGAAACATATATAAAAATACTAAATCCGGATTCAAAAGTCAAAACGCAAATCTTATAAAATCGGTTCATTACCTTCTCCGATGAGATGATGATTCGACCAGACACAAAACAAACACAGAGTCCCAAAACGAATGTGTTAGATTGTCTCATGGTGGGACCTTGACCTTCTAGGGTTAGACTTTTTTTTCATATATTTTGTTCATAGTGATTGGAACCTATAGCTTTGGCTTTCTTGCAAGGCCAGTTTTATTTATCGTAAATATAATTTGGTCCACTAGTACCCTAGTCTCTTAGAATGAGTAGTAAATCATCGTCTTTTAATAAAATTATGCAATGGTTGGTAATTCGGTATATGAGTGATGAGTAGCCAAATTATAAGTTGAAACGTATAATACAATCCACGGCTTTTGAGACTTTGATTACTGTCAGAAAAGTGAAGTAACACTTTAATAAGGAGTGAAACAAATGTAGAAAAAAGTAGAGATGACAGAGGAGCAGTGTAATGTAGCTTAAGGCAAAAAAATACCCAAATGGCAAAAGCCTTTGGTGTACATCAGAGCTAACTTGTTGCTTTGTGTATGTAGTGAAACAAATGTTAGAAGGAGAGAATTGGGTAAGCGTTTATTAAATGTTGACCATCTTATCTTATGCAATGCATGTGTGTGTGTGTCATTGCAATGACTTGTGGTCCACGCTCCTATTCCTTTTTTTTCTTTTTTTTTTCTTTTGTGTTCTTCGATTCATACAATTTCTCATTTTATAGACAAACTAGAAAAAATATAACATGTCTCTGTTTTTTACTTACCATATTTCCTGTTTCTTTTCTTTGGGGTTTTTTAGTTTTTACTACTGGAAAAAGAACTTTCTATGAAACAGTTTTTTTCTTTCCCATAAACAACACTATGGCAAAACCAATATTTATTGTCAGTACACACATTTGGTCGCAAGATTTGTTGGAAGTGGATAGTACAGTAAAGATTTAGCCTATCTAGAATATTAACGGAAAACGCATTATAAAAACATGGTAGAGGAGAGGATTCGTTTAACCTCTTTTGACTAAAGCTTGCATCTTTTACATTCATTGACCATTATAATATTTCTTAGGAAAGAAAAAACATTATTAAACGTAAGGTAAGGTGGGTTTATTTAGTAGTAAAAGAAAGAAGAAAGTAAACCAGAAAGCTGACGTGTCACGGAAGTCTCGCTGGCTCGTCGTCGAAGCTGTCAAACTCAAAACACAGTGATACTAAAAAACCACGCACACAAAACTCACGTGATGGCTCTTTCTTTCTTTTAGCAAACAAACTCTCTCACCGAACCGAGCCTAACCTGCTCATCCGAACCTATATGTTTGGGACCCAATTTCAACAAGTCTTTCTCAACACATCTAAACACTTTTCATGCATCTTTAGCACTTGTTATAAATCAAATTTATTGACACAACTAGCCCTGGGCATATAATCCGGATCCGAAAAAACCGATCCGAACCGATCCGAAAAATCCGATTTGGATCGGTTTCAGTTACTATGTAAAAACCGATCGGATTTTATGTTGAACATGATTCGGATTTCGGATTTAAACCGATCCGAACCGAAATCCGATCGGTTATCTGCTAACCCGAATACACATGGTCTAATACATCACATAGTATACATATAATCTCTATGTTTTTGTACTTCAACGCTCAAACCTCTTTTTTACGTCGGATTGTTCGGATTTAGAGTGTAAGTTTCGGATTTATAGTGTAGAATCCGAATCCGAAACCGATCCGAAATATGATTTGGTTTAAACTCGGATTTGTAATAAAATTTGAAAACCGATCCGAATCCGAAAAAATCCGAACCGATCCGATCCGAAAACCAGTCGGATTCAAATCGGATTCTATATATCCCAATCCGAAAAATCCGAACTCCGAATAATCCGATCCGATCCGATCCGAAAATCCGAATGCCCAGGGCTAGACACAACCCAAATGTATAACCTTTCTTAATTTAGGTATTCTTATCAAGGTCTTTTTTTGTCCGTCCTTCATTAATTTTGTTTCATATCGTTCTGTCTTCTATCAGAAGCCACCAACAACAAACAAAAAAAAAAAAAGGGAAACGAACAAAGAAGAAAGAAGAAAGAAGTGATATAAATTATTATTTTGTGAAACTACTAGTAATTACTTATGTTAATACCATGTTAATAATTGGTAAGAAAAAGCACAAAAACCGTCTTTCTCTGTGTAATTGCATCATAATCAATATATAGCTGCATTTACAAGTGAATCGATCTTAAATCAAATATCAAAGTAATTACAAAATACTCTAAGTAGAGTAGTTGTCTTTCTTATTCCACCAAGAAGAAACAGACGAGGAATATGTTTGGCTTCCTTGTCAAGCCATTTTTTGTTTACTCTTCTTTCTCTTCTCTCGAAAAAGCCTTTCTTTTTCAATCCAATCCTTTGATGATAATAGTCCGCCATTAAAGCTCTCACGGAAGCTCCCACGAGACCACCTTGTTTCCACCACACAAAACCAGACTTTTCCTCTCACGAGATATCGGAATACCAAACCCCATTTGCTCTCTGCTTTACAGCTTTGTCTCCTCTCTTCTTCTCTTTTGTGTGTATATATATATATATAGTCTCTGTTTCTTGAACCTTCAACGGCAAAGTGTTTCAACAATGATGATGAGATTTGCCAAGTTGTTATGGTGTTTGATGTTTCTGCTTCGATTGACGGAGGCCATTCTCGACCCAGTTGATTTCTTGGCTCTGCAAGCCATTCGTAAGTCGCTCGATGATTTGCCAGGTTCCAAGTTCTTCGAGTCTTGGGATTTCACCTCTGATCCCTGCGGCTTCGCCGGCGTCTACTGCCAAGGTGATAAAGTGGTTATCCTCAATCTCGGCGATCCTCGCGCCGGCTCACCAGGTTTATCTGGTCGGATCGACCCGGCTATTGGCAAGCTCTCTTCTCTCACTGACCTCTCCATTGTCCCCGGTCGAATCATGGGTGCTTTACCGCCAACTCTCTCACAGCTCAAAGACCTTCGTATCCTCGCTATCAGCCGTAATTTCATCTCCGGTGAGATTCCGGCCAGTCTTGGCGAGGTTCGCCGTCTTAGAACACTCGATTTGAGCTACAATCAGCTAACCGGAACTATCTCCCCGTCGATCGGATCCTTACCGGAGCTCTCCAATTTGCTCCTCTGCCACAATCACTTAACCGGATCAATCCCACCCTTCCTCTCTCAAACACTAACCCGAATCGATCTAAAACGTAACAGCCTCACCGGCTCAGTCTCTCCGGCGTCTCTCCCTCCGTCCCTGCAATACCTCTCACTCGCCTGGAATCAGTTAACCGGACCGGTAGACAGGGTTTTACTCCGGTTAAACCAGCTCAATTACCTCGATCTCAGCTTGAACCGGTTTACCGGTACAATCCCCGGTCGAATCTTCGCCTTCCCCATCACGAACCTTCAGTTACAACGCAACTTCTTCTACGGTTTGATTCAGCCGGCGAGTCAAGTGACGATCTCGACCGTAGATCTCAGCTACAATCGATTCTCCGGCGGCATATCTCCGCTTCTCTCGAGCGTAGAGAACCTCTACTTGAACAGCAATCGATTCATCGGTGAAGTGCCGGCGAGCTTCGTGGAGAATTTGCTATCGGCGAGTATACAGACGCTGTACCTGCAGCATAACTTTTTGACGGGGATACAGATTAGCCCCGCGGCGGAGATCCCGGTGAGCAGCTCGCTGTGTCTGCAGTATAACTGTATGGTACCGCCGTTGCAGACGCCGTGTCCGCTTAAGGCCGGCCCACAAAAGACTAGGCCCAGTACACAATGCAACGAGTGGCGAGGGTAATATCGTAAATTACGCATTCCTATATAATTTGGGGGTTTTTTAATTTATTTTATTTCTTCAGAATATATATTTTGTAATAGTTTTTGAGGGACACACACACTCACAGTGTTTCGATGTGTTAAAAAAACAAAAAGAAAGAAAACGTTTAAAGGAAAAAAAAAAAAAGACGATTCGTTATTCGTTGGTTGTGTAGAAGTGAATAAAGGATTTTGATACGTGATGCTGAGGATTAGCATGAGTGAAGTCCATCTATTTTTATCTTTTGTTTGCGTAATTAAAACTGGAAAATGACGGTTCTGTTTTATCGAAGAATGTTCATTAACATTTTCACGAAATGATATTGTTGCTAAATTACAGTTTATTGAAAATGACAAACTACTTATATGTTGTTTTTTTTTATGTTAGAAGAAAGATGTGAAAATATATGGTTAACTATACAATTTTGTCGGGTTATACGAATATAAAAGAGTAATCAATTTTAGAAATAAGAATTTTCTTATAAATGAACAAAAATCGCGATAAAATGGAGTGGGAATATATTCTTTTTAAGTTTCAACCTAAGAGCCATATATTTTATAAGAAAGATATTTTATTATAATAAAAGTAGAAAATGTAAATGAGGAAAAATGAAAAAGAAAGAAAGAAAGAAGAAAAAAGGGGAAATTGAATGTGATGGTTTTGGCCTTTGGTCTCTGGTAGCTTGTCAATAATTAATAACTTTGGAGGGGACGAGGTTCTTTTGTCCTTTAGGATTGATGATACTTTTATAATGCTAACCAAAATTCACTGTTTTTTTTTGTTTTTTTTTTTTTTTTTACTTTCGACTTGAAATCTCTTTAATGTCATAGTCTTTCAATGTCGATGTTAACACTGGCCAAAATAAAATAAAACAAAATAAAAGATTGTATTTTACTAGAGTGTATTTTTAATGTCGATGGATCATCTGTGGCTATGTGAGGATAATAATATTCTACTAGAGTGTATTTTTAATTACTGATTTTAAAATTTGAAGGCGGACATTTGGGCTTTAATTGATGTCCTGTTTACACCAAATATACAATAGTTTTTAATATTCGGCCCACCTTGTCATCTATTCAAACAAGAGCTGAACTGCCTGAGCATATTGATCAAAACTGACAAAAAACCAAATTTAAACCATAATTTTTATTAAAAACCTAATCGAATAAACCAAAACCGGACAAACCAATCAAGTCTCAATGATTTAAAGATTATTAAAGAAAGATACTTTGAAAAATGGTTCTTTACCACCAATACCAAATTAAGAAAAAAAAAGAAAGGGGTTCGAAGAAAGGGAAGGGACAACAACGAAAATAGATGAGTCTCCGGTACACTCAGGTGTCAGCTTGCAATTGAAACACTTTCACCTCTTCAACCGCATGCTTCTCTCTATTTCCAAATCGCTGCATCTACGCACCTAATATTAAAGAAAGAGTATCATCATATATACCACACCTTTGATTACTCAATAAATCCCATATATATATATTCCTCAACAATACTCTCTACTTACACCTAAAAATCCTCTCGAGGCGGAGTAGGTGGCCTCTCCATGTTCAGCTCCTGAGTCCCAGCACACACGCAACAAAACCAGTATACGTACTTATTAAAAACTTAGTTACCAGTAACACATAAGCTCTAAGTGGTAGAGATAAGAGAATGTACCTGCATCCATGCATTGTCTTCTGGAGAGCTTTCGGAAGAAGAGATGGAAGGAGGGTCAGGATGAATCACCTTTGGATATATGACCAAATCTTTACCGATCACCAAGATTGCTCCAGCATTCTTTACAGTTCCTGTTCATTTCATCACATTGTTTTTCTCATGCACATATATACCCATATATCTATATATGAATTTAAGTTTTATTAAACAAAAAAAAAAAAAAAACGTACCGCAGTAGTTTGTAGCGGAAAACACAGTTATAAGCTGTCCTTGGGCAAATGTTTCGAAGCCATTGTAAACACACTCGTGTGCTCGTATGATCATTTGAAGTTTATTTCGCTTGCAAAACTCTTTCACGATATCAGGCTGCATGCACATATACAAGACTTGGTATTAATTACTGATCGAGCTTGATCATATAGTAATAATTAATCAAGACAAAGAAGAAACATATATATATATATATAGCTAGAAGGCCTAACCCCGAACGAGATAACACCTTCTCCTCTAGTATTTGAAGTTATACCCATAACAGAATCACCTACTGTTGGATCAGACCTGTATAAACCAACAAAATAAAAAGTTTGGAGAGTTTCCAAAAAAGGTAAGAAGAAATAGTAGAGAGGATGTTTATAAGTACCATAACGTGTCTTTCAAGACAGTTGATCCAGAATCCGGGAATGCTGGCCGCTGGATACTTGCTATTTCTTCGACCGAAACTGTTCTCCCAATTCCTCCGTGGACACATAAAATTTTCTTTTCAATGACGGCACCAAGTGGAAGATAGCCAAAAAGCTTATTAATCCTGTACCATGCTTGTATCCCATCTGCCTCCCCCTGGTATATATATATGGTACATGCATAACGAGAACATTACTTCCACGCATTAGCCAAGGACAAGGATAAATTAAATGTTTTCTATCAACATCCGAATACGTACCATTCTTTGTTGGCATTCGTGAAGGAAACCATAAAGTCTATTCGTTGAAGATGACTCATGATTTCCACGAATCAAGTGGATGTTCTCTGGATATTCAATCTGCATAGATAAGAGACACGTACGCATTAGAAAGATAGAACACAATAAACATCAAAAATTAAGCAATAAGAGAAGAAAGCTAGCTAGTAACATTTATATAGGTGATGTCAGATCAGAAACTGAACCTTCAAACAAAGCAGCAACATGATGGTCTCCAAGCTGTGTGTTCCTCGGTCGACATAATCTCCCAAAAACAAATAGTCAATATGCCTGAAGGCATATATATATTTACATTTGGTTCAGTACTGACAATATATATATATATATATTCCAGAGCAAAACTCACTAAACAAACAGTTATGAGGAGGAAGACATCTCTGGTTGAACTTACGTGATATCTCCTCGCAGTGAAGGAGACCCATATTCACGAAATATGCGCATCAAATCCCCGAATTGCCCATGGATATCGCCGAAGACTTTGATAGGAACTTTGAGCTGAAGAACCGTTGGTTCTTGAATAAATATTTGATGCACAGCATTGCACAGAGTCTCAACTTCCAAAAGACTCAAGAAAAAAGTTCTGTCGGCAGGAGCTTCCCAGTCTTTAGGTTTCAACAGCTTCGAAATAACCTGCAAAGTAAGGTGTAAGTAAGGTGTAGTGCTGCAGGGAGATGGTAAAATATATAATAGATGAAAAGCGAGAAAGATCAATACCCTTTTATGCAGCGGATGAGAAGAATTATGTTGGCCGAACTGATCCCGCTGGCTCTGGTACAGATAGTGATCCAAGCTTGGCGTCCTTCCCAAGTCACGTGGATTCCCAACGTCCATCTATATTATCACAACCAGTACTATTATTATAACAATAGTCCTATATATGTGAAGCAAATAAACAAAGAAAAAAAGAGTGAATTAATGAATATTATAAATTAAAGGAAACTTCACATACGGCTGTCTCTAGAACTAGAAAACATCCTTCAGTTTCACTACAATCATAGAAAGCATTTTCCAGAGATGGTAAGTTGTATTCCTCGACTGTCCTTTTCTCCAGCGAACCCTCGCTTGAACTGATGTCATAATGGAAGAAAGAAAGCGTTAGTTAATTAAATAACTTAATTACAGATAGGGCTGATATATATAATTAAGCTAGCACATATCAAAATAGTGAAATTAAAGAAGTGGCTGGATAGAGTATGTATATAGACCTCCTCCTCGTCAAGGATGGGACTTCTGGTTCCGGGTCAAAACTTGAAGGGTTTGATGTTTCAGGATCATCGTCTAGAACCATGTCTACACGAGAAAGCAATATTATTAAGCGTCAAAAAATTGTTACTTTTAATTCAAGGAAGAGCTCTTGCAAAATTTCGTAAAAGTCAACTTGACTAGTGCTTAGATATGCGAAATCCATAGGGCTAATTCTATAAGGAAAGCAAAATTGTATATATAGCTAGTATCGTCTGAGCAAAAATGTAACTTACGATTTTCAGGATTGTCTTCTGGTTCTTCTGGTTCAGGACTGATCAAATGCAGCTGGGATGTTCCAGCCACTTGCAAATCGTCGAGCAGGATATCTACACGAGAATGCAATATATCGTCATAAAGATTGTTACTTTTCCTTACCTCTACCAAGTCAATTACTGACCAGTGCAAAGATATGAAAAATCCATTCATGAAAAGCAAAGAAAGAAAATTCATATAATATATTATTTCCTTTGGTTATAATGACAGTAATCTAATATTTTAGAAGGATTATATTACCTTCTTTGAGCCCACCATGGACGTACATGTAGCTCCCAACCGATGCAGAAGCATGGTGAAAACGTCTCATAAATTGATATTGAATTTGTCTATTGCTGCCACTGGTAGATGATGTCTCTGGTCCAGTTATATCCAACCATTTGCTATCCCCAGTATCAAGCACTGCAACCAAAAAGATTCCATAAATGAAGGAGAACCCAAACTGTGACTACTGGTTAATTAAAGAGCCTAAAAAAGGATAGGGAAACAAAAGCCAAAGCAGTCACATGGAATATTAGAAAGTACTTGCCTGCAACAATGGCGTCACCGTCGATTAGGCGAGCCCCATTCGTGACACCCCAATGACATGCATTCTTTGACCTTCAAAAACCTAATAAGAGATACGGACAAGGTTAGCTAGGTAGCTTTTGCTAAGAATAGAACTGGAGACAGTGCCAATACAGTGTATATATATATATATATATACTGGTTCTTACCACTGTATGTTGATATCTCGGGGAAGGAGCTACGCCTGGAACACGAGTCCAACCACACCGAGCAACACTTTGTATTTCCAGCGCGTAAGTATCTCCCAATGGCTGCAAAAGGAAAGCATTAGAGTGTGTACATATACCAGAAATCAGAATTAATTAATGTTCACTGAAAGAAAATAGAGAAACAACAGTGACGTTGGCTATTGTATAGTAAACAAGAAACGTTCTTGCACTTGGCTATTTATTAAAAAGGAAGTTGATAAATTTCTCTAATCCACGGAAGAAATATTATATACCATCCCTGAGTAGTCTGTTCCGCCACAGAGAAAAAATACGCCATCTTCTCGAGCCTTAGCAGAAGCATAGCTAAAGCAAACAAATATTAAACAATGATCAAAGAGTTAACTTAAACCAAAAAATAATATTTACTTAAATCAACAAAATTACTAACATTCTGGCACTTGGCCGACTGCCATATGGGTTCAATCTGTTCCACGCAACTGGTCCAGTCGTGTCCAGTGCCCATGTATCTGAGAGAATTGTATTTCCTACTCCATAGACAAAAGGTAACAAATTAAAAAAAAAATCAAATATAATAATGATATTTACTCAATGATGGAAATATGTCATGTACTACATGATGTATATATGCTAAGACTAGCAGAAGCAACGGTTACGAAAATCTAAAGAGACAACAAAATCAAACATATATATATTGGCCTAGCTAGTAATCGTACGTACCACTCCTGCCACCGAATATGACAAGCCACCTCTGAGCAGCTACATCCATAACATGGCCATATCGAGGGCCTGGAGCCGCCCCGCTAACCATCAACCTGATGAACATATATTTTATTAATTGCGTAATTTTAGATAGATATTCAGTAATGAAGTAGATCCAGCAAAGATAAATGAACTCACCTATGCCACTTGAGGTTATTTCTAGTCAAGTCAAGCGTGTAGACATCTCCATCAGAAGGCCCGGATGGACCAATCCCACCCTGCCAGCGAAACAACAATGGTCATGTGTCAGATCTGGCCATGACTCTAGCAACCAAACAATGTTAATACCTCTTTACAATTCAAGTAATAACCAAATATATATATACAACATGAACGGAACCAGGAAAGATGCTATATGACAAATCAAATCCAAACAAAATCTTTCCAGATCTCTCTATGCTCTTGCACAGCCAGGAACATTAAAATCACCTGAACAATCAGCATAGTGCCAAGTGAAGTGGCAGCATGACAAGCCCTGGGAGACGGAACATCACCAGTCGGATTAATCCTGTACACATAAATACGAAAAATTATATAACATAAGAGATCCATCAGCAACAAAACCAATTCAAATCATCAATATCACAAAACCCTAAAACAAAGAGGTCAACGTATGAGCACCAAATAAAATAAAATAAAATAAAATAACCTTGTCCAGCTCCTGGTCAAAACGTCAAAACAATGCACCGAATTGGTAACGCCTTCCAAACCTAGAGAGAAAAAAACAATCACAAAAATTAAGCCTCGAAATCTCAAAAACCCTAAAACTATCGAAAGCTCAAAATCCCTCAGAGCGGGTGAAAATCCAGCTTACTTATATTGGGTAAGGAGCCATGGGCGGCGACGGCAGTAGTACTACCGCCGAAGAGGACAAGCAGCTGGGAACCGTTAACGTTGGCGGCAATCGCAGTGAGAGTATGGCCGCACCTAGGTCCCGGACACGCAGCAACGGAGCTGGGAAAGGTCCGTGAGGAACCATACGCATAAGGAGATGGGTATGGGTACGAGCGACGAGAAGCCATAGCTCAACACAGGTTTTGGAGATTGGGATTTTGGGGATTAGGATTCTGTGGTGGAGGGATTAGGCTGCTAGTAAGTATGTGAAATCCTATCGCCTTCGTCTCCGTTTTATAACCCAAATTTTTATTTTTTTTTGCCACGAGAGCACCTTTTTTTTAGTTTTTGGTAAGCAAAAACAGTCCCACGAAATTATGTTTGTATGGCAATGGTAGCGTGCAAAGGGCAAAGCCTAAGCAATAAATATGAAATGACGAAAATACCCATTCTATAGTCTCTGAATGGGTTTGTTGCCACGTAATTCAACTGTGCAAAATAGTAAAAGCATATATTAAGCGATTTAAAATAAAAGGAACGCGCGGCATGCACACTCTCCCTCATTGACATTGTTGTTCGATAGCACTTTTTGTTTCCTCCAGATATGGGGGGGATATTTAGTTTTATCGACCGGACCGGAATGAATTAATGTCTTTGTAATAAAACTGATGCAATTTGTTGTTATACATTTATTATCTAACTATTTATTTAATTTTGCTCAAATTAGGTCTTTTAACATAGATACTAGTTAGATTTGTTTTCGCTTTAGTAAAATATCAAACTGGGGATGAAACATCTGAGGTTTTAGCAATATTTTCCAAATACTTTAATCTATCTCTAATTTTCCAAATGACTAGACTTTCTTTCCCAAAATTCAATTATTTTATTAATTAAAATTTATATTTTATTGTAATTTATTTAAAGAGATAAATAAAAGTAAAAGTAATGAAAAAATAATCATTTTAACCTCTTAAATATTGGATACGAATCTTAAATATTGAATACGAGATATGGACCTCCCACTGAAATTTCTTAACTAAATATAACTTTAATATTGATTATCATAAAATAATAATTATTATATATACAGTCATTGATATTAATTATGGACCTTTTAGTAAATAAATATCAGATAAAAATATAATTAACTACAACTGTCAAATAATGAAGTATGGACCTTTTATTTGGATATTTTAAAAATTTAAATGAATTGTAGACCTTTAATTTTAATGACCAAATATAAGCTGTTTGAAATTTTCATATAAAACTTTTTTTTTGTCAACAATATAAAACTTATTTTATTACAAAATAATGAAATATGAACCGTTTAAAATTATAAGCATGCATCTGAGAGAGACTGAAAAACGAAGTTTGTAATCGGTTAATGTTATTACCGTGTCATATAATCATTATAATCCAACTCTATCTACAAGATGGTAATCCCGATTAAAATTTCTACTTAAGTCCAATATATTTATTTAATAAATGAATTTATAAAATGGTTAATAATGATAACATTTATACATGAAATTTTCAATGACACAATAAATTACAAATTGCAATGAAGCGAATTTTAGAGAGAGGAAAAAATAAAAGTGGGTATGTGGAAGAGAATTCTTTTGCAGAAAAGATTACAGCTTTTCTAAGACCTGATGGAGAGTTTTCTGAACCATATATATGAGACTTGCTTGGATTTGTCAAATGTGTCAATAACGGCCGACAAATGTTTGTACTTAAGAGTTCCACCACACCATCCCCATCAATATCCCATCTTTAATGTCTTAACCGGGTTTTGCCCGCAAACTCTTAATGCTGCTGAAGAGGGGTCAGTCGTTTTTATGAGTTTAATAAACCGTTTAATAACGGTTTGTTACTCTGTTGTTGCTGTTGTCCGTTGTCTCTCTTCAGCTGGACTTTCAATTTCTTACCGCTTAACTGGCGACCGTTCATTGTGTTAATAGCCTTCTGAGCAGCGTCTTGTGATTCATAACTAACGAACCCTGCCGCGCAACAAAAGGGATGCATAACCCGTTAATTCGAGTATTGGGAAAACACGATTGGTGATAGAGGACGAAAGCACAGGAGCTTACCAAAACATTTGCTTATACCAGTGACCTTGTCTACAAACACCTTGGCGCTTAGAACCTTACCGAAAGGTTGAAATGCAACCGCAAGTTCTTGATCCCCGAATTCCCGAGGTATGTTATAAATAAACAGATTCGCACCTGCTGGTCCTGAGAACATCAAAGAAAGTGTTTTAGATTATTAGTCACATAACAACTTGACTCCTCAAATCAAATTCATATTTGTTCTTGTTTAGGACTAACTAAACCTTCCGTTTGTATCGAGGGAGGTATCAATGCGCCGTTGTTAGATATTCCAGGTGAAACTGTGGTTAGAGGAAGGCGAGGAGGTATCACTCCTCTAGGAAATGCCATAGGATATTGAAGACCATGGTAACCATAATTTCCAGGAGCCGCTGGGAAGTTTCTACGGGCGGCTAAACGTGGTGGGACAGACTCCGTCAAAGCGGTTCCTTGCAATGCGCTTCCATTACCTTGGTTCTGTGAAATTACATTGTGAAATGCATGTTGAGTCTGGATAGGTGGTAGCATGTACCCATAAGTTCCAGGTACCTGTTATAGAGTAAACAGTTTTACAGATAGAATCAGAAAATCTAGCAACCAATAGACAACAGTCTCTAGAGTTTTTCAAACTTCTGAATCAGAGTTCCCAATACAAACGGATAAATCTCTAATGTTTTCCTCAAGTGACAATTTGGACAATAATTGATATATCTTGATGTTTATTACTAAGTTTGAAAAACAAGTCCAGAACTTTTGCAAAGTAGATGAGAGAACAAGAGCTTACATGATAGCCGTATCCATTGTAAGGAGGAACATAACTCATAGGTAATGCTCCAAACATGGAGGGGTTTTGCGGACTGGAGATATGAGATTGAACTTTTTGAAGTCTTCGGGCTTGTCTTTCCCTTTCTGTGTCTGCCCATTTGACAATCAAAGGAACATTCGTACCCTGAAAGAAACAAAAGAATCAAGGAAACATTTGTCACAGTCTCCATGGAAGTCCTTCTTAATTAATATTCTAGAAGTTGTAATAAGTACACACACCTCCATTATATGTCTTCCGTTGAGGGCTTCCATAGCTGCGACCGCTTGTTGTTTAGACTCATACTTTAGAAACAGACATCCTAAAATAAATCAAATGTCAGTCAAAACTTTGGTACAGAGAGCTAAAGAATCCATAAGAAAATGGAAATCAAGTGATGGACATACCCTTGCTAGTCTGTAGAGACCCTCTTAGAATCTGTAGATCCTTAATGGTCCCGTATTCGGAGAATAAGGATAGGACCTCAGCTTCAGATACAGTCTTTGGAAGCATACCGACAAAGAGTTTGTGCTCTGGATTGCAAGAAGAATCATCAAATTGATAGTGTATATATACACAAATAACAAAATTGGGCACATCACTCAGAAACGTTTTGCGTACCTAGTCTTTCCAACTCGCCATCTGCATATTTTACTTGTAACGGGCTAGAAGCCTGAACATAACATGAAAAGGAGAGTGAATGTTGTGATGGAATGACTCAGAAACAAGCCACAGTAAGATCTCTAGAACCAAGGGTATACACAACATTCTTTTTTAGCTTTCACCATGTATCCTAAGTTGTCCAAGATGAATCAAGTTCTCACCATAAAAGGCTAAACATATTTTACAGAATCAACAATAAGTCAGCAAACAGAAACAATAGTTTATATTCGTTTCGATCTCCTAAGCCCATACATGCATCTATAGTGAATCGATGTGCTTTCTTGGGTTTGAAGAAATCAACTACAGAGGATGTGAGACTAGCGTCTGCAGATTCCAACAAGCAATGAGGCAGATTCTGATCAGCAGAATCAGATGCATAATTATACCTCGACAGATTTACATGATTTTTTTAATGTATAACAACAACATGCAAAACTCTTAAAATAACCAACTCCAGAATTAACAGCAGGTACAAAAATCAAGCACAATGCAGACTGAGACGGATAAAAAGAAGAGAAAGCAATCTCGAGATATCAACCAACTTAAAAAAACTGTGCAAGCAAGATCAATTAGTTTCAAGGTACAGAAACATCACATTCAAGTATCAGGAAATCCCAGAAAATTAAGCAAAACAGCTCCTAGTATTAGAAAGAATAGTAGAAAAAAGACTGACCCCAGGCAATGTCCTCTTGTTATGAAAAACATTGACCACCTTGTCTGCTTCTTCCCTTGAAGGACATGTCAGGAAACAACATCCTACAAATTCCAGGTGAAATTAGGGTTTTTCAGAGTTGACAAAAATATAAATCAAAAGAAGAAAAATCACGCGCAATCAGAAAACAGGGGAAACGAGGAAGACGGAGAAAACAGGGGAGGCATAGAGAAATTTAGGTTTTTGTTTTTTAGAATCCAGAAATCAAGACAAAAATCACACGATTCAAAAAACCCAGCTCAGAGTATTCCCAAAACAGAGAAAAAAAATTCTTCTTCTTCTTCTTCTTCTTAATATGAAAAAAAAGAAGAGGATTATAAATTAAAGGAGGAAGATGGAGAAAACAGAGGAAGCAGAAAGAAGAAAACCTCGGGAAGCTTGTGTTGTCTTCTCCTTAATGATGTTGACTTCATCGACGGTGGAGAATTCACGAAACAATGTGAGGAGCTGAGCCTCCGTCATATGCTTGGGAACTTGTCCGACGAACAGCTTCACCCTCTCTTCCTTCTCCATCGTCTCCTCCGCCATTGTTTCTCTCTCTATTGACTTCGTCCTCGTCTTCTTCTTCTTCTCTCTCTTACAGGCTTTTTTTTTCTTTCTTCCTGAATATATATATATCTATTTATTTACCCTTTTTTTTTTGTTTGAAAAGAAAAAAAACATAAACTATGAAGAAAGAAAAAAAGAAATGGGGAAGAAGACACAAGGTATAGACTAGAGAGAGAGAGAGAGAAATAGTTAGTTAAAAATTAAAATACGTAACGTGACTAAATCTGGACTTGTTGTTGTTGTTGTTGTTGTTGTTATAGCTAAACTACGAGATTGCCATAAGAAAAGAACAGCTGTTTACAATAAGAAGGCGAGAGCCTGTGGGATGCCAGGGAACACTTCCGGATTTGTTTTGTCCGATTTTTAGCTAAATTTACTGTATTATCCTTCCTTTTACCCGCCTTGTTTCTTTGATGATTAATTTATTTTTTCAAACGGTAGCTAACGACTAAAGCAATGTTAAAATGCCAATTCTCTAATTATTCATTTTGATTTTTGATAATTAAAAGAAAATCATGGTTCGTTTACAGGTCCAAATCAGCCGCACAAATCTTCTATAATCTTTTCTGCATATAAATTTGTTACTACGTAATATATAGATATATATATATATATATATATATTTAGTTTTAGACAACAGTATTATTCATATTAGCAGTTGAAAAGAAAAAGGGGTTGGATATTTTCAAGCCGAAACCAACTCTTGTCATTTTTAACTAAAAAACTGAATAAATATACTTTATATATATGTTTAGGAACGGAGAATCCAATGAAAACAAAAAGTGAAGTAAATGGAGTAATAAAAAAAATACGAGTATACAAGTTGACCGTGGAATTTATATCCATAACGAGAGGTCATTTTCAGTGACAACGAGATCAACAAGACAAGTGTAAGGGCAAAACGGGCAACGTCATATAATAATAACAAGGCCATAGAGTAGAGTCGTAAAACAATAAAAAGGAAAATAGAAGAAAATACGAATGTGGCAAAAAAAAAAAAAAACATAAAGATGACAGACTGTCTTGCCAAAGCCTACAACGGCAACTAAACAAAAAGAACACTGGTCGCTCAGTTTAATCGGATTTGTTTGAATCGGTCATTAAGACCACCACGTAAATAGAGTAATTAAGAAGAGAAAGACAAACCATTATTGTTTATTACGAAGACTTACATTATGAAATTGTTTTGACATATCCATTGTACTAATAAATAGTATATATTGTTAGATCAATCTTTATCCGGTCTAGATAACGTAAGAAAACAAAGATAGATTCTATCTCGCTGAGTCTATGGCATTTCAATATTACTATTTTTCTAATTCTTTTTTTTTTTTGTCATCAAACTATTTTTCTAATTCATTTCTTTTATATTTTAAAGATTTTTTTTATAAAAAAAATATTATGAACGTAATGTGTGCTGTTAATATTCAGATCCCGGTCGACTGAAACGACAAAATTGCATATTAAAATTTATAACATTGTATTCACTAGAGTAATTTCAACTAATTGGTTTGTGATCGCATCGTTAGCGTGTTACCCATTCTATGACCAAAAAAAAACATTAGCTTCTTATTACCAAAAATACTCTCCGTATTTCTACATTGTTTATACGACCCGACGACAAATATATCTTTAGATTTATAGGAACAAAAACAACATCTTAAAGAGATTCTCAATTCTCAATTGAAGAAGAATCTGCACCGTTGAAAAAAAGTCCTAAGTTATGACTTGGCGGTCATGTCTGTTGATAGATGAAAACGGCTCTATTCTGTTTCATGTGATATATTTCATATTGTTCGTTTTTTGGGTTCTTCATAGTCTCAAAGACAAATAATACGTTTCACATATATACCTACAAATCCAATTTCACATAATAGATACAAATAATAATGGTCAAAACTTGTAACAACAACTTATTATAACCATTCTAGTACACAGAAAAATAACTTACAACAGAGATATTCAAAGAACAAAAAAAATTGATTTTGAAAGAAAGAACAGCTATTAAATAAGCAAAACAAAAAACCAACTACATAGATATTGTAAAACAAACTTCCATGGACTTGGCGATAAGCCTATAACTAAACCTTACACACTAACTACTACTTGATTATACCCTACCTCTCTTACAGAGTTCAAAAGATGTTTAACCTTTAACGAAAAGCCCTCAGTTTCTCTTCTTCATCACATAGACCACTCTGTTTATAGAGTCACGAGCTCTCTTGCAGTTGAATCTGTGTTTGGGAGAACCCAGTTTCCTGCTACTTTCCCCCACAACCCTTCAAGCTTAGTCTTCTTAAACTCAAACGGCTTCCACATTTGTTGCTTCCCCTGAGAACTATCACCTTCCTTGTTCTTTGCAGCAACAGTAGTAGGAAAACGTTTCTTGAGCTCTGAGTTCTCTTCTTTAAGCATTTGTATTGCTAAACTCATTTGCCTTATAGCTTCTCTCTTCTCTTCGTCTTTCTCCACCACCATTTCACTGTAAACCTTGTTCTCCTCTCTCAGCCTCTCTATCTCTTCCTTCATCGTCTCACAGTCTCCATTATCTTCACCATAATCGACTTGCGATGATTCCATTTCCTCGACAATGCCATCAATTTCACCTTCATCGACCCATTTTGTTTCACCGTCATCAACTTCAGACTCTGCGTACTCCTCATGAGTCTCGCAAGCCTCAGACCAAGAAGACACATCACAAGTTGATGACTTGTCATGAGTATCTGAGCCATGTCTGTGCACAGAAGAAGGTCTCAACAAGTCGTACTTCTCGGCCAAAGAGCGATGTGAACGATAGAATTCCTCAACCATAGCTAAAAGCTCAGGTCTTTTCTTATAATACATCTCAGCTCGTGCGGCGAAAGAATCCGCATCCTCATCAATCACTCTCAGCATCTCCTTAGTCTTTTCATCCAACTCTTCAATTACAAAACCAGATTCAACATGTCAAGATCTCAATAAAATAACACACTTTTTTCACTACTACTATCTAGTCTAAAGAAGGTGATAAACAGAAGCATCTTCTCCAACAAACCTTAACGACTATTCTATACACCAATTTCAACAAAAAACGGGAAAAAGGCAATACTTTTCATAGGGAGAAGTAAAGACTCACAAAACAGAGATCATAGACCAAAATCAAAAACTTTTATCATAGAGAATCTCAATGAAACTTCACCATGTCAAAAATCTCAATGAAAGCAAACACTTATATCACTACTCAATTGTCACAGAAAATCATAACAGAAGATAAGATACCAAAGAGACTGACTATTAGCACCCAAGTTCAACAAACACAGTCCAATACCTTTGGATTCAATAGACACACATATATACCAAAATGAAAACTTGGAATTTTGACAACTATCATAACCAAAATCAGAAAAAGAGATCCCTAGACAAAAGCCCAGAAATATATACCAGAGAGAGTAGAATGAAGCCAAGGAGAGAAATTTGTAGTGTTGTGATTTCCAATCCACCACCATTTTGATGAGTCCATCACTCTTTCTGATTTATATAGCTTTCTCCACTCAAATTACCAAAACAGCAAAAAAAATTCTTCAGTTATTTATTGTATATAAAAATAAAAATAAACCAAAAACTCACTCGTTGAACTTGAATCATCTAGAGTATAGTACCAACCTCAGTGACGAATTCCGTTTTCACGGCGCCGTTTCTCTCAACTTCTTCTTCTCCGCCTTCTTCGTTGCAGTGGTGTAGAGCAGTTTTGAGGAGTTTTTTTTTTTCCTTCAGACTTGAGAGAAGTAAGCGGTCTTTTTATCACTGACATCACCGTATTAACCAATCACATGTAGCCACGTGTGTTCTTTAAGGAAGACACAGTCATTAGTAATTTACGAAGATACCCCTGGAAATCGAGCGGCGGATGACATGGCAGCATGCTCTACTGTTTATCTCCTTAAATGACGTTTTCACCCCACCCCTTCTATCACTCTTTTATTTTGATTTTGTTACTCAAAACGAATTAATTTTTGTTTCTTAACGTAACGATTTTTTATCCAAAATTTCCATAAACTAAAGTATTAGAGGATATTATGCACTAATTTCCTCCCTACAATCAGATTTTTATTTTTAATGTTTATAGCCTTATAAGGTAGTATCATACTCTGTGTAGTCAAGGATCTATTTATGGAGCCTACGAACAGGGGTAATTTGGGAATTATGTTTAGCTGATAAATACGAGAGTTATCTAAATGGGCCCCATGAGGCCATGTGGGCCGTGCCGAGCGTAACACGCAAAAGGCGTTTCTGTGCAACGGTCGATTAAACTCTTTCCATGCTTTACTGTAATGAATACGACAAATTTTATATATATATAAAAAAAACAAATAAAGTAAAACAAAGTTGAGGTTGTACTTTGCATTCCATTTTTTTAGTTCTATTATTTTTTCTTTTTCTTAGCAATTAATTATTCTTATTATAGCTCTTTCTACAATAAGTCAAGTGAATCGTTTTTGTTTTTCTATTTTAAGGATGTTAATGGTGTTGATCAAAAAAAAAAAAGGATGTTAATGCTGACGACTGATACTGGCTTCAAATAGACTAGTTCGACGTTAATGCTCTCACAATTTCGCACTATTTATAGATTACAAAAGCATAGTTAAAATTCTAAATTTGATATTACTATTTCTAACGTTATAAAAGCAATTTAGCTTACAAGTATGTTTTATTTACTATAAACTTGTTATATACCTTTGAGAAACAGAGATTTTTCTAGACAAAACTATATTTTATTTTTGTTGATCCAGTTTCAGTTTCATAATTGATTCGGGGGAGTAGGTGTTTCTTTAATCGTGTTTTGGATTGGACCAAGCTGTACTGCATCTGCAATTTCTCTTAGGCCGAAAGCTCAATTTTCAAATCGTTCTGCAATTATATCTTCATGTTAACTGGATTGGATATTTGGATTGTGAAAATATATGCAAGTTCACAACAGCACCTTATCAAACTCTCATTCCCTTCTCATCTCCGGTATTCTAAATCATCTAAAGTTGCTCAAAACTTACAAGAAATAATGGAAATAAACTCACTCATCTCAAACAATGGAAACACAGCCTAGAATCTAGATCCACTCCTTCGGGTTGATACAAGCATCCAATAGCTTCCACTCTTCGGTGCCCTCTTCTGGTTTCTGCACTCACAATCACCCATTACCATTTTGTGACTATTCTATTAAATAAAAGATTTGGTGTCCTCACTCATGGGAAGAGGAACTTACATGATCATATTCCCATCTTGCTGAAAGCGGAAGAGAGACCAGAATGCTCTCTATTCTTCCTCCTGTTTTCAGACCAAATGTCGTTCCACGATCATATACCTTTCCATCATCACACACATACATTAGCGATCAAGGTTCATAAGATAGGAGGACCGAAACAGAGAGAAAGCTAGTGTCTGACTATCATACCAAGTTGAATTCGACATATCGCCCTCTTCGTAACTGTTGCCATGCTTTGTGCTGCTCTGTAAATTCCATGTCTTTCCTTTTCTCTACTATAGGTATATAAGCCGGTACAACTGAGTTTGCACATTCTGTGAACCCCAATTACTACATTAGTCTACCAAGAAACTAACCCCATTGTAAATAAGTAATAACTGGTCCTTGATACATGAAGGATTGACAGTTAGCCCATTACCAGTGGAAAATGACAGGAGCATTTCCTGATCGTAGTCATTAAGATCATCAAAAAATATCCCTCCAAGTCCTCGTCTCTCATCACGGTGCTGCAAGCAAGATCAAAGAGTGCTAACATCTTTCAAAGGGCTCACAGAAACAATTGGATTATCAGAGTCTCTGAGCTGTTCCTACCCTAACATCCCTAAATACAACTTCAGAACTAAGCCCTTCAGTTCCAAAAAAAATTCAAATGCATAAGATCTCACAAAACACAACATACCTTGATGTAAAAGTAGTCATCACACCACTTCTTGAATCGGGGATAGAAAGAAGGGTCGAATTTGTCACAGGCTTGCTTTTGAATCTACAACAAGAAAGACAGATTTATATATAAGCAACCCCATGATCACAAAGCTCATATCTTTAGAACAAGGAAGAAAGCTTCATAGTACCGAATGGAAATGCTTGACATCTTCTTCAAAGATGTAAGCAGGTGTGAAATCAGTTCCACCACCAAACCACCATTGCCTCGGAGCTCCAGGAACATCTGAGCATCAAAAAGTGGAAAGTCAAATGCTGTTGTCCAGACAAAAGATAAGAACTTTATAATCTCAATTCGAATTTAGCTCTTACCCTTTGGAGCATCAGTCTCAAAATAGCGATAATTGAAATGCAGAGTTGGGGCAAAAGGGTTCTTTGGATGCAAAACCTAGAAATCACAGAGAAGCCGTAATGATGAAACATGATAAAAGCCCTAAATCGTAACTCCAGGTCGGGAGAGGTTCATTACCGAGCTAACTCCGGCGGCGAAGAACGGGACTGGACCAGGTTTCTGATCAGAAGCTGATCCCTTTGCAGCTCTATAAGCTTCAGGAGGCATAACACCGTAAACCACAGAGACATTAACACCAGCTTTCTCGAAGACATTACCATCCTGCAAAACACGACTGATTCCACCTCCTCCGCCAGGTCGAGACCAAACATCTTCTTTGAACTTAGGACCGCCTTCGATAGCTTCAATGGCCTCACAGACGCTGTCCTGAGCAGACCTAATCATAGTCTCGAAACGAGCCCTGACGGAAGAAGAAGAAGAAGAAGAAGAAGAAGAAGAAGAGTGAGTGGAGTCATCAGAATCCCTGAGGAAAGTAAAGGGTCGTTCAGTTTCGGGGACTTCTTTCTCAATTGAGACTGAACATCGCAAGGCGAGATTGGGTTTTCTCCTGATTGGATGGGAGAAGCGGAGAGTAGAGAGATTGGGAGGATGATGGGGACGGTGAGAGGAGAAGGGAGCGAAGGTAGGAGAAGAGAGGAGAGTCGAAGAGTGAGAAGCCATGATTTTGATCCGAAGTTGGATTTGATGTTTGAAGAATGAAGAAGACGATGATGATGGAGAGATATTATATGATAAGAAGTCGTCGTCGTCCACTGATTTTGACCGCGTTTAGTTACCACCTCTCTCTCCCTCCGGTAAAAAATCAAATTAAAAAACACAAGTCCCATTGTTTCTCTTCTCTTGAAAACCATTGTCCACGACAAAACCACTTTGATTTATCATTGCCGAAAGTTAACCAAAACCAGACACGAATTTAAAATTGGCAATTTAATTTGGTCGAACCGAAGATTTTTGATTCTGAATTTTGAAATGTCTCAGAGAGCCATAGAGGATCAGGTTTTCTTTCTTATCAGGCTTATATCCCGACTAATATAAACCCAAACTAGGCCCAAAATGGCTTCCTTCCTCAAGCAAATTTTGGTCCACCCAAAATGTAACGTTCGTTAGTTTGCCCTGTCACGCTGTGTATGGGGGGTCATTTACGCATACATATATCTGAAGATTATTTCATTCAAAAATGTGAATAATAATAAAACAACAACTTTGGATAGTTAAATATAACTCAAAACTCTCTAGATTCACGAGATCTAAGATACTCCCGTTTAAGAGTGAACACTTTTTCTGTTTTTTCCATTATCTCTTCTTCAAGTCGCCTCTTTCGAGCGGCTTCGGCCTTCAACGATTCCATAAGCTCTGACTTAGGTTCTAAGCAATCAAAAGAACAAAAGTAATGCTCAGAAACTCTATAAATAAAAGGAACCAGGCAACAAATGCCGCAATAGTGGCAATGTGGTCGTGTGACACTGTTGTTGCGGATCACTCCACTTTTGTTCCCGCACAAGACCCCAACACTGGGTTTAACATTTGCAAAGTCTCCAAGAACGCACCGAATATGACCAACGATCCCACACTTGTCACATTCATAAAACCATTCTTTTGGATCAGCTTCTGTTTCGCATACCGTACACCAGTATTTCCCATGCTGCTCCTTATCGCCAAAGCTCAACAACAGAGGGTGGTCATCGCACCTGTGCTTTATCTTCTTTGGATAAGTAGCACATTTGTAACACAAGTTAAACTTACAATCAACACAACGCAACACATAGTCTTTTTTGTTGCCACAAGCTCCACAAGTGTCCTTGGCTAAGTTGGTGAGAAATAAGGTATGGGGATGGCTCTCATGGTCACACGACCAATCAACTGCGGCACATCTCAGATCTAGTTCCAATACGCTTCCATAAGGGAGCACCTTCATGTAGCCTAACTGATCAACTGTGTCATATCTCATATCTAGTTCCAATTTGTTGTAATCTAAAAATTCGTACCTATAGCCTGTTGACAGTTGTCTACAGGCTCGACACTTAAAGTACTCACCATCACGAGGCCCCTTTTTAAGTGAAATGCGAGACCTACTCAAACCATGTCGTTTCTTATGAGGAAGGTATGCGCATGTTTCATGAAGAACGTAGTCACATTCCATGCAGCTATATAATTTGTCAGAATAGACGGATCCCTCACATAGTTGACATCTTACGCCTTCATCACGAACAACACCATCTGCTGTGAGTCTTAGATTATGAGAAGGATGCATCTGATGATTTATCACATTCTCTTCAATCACTTTGAACATTGGCTCTTCTTCCTCCTCTTCAGGTACTCCATGGAGCTCCTTACCATCCCATACTTCTTGGCTTGTTGCGCATTTAGAATGTACCACAAACTCAGGACACTTTGAGCAAGAATAGGCTCCATACACCCAATCAATACCCAGACGACAAACTCGACATACCATATTCCCAAAACAAAGCGAATAAGTGTGGGAGATGCGATGATCATGACGATTAATGTTTATGACATGGGGTCTATCCATGCAATCTTCATGGACCATGAAAGAGCAGGCAGTACATACATAAGGGTTACGCTCACCACGCGTGCCACAAACATTGCAAAGGAAAGAAACTTGTCTCGCCATGATGGTGAGTGGGTGGTTGTGGCACTTGGACTCATCTATCGTTACTTGCTTTGGTGATGCCCCACATCTCAAATCCAAGGTGAAATTGCACGTAAAACAATGATATACAACAGTTTTCAAATCTTGTCGACAGAAATGACATTTACCGTCGGTGTAAGCAGGTGCCCCGTCTATGAGAAGCTTGAGCGCATGGTTTGGGTGGCATGGGTGGTTGATCTCTGGTGTTGTCGGCATGCATTTTGTGTGCCATCCCTCCTTACAAATCTTGCAATAGTAACCATTTAACGCAACTATATCTTCACCGCACTCAAAACAGGTTACGGAAAATAATGCTCTAGTGAGTAGAAGATGATGGTGTCCGGGAAGCTTCACCACCATCTCGCTCATGATGGGAAAGAGTCTGCAAATGAATCAAGAAGATGATGATTAAAAAAGGAGCAGTGTTGTTGTTAATCAAAAAGAAGTTTTATATCGACGCTTAAAATTATAGTTCGGAAGACTAATTTATTTATTTTAAACTTGATTTAATAATTAATGTAAATACATCACATGGTTGGTGTTCCCAAACGAAGCATTTGCGGCGCATAATTTGGTTTAGTTAGTCAGTGCGTCACATGCATGGTTAATTAATTACATTTAGCCATTAATGATTAAACAATACCACATGCACTAATCAAATACTAATACAGTATATAGCTATGTTGTTGATAGAAAAAAAAAAGAGTTAATAGGCAAATTAATATATTTTTTGAAAATAATTGGAAAACACATACATATACTATTTATAATTAGCAAACTAGTCAGTGGGGTCCATGGTGTGAGATAGAAACAATGTGTGACAGATAAAAGGAAAAGAAAAAAAATGACCAAGGAGGTATTTTTTTTTCTTTACCGATTTTGTTTTTTATTTTTCCTTTTTGTTTTTTTTCTTTTAAATATCTTTACCCCAAAATTATAATAACTAAGATACTGGGTTTTATAATTTTTTTTTTCAAAAACTTTTTTGATACACAAAAAATCTATGTTTTTTTTTCTATCATATGATATGCATTTTGTTTAATTAATTTTAAATACATTTCATATATATATATATTTATTTGTACAATTTAGTATATGTAAAGACGTACTTGTACAGTTTAGTATGTGTACACACGTATATGTACAGCTGATTAAATGTACATACATAACCGTACATACATAACCGTACAGTTTCTTAAGTGTACGGATATATAAAAGATTACACATTTTTATCTATACAACTAATATAATATAGCAAAATATGCATATTTATGTACATTTGTACAATAATAAGTTGTACGGATGATATTATGTAGTACAATAATAAACTGTACAGATAATATATTTTTGTACATCTGTACAGTAAATGTGATGTACAAATTATATTATTTAATTATTATAGTGGCAAACTTGTAAATAATATATTTTCTGAGTGTTTAAAAGTCAATGAAATAGTATCAAATAGTAAAAATGTACTAGTTTTCTAATTATAAATAGTAAATGTATTAGTTATATAATTAACTTTCTAAAATGTACTAGTTTGCCTACTCACCAAAAAAAAACTAGAATTTTTCAGATCTCGACCGAAAACATGTGATAGAACTTAGATCTCTGTCCAAACCACGTATACAAAAACTGTGTTTGATATGATTACTTACTTTATCTCTTAATTAATTAGAATTATAAGTTTGCATGCCAAGTATGAAGTATATGAGGTTCTGTATGGGATGTATCGATCGGTGGATCCAATAATCAAATGGATATGAGTTTGACACATAAGGATAATTCTATAAATATATGGGCTGGTTTATATAAACTGTTATATTCGGATCTAGTTTTAATTTCTTAGAAGAAAAAAAACGTTACTACGTATGTGGCCGGAGCATGTAACTACGTGGCCTGGGCATATCAAAGCGGAGCAGGAGATGACTACAAATGAATGAGAAGAAGAGTTTGAAAAATCTGTCAGGCGGATAAAAGCCCTTGGTGGTCTTGAGAAACACATCTCTAATAACAATACTTTTTTTTTTTTTTTTCTTGTCTTCCTTTCTTGTTACTTCTGTTTCTCTTTCGAAGTTTTTCAGAGTGGATATGAATTTTTAAGAAAAGGAAAAAAATTAAAGAAGACAAGATTTTTTGTTTCACTAACTTATGTAAAAAAGCCCTTGCCTTGTGTCAATCCGAAAAAGGTTTTAGTTATATATAACAAATTATTTTTATTAGTATAAGATAATGCATAAAATATTACCTAGTGGATACGTAAGTCGAGAATCGAGTAGATTCGTTTTTGTTTACATTTTTATAGAATTTATCCTGATACTTGTAGGTTTTAATAACTTCATCCATGTCATATCTCAATTCTCAATAGGACAACAACAAATTCCGAAGGCCCATTGGTATATATATATAGCACCCTCCTACTTCAAAACTCGTTACTTATTACGACAAAAGATTATATAGATAGATAGATAGGTTGAGAGAGAGAGAACTGGTGACTTACCTAGGAATTATATACCTTTAGGTCTTCTTCGAATCCACGATATGAGGGCTCCGTATGATCATCCGGTTGGATTACGGTTTGGCCCAGAGGATCTAGGGCTGGTGAGGCTTTATCTTCGCAACATGGTCGAGAGGAAGCAGAGCGATTTCTTAACAACTTTGGACGTTTACCAAGCCGATCCGTGGCTTCTTCCTCACGTAAGCAATCCTCTTTTCAAGAAAAAGGAGTGGTACTACTTTGTTCCGAGAACTAAACGACATAGAAATAAACCACGCCGGACCGTACCTCCAAGAGGAGGAAGCGAAGGCGGCTATTGGAGAAGTGGCGTTAAGAAAGTGGATGTAGTGGATGAAAATAAATTTGTCATGGGTCACAAGCAGCCCCTTACGTACCATAGCATAGTGCATGGAAAAGACGTGAAGACCGGATGGCTTATGACCGAGTATCTCCTTCCCAAACCTGACAACGAATTCCAAGATTTGGTCTTGTGTCACATCCGAGACAAGACAAAGACGAAAGTTGACAAAATCGTTAACCAATTCCCTCGGACTCAGCCTCAGCTGGCGCATACCACCAACAACATCTTAGCGAACCAGTTAGTGCAAGAGGCTGGTTTCACCGGTTTTGCTGATGAGCCTGAGACGATCATGCTAGAGGGACAAGAAGATCTTGACACTACTGAACAACAGCAAGACGAAGAGATACCAATTATTCCTCTGGCACATGCGCAGATCCACGACGACAACAACAACAACAACAACAACGTCATGATGACGAATCAACAAGTGCAAGAAGAGGCTGATTTAACCAGTTTCGCTGATGAGCTTGATATGCCAATGCAGATGCTAAAGGGAGAAAAAGACCGCGTTGTTCAACTAAAACAACAAAAGTTATACGAAGATATGCTCATCTTTTCTCCGACGCAGAGCGGCGACAACAACAACGATGACACAGTCAATATGATGTCGATCCAACTCGCAGATCATCTAATAGGTTTTGGTGATAAGCTTAAGACGATGAGGCTAGGGAGACAAGAAGAGTGTGATGTTACTCAACATCAACAAAAACAGCTAGAAGAAGAGATACCTATCATTCCTCCTACGATGCAGAACAACAACACCAACGACGACATGATGGCGTGGAACCAAAAAGTGTCTGACATAGAAGAATTCCTGATGAAAGACACGGAAGGCGAAGACGACGTCACCGAACAACAGCAAGAGATATGTGAACTGCTGCAACCGATTTATCAAGCTCAAGAAGATTGGGGACAACTCGTGGACCAAGATGATACGATGATGATGATTGACAATCCTAATAACGCCCTAACGTTGGGGAATTATGAGTTAATTGATCGAACAACTTAGGGTTGATGAAGGATCTGGCACATATTAGAGTAGATAGAAATATTGGGGTCAAATATTACTAAATATGGTGTTAAGTGTTTTGTGTTACTCTCGGGAGAAATTGATGAAACTAGTGGATTTCCCCGGCGAGATGTAGGGTTTCCATTTTGGATGCCTGAACTCGTTAAATTCTTGCTGTCTTTCTATTACGTTTATGCCATATATTAAACCAGAGATCAGGATTTCTGTTTACTGGGCCTAACTAACTATAAAAAGCCCAATAAACAATTCAGCCCATCGGTTAAATTAACTTTATTTTACATAGTTTAGTTTTGTAGGGCTATATAAGCGGACCGTTGGTACACACGTAAAAACAAATTAACAAACTGAAACAATAGAGAACAGAACTGGAAAACTGAATTGCATGCAATACAGTGTGGAACTTTTGTATGAGAATGCGTCTGAGTTCTGAATCATCTTGAGAAAGTACGCCAGGAAGCAACTTCTTCACTTCCCCGTGGTTAACAAACATTATCCTATTATCAAAATATACACAGGAACTCAATTCCTCCAAACTTAGTCTAACTATGGCTCATTGAGAACTATCCCATCCTTCATCCAAAGAGTACTGTTTCATCTACCACTTTTCAACTGCACGTGGCTCAATCTCCCATTCACCGAGACTCTCTTCTTCTTACAAGAAAACAATGTCAAATTGTTCAACATCAATTGCAATAGATCCAAAATGGAGAATGTATAAATTGGATTTTAGGTTAGAAAAAACATGCAAAGTGGAGATTTCAACAAAGAAAAAGGAAGTTCTAACTCATTCTAAGAGTCCAGAGACACTAGTAAAGGAGTTGAGGTTGGATAACTGGATTTGAGGTTGGAATAGCATTAGAGAAAAATTAAATGGATGCCTTTGCTATGAAATCCTACAACAAGGGATCAAGAAATTTGAAAAATACATGCACTTTCTCTTCAAACTTGTTCAAATATCTCAATTTCCCTTATTTTATATGGATGCACACCTTTATCATTCCAAAAACTCAGACCGGCCAAAATTCAACCTCGATATGTCTCACGAAATATCTAATCGACCAAAGCAGTTAATCATGTATTGTATCTCATGTCTCATGAACAAAGGCAACATCATACTCGAGAAAACAAAAATAAAACTCAAAAGTCAATTGGGAAGAGAGAATAATGTAGTGTACTTGTTTAACTCTAGCCTCATGGTTATAAAGATGAGACGAAGCTGATGAGAACACTGAAGATATATGAGTTTTTTCAGACTACAAGCACTAAAAAACAAGTGCAAGTGTATAGTTGAAACTCAAAAGATTTCAATATTAGAAAACCAAATACAAAAACGATAATGTTATAAAAGCCTCAGTAAAATCCATTAAAATCATAGAAATTGCAGTTTCTGCCAAGGGGTTCTCCCTGTAAAACAGGGTCTCGACTCCACTGCACCTCATTACGATTGGATTATATCATCATCGACAATTCAAAAAACACTACAAAAGGAAACAGTTAAAAGAAAAATTCTAGGCTCAGAAAGAATACAGCTTTTTCAATCAAGAATTATCTGAAGCAGAACTGGCGTATCAAGCTGTTACAATTCATCATCACTGCCAATACAAAACTCGTATAACCCCCAAAAGAACAAAACTTTGAAACAGGGACTTAGGCTCATATTAAGAAATTCAACCATGTATTTTACCTTATATGCTTCATTGACCTAAAGAAGCATCTCAGAAGCGCGGGTAAGTTTATAATCATCGCCCAAAAACACTAAAAACATAAATAACATTGCTAGCAAAAGCGAGATGTAGCCGCTTTTTTGACACAGAAGAGCCTAAGGAATAAGGCGAATCTGCAACACAAACGGCTAAAAAACAATCTAGCAGGAGCTTTGGGGCTAATTTCCTCAAGTACTTATTTTGTAATCAGATCAGCCCGGGAGGCTCCTGCTATCCATAATACTCGATACATAAAACCCTAAGCTATTGTAGACGAAGAAGACTAATCTAAAGATCAATAAAATGTACGAAACAGAGCTTGGAAGAAGATTATGTTAAATAGCACGCGGCTGGTCAAAACCCTAGCTCTATTCTCTATACCGAAAAGTCCGATTTGCCCCCCTTCTGGTTAACTTTTAACATGCCCAATGTGTGTATATATCCGGTTGGTTTAAACTGGAAGGTTGATGTTTGTGAAATGTGTGAGTAGCTCAAGTATGACCGGCTTACAAATTCAAGCCCCATAGTCTACTCTATGATGTCTCTTAACTTGTTAAAAGATCACAAATTATAAACTTCTTATGGATATACTTTTGCATATAATTTCCTTAGAATTTAAGAATATATCAGTTAAATTGTACAATCTTGACTTTAAAAATGTGTATGAGCGAGCTTACAACAATTTCATGACAACTGCATGGTACTAATATGTCAATCTTTGAACAAACACCAACTACTACCAGGTGTGACCCTCACTCCTCTCTCCTTCATCTTCAATCTAAGACTCTCTGCCTCTTCTTGTCTTCCAACACTCATATATATCTTCCCCAACAACACATAATTAGCCGGATTCTCTGGCTCTATCATCCACAATTCCTTTGCAGCAATCTCTGCGAGCTCAACCTCGCCGTAGTTCCTACAAGCTCCAAGCAAAGCCCCCCATGTCTTAGCCGTTGGCTTCTCAGGCATAGTTTCAATCACTTTGTATGCCTCTTCAAACCTCCCTACTCTACTCAAGACATCCACCAAACACGAGTAATGGTCCTTACTTGCACGCAAACCGTAATCAGCCTGCATTCTCTTGAAGTAAACAAGAGCCTCATCTGCTAAACCAGCGTGACTGCAAGCCTTTAGCACATTCAGAAAGGCTATGTCATCGGGTGGTACTTCAGCCAATTCCATTTCTCGAAATGTTCTGAGAGCAGATTCAGCGTCACCATGAAGTGCATAAGCGGATATCAAGCTACTCCAAGCAACCACATCTCTGTCAGTCATGCTCTCAAAAACCAATTGCACATAGACAATGCATCCGCATTTCCCATATGCCTCTACTAACCCACTTTTTAATTGCGGGTGCGGCTCAATCAGATTCCTAAAAGCATATGAATGAATCTCTTTTATCAAACGAAAAGCCCCAATGGCTGAGCAAGCAGATACTAACGCAAGAAGTGTAATCAAATTAGGCTTGAATCTAAAATCTAACATCTTCCTATAGAATTCGATTGCTTTATATGACCCATCTTCTGTACCCACTAAACCCTTTATGATGGCATTGAAAGAAGACTCATTTGGCAACACATCCATAGCTTCATATAACTCCACTGCTTCCCGAATCTTACCACAATGCGTGTAATGCGAAATCATAGCGTTCCACACAACAGCATTCCTCTGAGGAATTTCGTCGAACAGTTTACGAGCGTGAGAAACAGACACGCATTTACCATACATATCGAGTAACGCGCATCCCACGAACGGGTTGGCAAGGAAATTGGATTTCAAGGAGTGGGCATGGACTGACTCGCCGAGAACAGGACGGAAAGCTGCGGCGCACGATTTGAGAGCGAGTGAGAAGACGTGTGCGTCGAGAGGTAAGGCGAAAGAAGAATGCATTTGGCGAAAGAGATTGAGAGCTTGCACATGGTGTCCTTGGTTCGCGTAAGAGCTCAATTGTTTTGTGAGAGAGATTAATTTAGTGCAGTTCGACGCGTACGATGAGGACATTGAAAGTGCGCTTTCGGTGTTGGCGGCAACAAACGTGAATAACACAAGTTGGTCAATTAGTAGAGATATCAATATGTTCTGTTTATTAAGTTTCTCTGTGAATCTATGAACAAGAGATATCAATATGTTCTGTTTATTTAGTTTCTCTGTGAATCTATGAACAACAATGTCGTTGTAGTATAGTGGTAAGTATTCCCGCCTGTCACGCGGGTGACCCGGGTTCGATCCCCGGCAGCGGCGATTTTTTTGTATGCTGTAAAAAGCTAATTGGGCTATTCTCGGTCCCCCTTATCAAAGCCCATTTCACTTATTCTTGTTGTCGTAGTTTCTATTCCACATGCAATTTCTTGATCCATGTGTTTCGAAGGAATTTCTCTATAACCAAAATTTATAATCAAACAAAACAATATACAACGTTATATTTGGCGTGAACATTAGATAATTTCAAGAACACTGTTTTCTCCTAAATTCATCAGATGAAAGTGTCTGAACAAGCTCCTGCAACCTCTCAGAACCAGGTCCAGGTTTCAACACTGAGTCATCGCCTTGTAAAGAGCACGGATCATTGCCATTAGCTGAACTCCCAACACACCATCCTCCTGGTGCAAACCGGTGTGTCCGGCCCAATAGCTCTTTATCGATCTTGTCTAAGGTAGGATCGTTCTTGGGGAACTTACGGGCAAATGGAGCTTTGCTCTTGACCATATTGTCAAAATCCTTCAAGGAGAGAGATCTAGGGTGTTGCTTAGGAGGGTTGTCCCAAGCTATGTAGTGTAGATCATGCCCAATGGCGGTGTTGACAAACTCTTTGCTGTTGCAGATCACTGTGTGGAAGTATCCTTCGGGAGAAGATACAAAATTTGTGTAGTACATTAGTATTGTTCTTGGGAAATTATCCCATCCCCAAATGCAGTACTCCAGGAAAGACCGTGTCAACATTATCCAAGCTGAGCCTGCAGAATTAAGACATAGATTATCTTCAGGTCGTTCATAATTTCTCAAAGAAATGAACTGTGAGACTAAAGAAGCTAACCGGTGAATAGCTTGAAAGCAGTTGGAAGTGGTCGCCGTTGAGTTGTCCAAGCAATGTCAGATTTCTTTGATAGGTATAGGCCAGGATCAACAATGATTGATTTAGCCCTTTGATTCCTGCGAAGAAAGTCCAAGTAAGTAGACATGCTTTGAGACTCCGGTGTGACTCGAATAATAAGCATGGTTCTACTTACAGTTTCCATCCGGTGAGCTGCATATTCTCGATGAAATTGACATTCCGAGACAGGTTTGAGAAGACATATAGCAAATCTGCAAGAAAAGCCACCAAATTATATAAGTCACAACTAAATGTGAAGCTCAAAAGAATGTGCAGTCACCACAAGGAACTTAAACTGCAAATGAAACAGATCAGAAACTACTAAACATTATAACAAGAGTATTTTTATGCAAAGGGTAATCATTTACTAACCATCTTGTGTTACTAGAGGATAATCCGAGGCGCTAAGATTAAGAAACCAATCCCAATGTAAGCTTTCTCTCAACAAAATCGCGACGGCTTGAAGGGTACAAGCAATCATTGTAGGGCCTTTATAAGTAACAAGATTAGATTGCGCCATTACACGAACATTCTCCATTTCACGGAAAGTCGGATCATTCTTCACAGACATCGCCAGCTCCGTCCGTTCCCGAGGTGGAGCCTCGAGATCCAAATGCAGAACGTACTGGTTTCTAGGATGGTACACAGCTTGTAAAGTCCTCATCATCCTATGACTATCGCCTTTCGTTCCTGATATCAAATAAGCTAACCTAGGAGGCTCTGGATTAACAACATCAGCCGTCGAATTCAAAGATTTTTCAAAACCTGATTCTACAAAGTACTCATTAGACTCTGCCTCAACATCTAATGGTAATTGACTTTCTTCCGCATAGAAGCCGTCGAATTGGCCAGAAATGAACAACATCAGGAGTGTAATAGACATGATCAAGCTTGCTAGAAAAGGGAACATCCATTTTCTGTCACTGAACGCTCTGAAGCCTGACTGTGAACTAACATGTCTCTTCACCCTAGCAAATGGGTCTCTGAATGAAACCAGCTTCCTATACAATTTTCTCATTCCCCTAACTACTTATCCTATCCCAACAAAGAAATCCAGTTCAGATACCTTTAGACAGACGTTCGAAGTTGTCTTTAGAATACCAAATTAGTATCAAAGCACGAATCTTTGTCTGATTTCAAATCAATACAAGGGTTGATACGATTACCAGAAAGCACTCTCAACAACGGAGACCAAGAAGAGATTTGCAATTGCAACAAAGTTTCAGAATTGGGCAAGTTCAGCAAAATTGATTTAAAAAGAGAAAGATATTTGAAAAGATTAAAGAGAACATCCACTGCGGCAACCGAAAGCAATTGCCTTTTTAGGCATGCAGCCAATGGAAAGAGAAAAGGTTTGTCTTAGTCCAAAGCTGAGTCAGATCTAATCTCAAATTTGATTTCCACCAAAAATAAAAAAAAACAGCAGAAGAAGACGATACTTCAAGTTTAAGTCTTGAATTACCTTAAAGAGACAAATACACGTCTGCTGAAAGAGACGGCAGCTAAAAAGAAGAAAAAAAACTAGGGCAGCAGAAGGAGACAGGATTAGAGTTTAAACTTCTGATTGCGAAAAACTCAGAAGTGGGCAAGAGAAGACGAGATGAAATTTCAATCCTTTAAAGAAAAAGAAACTTGGGGAGATATGAAACTGTCAATAGATTCAAAGCTTTCTTAAAGAGAGAATACGAAGTAGACGCGGGGAAGAAAGAAAGAGAGAGAGAGAGAGAGAGAGATACAGAGAGAGAGACAGAGAGACATATCAATTAATTTTAAACATAAGACAATTCGTGGCGTTAATTGTTGGCAAAATCAGTAGACATGATTTTAATGATCATGTACGACTCGCAACCTACAAGCGATGACGTACACGTGGCATTATCAACGGATATGAATGCGTTTGATTAGTAACGAAATTAACGGCGAGAAAACGAAGTGTTCTTTTTCGCTCTGCTGCTGCGCTTAATTCACTCTTGCAAATAGCCGACTAGCTAAAGAAAGAGACTACTACAGTCTGAAGCCAGTTTGACTTTTCAGTAACAAGAAGGGATATCAAAATTTTGGTAATTACTGTCAGCAATTAGAGAATGTTTGAAAAAAGATCATAAAAATCATAACCTTGTTTTTTTTTTTTTGTTTCTTTTTAGTCAGAAAAACTGGCATACAAAACTAAATAAAGCCTATTTTTGACACACATCAAAATGCTTCACAAAGACAGTTTCATACCGACTGTTGCCTACCTCGACCTCGCCCACGTCCAAAGCGACCCCGACCTCGACCCCGACCCCTACCACGACCACGGAACCCCCTTCCCCGTTCAGAAGACTGCCCGCTACTAAACCCTTGAGACTGTGCCTGCACTGGGGAATGCGAGTTAGTTGGAGACTGCGGGTTTTGCAATGGTGGTCGCATATCAGATTGTGGTTGCATTTGGAACTGCGGGTTCATTGGAGACTGTTGTGGGTGCATCATTTGGTGATGCGGGTGATTTTGGAACTGTGGTGGCACTTGGAATTGCTGATTCATCTGCGACTGTGGCCGGAGCATTTGGGACTGTGGCCGGTGCATCTGAAGACCTTGAGAAAATAGATTAAAACTCAGCTCATTTGGTAATGGCTGCTGCTGAATACCCCGACCCATCCCAAAGGGTTGGTTGAAACAGTTTTGACCAACCAATGCAGGCCATGGCGCTGGACCCGGTCCTGGAAACATGTTTAAGCCTCCAGGTCCTCCTGGCATTGGCATCTGACCACCGTTGAACTGTGGTTGGAACATCATTTGATTTTGATTTTGCATAGCCATCAAAGGTATCTGCATTGGGGCAAGATTGGGCATTCCCATCTGACTAGGTATAGGAGGAAACTGATATGGGTGCTGCTGATTACTTTGGGGCCTCCATGCTGCATTGTTTGGAGGAAAACCGTCCATTTGAGGACGCGGATGAAGAGTTGAAATTGGACCACCCATCTGAGGATCAGAATGGTTTGAAGATAGAGAGCTAGATCCCTGCTTCTCTGTCCATTCGCCTGAGTAACTGCTTGTAGGCCTCCCTAGATCTCGGTTTTTCTTCTTCTTGTTTCTTGTATTACCAGGTTTTTGGTCATTCATCATCCCTCTCTTTTCCATCTTCTGCATTCTTTTGTATTCAGCTTCTTTTTCATCATCTGAGAACTCTAGCTCGTCTGGTATCTCCTCGTCGTTATCCCCCGATGCATCGTAACCTTTCTTCTGAAGTTCCTTAATATTAAGGATATGTTGAGCGAAATCCGCGACAAAAGAGACAGGTGTTCCTTGACTAATACCTTCTGGCACTTCGCTCTCTGAATTGAACCTCACTATATAGTAAGGGCACTTTACGGGTCCAAAGATCTCATCCACCAGTCCCAATGGGGTTCTTTTTTCAGTTATCCAGAGGATAGAACCTTCAGTCAAAGGACTATGCTTTTCCATTCCCTCGACTATTATTTGTGTGCTCATTATCTGTAAATTCACAAATCACACGGGTATACTTTTAGCAGTGGATTGTCAAGACAACAAACATAGAAGCAATTGCAAACAAGTAAAGGTAATGGTGATATTACCGAAAGAACAACTCCAACAGGAAGTGTGGCATGATGTGGTTCTAGAGTGACATCCACAGCTGGAACTGGAGGAAGCTCCTGCAAAAGATAACAAGGTAAACGAGCTTTCATAATTTACTCAGCAAAAAGAAGGCTGCTATGTCTAAAGAGCAACACCAAATAGCTTGAGGACGGTACATAGGTTTCTTGAGGCAATTTTTAATCAGTACTCTACAATATAATGGAACATACTTCTTACTCTACAAAGATAATGGATACTTAGTAATTCTTTCAGGTAAACAAAGCTTCAGAACTGGAGCCACCAATAATTACCTAGGGCTAAGAGACAAACAGAAATCAACCACTAATAGCTATGAAATGTGAAAAGCTGAAGCATGTGTACCTTGAGCTCATTCTTTGACCTTATAGGTTCTTTTGTTTGCAAACCGAAGTCAGCATCCTCATCATTGCTCCAAGCAATCATCTCATTCACTTCATCATCGTCGTCATCATCAGCATCATCATCATCATCATCATCTTCAACAACCTCGTCATCCCCATACTCCTCATCTAAATTCTCTATCTCACCCTCTTCAAGTTCCCCTGCTAGAGCATCCTCTTTCCCCATGACCATGTGATCTTCAAACTTCTGTTCCTTCTTATTTTCCTCTTCGTCGCTCTCTTCTTCGTCACTCTCTTCTTCATCACTATCCTCTTGCTCACTGCTACTACTAGCACTACTGCTTGAAGAAGTGCTTGAGTTTTCGCTCTCAGACTCAGAAGAATCCGTTTTCCCCTTCGCATCATCAATCTTCTCATCATCATCCATTGCCAAACTTACATTCTTCAACCCTACTTCAATAGAACAAGCCAAACCCTCATCTGTTTTCTTAGTCCCTGATTCATCCAAATCCATGGTGGGACAAGCAACAGATGCATCAGACACAATAACTGGCTCAGTCTCCCCTTCCATAGGCCTAGAGTTGTCAGAACCTACAGGTTCTGAATCTTTTACTGCTGGTTCATCCCCAACGTTTGAAGACATGTCATCACAAACCTTGGGCTCAACCTCAACCATCGGCTCAGACTTATCTGAGCTCACTCCAACTTCCTCAGACGGGACATGACAAAGCACAGGCTTTTCTTCAGCCATAGACTCAGAACTAATCGAACTCACAGCAACTTGGCCAGAAATGTCATCACAAAGCTCAGGCTTTCTCTCAATCGACTCATAGTTAACAGTAACAACAGCTTGGTGACCCATATCCATTGTGTCCTCAAAGAAATCAAAGTCCGTATCTTCAATGCTAAACTCCTCAACGTTCCGATTACTCCCCAACCAAGTGACGGATTCGAAATCAAGAAAAGAGTCGATGGAAGGGAAATCAAAACTGTCCTTGAAAGCTTTTACCTTGGAGTTTTGATCGACTAAGACTTGCAAAGGTAGCTCTTCTTCAACGGTTTTAGCTGGTGTAGCGGGAAATCCAACCATGGCAAGAAGAGAGAAAGTGAAAGAACATGACTTTGTGAGAGTTAAAGCGGCGGCTAAGTTATAAAGGCAGCTGCTTTTGAGCAAAGGCGCGCGAGGGTTTATCGCAGATACGTTAGGGTTTTAAGAGCAGAGCAAAGTACTCTCTGTTGGTGGTGCCACTGCCTCCAAATTAGGGTTTTAGCCGTTCCTTTTTCTTTTTTTTTTTTGGTCACCTGGGTTTTTTAGCCGTTCCTATCTCCCTCCTTTTTACCTTTTTTCTACTATTTTTTATTTATTCAATGCTTATAAATTTTATTTTATAATATATAGTATATTTGCATAATATGACACAATTTATACGACATACTAATATACAGTACTTTATTTTTTTTGGTTTAATGTTATTACTAATATACATACATTTGTTAGAACTCTTACGACAATATTTAAAAGAATTATAGAATTTGATGAAACTTTTTATTAGTAATCTGTAGAATGATAACTGTGAAAAAGAGATGAGAAGTTCAATTAAGCTTTATCAGTCATAAAATCTTTAAAAACTCGTAATCTGTCTATCTATATGAAACAACTCACAAACAAAGAAGAAAGGATTTTTACTAATACTGTTTTACAAAATTACTTGTGCTTATGTAAAACTGTAGTAGTAAAAAACATAAGCACAAGTAAATAAGCAGAAGAAAATAAAATTACTTGTCCCTTGTATCCAACCAATTTGTTCACCGGTGATCGTGGCGCCTCCGATGATTCGCATTATGGTGCGCCACTTGAGTCAACACGTCTCTATACGTTACGGCCCTTCAATTTCATCTTCTTATGCGTCGACACAGTCTCGGATCCTGGAGCTCTGTAAATCGGGTCGGCTCACCGATGCCATTCGGATTCTAAACTCAACAGAGTCGTCTGGGATCTCTGCGAAGCCGAATCTCTACGCGGCTCTCCTACAAACATGCACCAAAGTCTTCTCCTTTACCCACGGCCTTCAGTTTCACGCCCATGTCGTCAAATTGGGTATCGAAGCAGACCGGTACGTTGGGAACAGCTTGCTCTCGCTGTACTTCAAGTTGGGACCTGATATGAGACATACTCGGAGGGCTTTCGATGGAATGTTCGTCAAAGACGCGATTTCATGGACTTCGATGATGTCTGGATACGTTGGGGTTGAAGAACACGTCAAAGCGCTTGAGGTGTTTGTGGAGATGGTGACTATTGGTTTAGAGCCGAATGCGTTTACGTTGTCTTCGGCAATTAAGGCTTGCTCTGAGCTCGGAGAAGTTAGGTTAGGGAGGTGCTTCCATGGTGTTGTTATTAGTCGTGGGTTCGAGTGGAACCATGTTATCTCTAGCACATTGGCGTACATGTATGGTGTGAATCAAGAACCAGTAGATGCACGCCGAGTGTTCGACGAAATGCCTGAACCAGATATTATTTGTTGGACAGCTGTACTCTCTGCGTTTTCTAAGAACGACTTGTATGAGGAAGCTTTGGGACTTTTTTACGCGATGCATAGGGAAAAAGGGTTGGTGCCTGATGGGTCTACATTTGGAACGGTTTTGACAGCTTGTGGTAATCTGAGGAGGCTGAAGCAAGGGAAAGAGATTCATGGGAAGCTTATTACAACTGGGATAGGTTGCAATGTGGTGGTCGAGAGTAGTCTTCTTGATATGTATGGTAAATGTGGATCAGTACGGGAAGCTAGGCAAGTGTTCAATAGGATATCTAAGAAGAACACAGTATCTTGGTCTGCCTTACTCGGGGCATACTGTCAGAATGGAGAGCATGAGAAAGCGATTGAGATGTTTATGGAAATGGAAGAGAAAGATCTCTACTGTTTCGGGACTGTTCTTAAGGCGTGTGCTGGTTTGGCAGCAGTAAGACTTGGGAAAGAGATTCATGGCCAGTACGTGAGAAGAGGATGTTGTGATAATGTGATTGTTGAATCGGCTTTAGTTGACTTGTATGGGAAGTCTGGATGCATTGATTCTGCTAGGCGCATGTACTCCAATATGTCATTTAGGAATATGATAACATGGAACGCAATGCTATCTGCGCTGGCTCAAAATGGAAGAGGTGAAGAAGCTGTTAGTTTCTTCAGTGATATGGTTAAAAAGGGGATAAAGCCTGACTATATCAGTTTTATTGCGGTTCTCACTGCATGTGGTCATACAGGTTTGGTTGACGAGGGACGGAATTACTTTGCGTTGATGGCTAAGAGTTATGGGATTAAACCAGGTACTGCACATTATAGTTGCATGATTGACCTTCTAGGACGTGCAGGTTTGTTTGAAGAAGCCGAGAATCTGTTGGAGGGAGCAGAGTGTAAAAATGATGCGTCTCTGTGGGGAGTATTGCTTGGACCTTGTGCTGCAAATGCAGATGCCTTCAGTATTGCAGAGCGGATTGCAAAGAGAATGATGGAGTTGGAACCAAAGTACCACATGAGCTACGTGCTTCTCAGTAACATGTACAAGGCCATAGGTCGCCATGGTGATGCACTCAGGATTCGTAGGTTAATGGTGAGACGAGGAGTAGCAAAGACTATTGGACAAAGCTGGACTGATGCTCGTTAGAAAGCTATAAAGATTTGTATTCCTCTACGGATCTTGCTCTAGTATTCATGAAGAAATGGTTTTGACAACTTTAAACCACACAATTTTGCCTTTAGGTCCCCATGTAAGCGATTTTTCTTTACAAAGTAAATCAAACAAAAAACAGTTGACAGCCTAGACTTTGCAGAAAAAAGGGTTGCGTCAAATGTTTTGTCGATGGTTCAAGATTTAACCTCAAGCCGCCATTAATACATTTTCTGGTGAAGAGTATTTTCTTCATAGTGCACGCATCAAAGTCGATTTTGTAGCTTCACGCTTCATCTCTGCAGCTTTGCCACTCCCTCGGAAGTATGCATATACTTGCTGAAAATCGAGTATTGCACGTCATGGGTTAGAAAAACAGATGGATTGGAGTGATCTACAGTGTTGATAAATTCTAGAGTAGAAGTTGTGAAACCTGAATGACCCAGACATTGAGAAGTGTTTCGATGCAGAAGAACCCAGCACCAATGAAATACATTATCTGTGAGGGTAAAAAAGAAGAAAATTTTGGTAAGAAGACTCTCACAGTCCGAAGTAAAATCCTTTTAAATGGCTAAAAGGTTACTTACTCCGACTGCAGCATTAGTAGTTAAAAGCTCGATTGCTGGCAAGAAACCACTGTCCACAAGACCAACAAATACATGGATTTAGATGGAGCTCATCAAAGAACGAATCATTAAAGAATATGAAACTTAAAGGCTGATTCTGATGCTTTCATATAGAAGAATACTCTTACGTGAGAGACTTTCCTTGGAAGATGACTGGTGGAGCCACCGCAGCAAAGCCGCAGAACGCAATGTGAAACTGAAAAGTGCAAGACACAGGTTTATTTTCTCATGGCTTCTTGAAAATATTTAATGCAGAGGAAATCTACCAGTGGAAATGCGGTTTTTCTTACCACATAGAACAAGAAAAATGTTCCAAACTTCAGGGCACTATCAGTTCTGCAACAGGTATACACACATTGTGTTATTAACTGATGTCATATATTCTTGCACAATGCATCATGTTCCCGAGAAAGTTCCAGTATATACTAAGAGAGCTGGTTTTACCTGGTAGCTCGATAAAGAGGACGGTACCATAAGACATAAGCTCCAGGTACCCCAGCAATGAAGTAGATGATAGAGAGGAGCCATATAGTGGGACCTGATTACAAAACAGAGCACATCAGATGAATAAACATGTTCAGAGCAAATAACTTTATGAATTTGATCGTTTGTGTAAAATCATTGACCTTCTCCATTGATCCAAGCTACAGTTACTGCCACAATATTCCACAAGAGGCATCCTATTAAACCTGCGTAGTTCAAGAATTTACCCTGTTAACTTTTGTCTGGATTTTTAGCAGCGGTCTAAGGCTGGTTTACATACCTAACAACGTGGTGAATGCGACGTATTGGATCTTCTGTAGATGAATTGGAATCTCATTTGGAATGTCATGATGAATTATGGGGAAAAACTCCGGCCAATTCTTCTCTTCAATGACAACTCCAGCTGCCCAAACAACAGTATCAGGTTAGCTACAAAACCTCGTAAAAGGTCATTGGAAGATGTAGTAAAACATATGAAGAAAGATTGCCTTACTTCGTGCGATTGCGTCCTCTCTTCTTTTAAGCTCCTGCATTACAATGAGAAGAAGAAGACCGTTAGATACAATCCACATTGAAACTGTAGGTCTCAAAATCAGCTTGGATATCGACACAAGAGACTCGGTAACCAGAAATCACCTGTTCTTTCCGCTTCAGTTCGTTCTCCTTGGCCTGAAGTTCCATCTCTTTGGCTCGAAGATCCTTTAAACAGAACCAGAAAAAAAGTTCCGTGTCATAGACCCATATTTTGAGTAAATATGAAAGGTAAAATGCAAAAGGTATTGAGGACATAGTACATTGCCAGAATCCAAAGGGATGTCAACGGTTGCACCGCGATCATAAGGTTCCGGTGGAAGTGGCTTGAGATAAGAGTTGCTCGCAGGAGGAACACTTGTATTATTCTACAACATTATAATCAAAATAGATAAAGACTAGAGAGAGAGAGAGAGAGATCAGACAATTTGTAATGAAGATATATGAAACAGAGCTCTTTTACCGCAAAAGGATTGATCTCTTCATCAGCAAATGGATTAGGATCATGGCGTGCCATTCTTTGTTCTAAGATCAAGAAACTTACTCAAGAAAGAGCTTTGGGAGGTCGTTGGAATGTGAAAGAAATCGAAAATGGGAAGAAAATGGTTTCAACGAATGGGTACTTTGTAGTCAGAGAGAGAAGACTAAATCAATGGCGCCAGAGTAATCGAAGGCATTTTAAAGGGTGCTCGCTTCGTTTATGTTCAGCATATTTATTTCAACACCTATTAAACAGGAAATTGCTCTTTTTTTCCAATTTGGTTTGATGGATCGGTTTACTGAATTTTATTCGGTTTTCCAAGGCTTCAATTGGACTTAGCGAGCTTTGCGGTTAGTAGTGGCTCGAAAGTCACATGTCACAACTCCGCTTGTAACAGAATCATTCTATTGTTAGTTTATCAAAATTAGAACTCTACAATATGATGAAGCTTTTACTATATTTAAAAAATCAACACTATAATGTTTCTGCTCAACGTGCTAACATGTTTACAAGCAATATGCTGCAATGAATAAAATAATTAAAATTATTCGTTGAGGGATAAACTTGAAGTCAAAAAAGAAGCTACCACCGGACCATGCCAATGAATTCAGACACCATATTTTAACAAATAAATTCAAATATGATGTATTTTTAGACCAATGATATTTAAAAAGAGTTAAAATTTTTTCCAACTAATAAAACTGAGGTATTAAACATAGTAACATACAAATAGGCCTTTTTCCCCCAAAATTATATTGAATTTTTTTTTCCCAATACTATTCCAGATTAAACAAATGAAAGTTATGTATGTGAGTCTATTTGAATAAAATAAAAAAATAAAAGTTATGTATGTGAGTCACTCTATCTGAATATTAATTTGATATAAATTAAAAATTTGGTATCTTATATTAAAGGTTATTAAAAAAAATAAGTATATTTTTTAGTGTATTATTTAAAAATTTAACTCCTAAAATGGAACGAGTTGTAGAAGACCAAAGAAGAAGAGTTTGTGTAGATTTTCTCAAATAGATAGATGTTGAGAATATTTACAAACAGATGTGTTTATGTTTTTCAAAAATAAATAAATGGAAATTCACTTTTTTATACACGTTATAAGAAAAAAAAATTATCCAATCATATATAAATATATAAAGGAAATTAACTTATCATTATCCAATCACTTAAAAATATTAATAATACGATACGTTATAAGGAAAAGGAAATTAACAAATCATATACTGTGCGTTATCAGTGAAGTGTGGATATAAGGTTTTCTTTACGAATCTTTAAAATAAATACAACATCGTTTCGTTTCGTTTGAACTTTGGATCATAGAGAGCTAACTCGATGGATAGTGAACTTAGTAGTGATGGTGCTGTGGTGATTATCATATAGGTTTCGGTTGGACGATAACTTTGATGGAATTTGATTTGGCAATTGAGAAAACCTCACATAACACTAGTTGTGCCAAATAATTAGATTCGTAAACTTAGGCCTTGAATGACAGCAGTTCGTGAAACCGATTTTGGTTTTGATTCTAAGAAACTAAAAAAAAATTGTCATTCATGATTTTACAAAAATGGATTCTCTTAAATTTAGGAAAACCAGATTCTATAAGATTTTAACAATTCCTTCATAAAATCTAAAAATCCCCTTTTCAGCTTTCTAACAAATTTCGTGACTTTTTCTTTAATCATTATTTATTTTATTTTTTCATCATAAAACAAAAAAAAAACGTTTTTAAAAATAATTACATGAAAAAACAAAAACTAAGCAAATTACCATTCAAGAGTTGCAAAAGCTAAAATCTACAGCAAAAAATCAAAACTAAAAAAAAAACAAAAACCAAAAACTATAAGCTAAAACCCATTTAAAAACTACCAAACATTCATGGCCATAGTTTTGGAAATTTAAACCCAAACCATTCTTAAAAGTTAGGTCCAAAAGTATCATCGAGTAAAGTTGTAAACTTGACACGCCTTTTAACACTACCCATTCTCTCATAACCAATCCCAATTTTGCTATGCATTAGCTTCATTGCTAAATCTGCTTTTCCCACTTTCCTCAATGCATTGATCATCACCGTCCTGATCCTCCCTGGCACTTCTCTTCCTCTCTCTGTTATCCCATCTGCCAGTTTACATGCTTCCTTTATCCGTCCAGCTTTACACAGTGTATTTATCATATCTTCACATGCTGCGTCAAGTATCACCCCCATTGGCGCTAACTCATCCAGAATCTTACACGCTCTCGCCACTTTTCCCGACAAACAAAGCCCAGTTGATAACGCCCTGAAGCAAGCTGCGGTTGGTGTAATGCCTTTGTCTATCATCATGTCCCAAAGCTTTAACGCCTCTTCGTTTCTGTGATCCTTGAACATTCCGGATATGAGTATTGTGTATGTATAAACCGTCTGATCACAACCTTCTTCTTCCTCCATTCTCTTAAATAGCGTCATCGCTTCATCGACTTTCCCATGCTTTGTTAACGCATCGATCAGTGCATTGTAACAGTATGAATCCCTTGTGCATCCTTTTTCAGACATTTCTTCAAAAAGCCTCTCAGCTTCATCTATTCGACCTGCTTTTCCTAAACCGTCAATAAGACTAGAATAAAACATTGAATTGATAGCAAATCCATTAAACCGGCATGTCTGGAAATAGTCCAATGCCTCTTCCACTCTCCCATTTTTACACAAACCATTAACAACGACGGAATAAGTTACCACGTCTGGTTTAAACCCTTCATCTATCATTCTATGTAAAAGCCTTATTGCGTCTTCAACACTTCCGCTTTTCGCATAACCATCAATCAAAACTGTGTATATAGCTACATTTGGTTTAGACCCTTTACGGATCATATTCTCGAAAACAGCATACCCTTCATTCAATTTCCCTTCCTTACAAAGTCCACCAATCACTAAGCTAAACACATGAGGTGGGACTTGAATTCCCTTCTCATCCATCTCTTGATACAAAGCCACACAAGAACCAAAGTCGCTATCTGCATAACAAGCCTGGATCACTGTCATATACGTAACTTTATCAGCCTCAAGGCCTCTCGTCTCCATATCTCTAAGCTTCTCTATAGCTTTCTGTGTCTGCCCTGTTTTACAGTAACCCTTGATCATCGTGTTATAAGTCACAACATCTGGTTTGATTCTGCCACTTTCCATGACCCCAAAAACGCGCTCAGCAGAATCAATGAACATCGAGCTCACTAATCCATTCATCAAAAAGTTATAAGTATACAAAGTTGGCTCAATCCCATTCTCTTTCATTTTGCGCCAAACCCACAACAATTCCTCCACCATTCCAAGCTTCCCAAAACTCTTAATCAGAGCATTCGCCGCAGCAACAGTCATAGGAAACTCAAACTTCCTGATTTCACTACAGAGAAACCTAATTCTATCCACATCTTTTGCCAGAGCCAATACATCAACCAAGGAGACATAACACTCGAGGTTATGCCAATATTTCTTCTGCTTACCAGCCCAACCGAAGAATCTCCATGCAATAATCGGTTTTTCTTGAATCTCATCGGAATTCAAAACAAACGAAACAAAATTGGGCGATAATTTAATAAGGAACTTACGGCAGAAACCGTCTAGATTCGATTCCATGGAGTCTGAACCATCTAAAAGGTTGAGAATTTGGCTTACCCATGGAGATGGCTGGAGATTACGATTCGATTTCACCAAATCGGAGACATCGTTAAAGGGTTCTACCCATTCGGGAGGAGGAAGCGAGATGCTATTGAACACCCACCTAACACTCGTCCTTGAGCTTGATAAAGGCAAGCACTTTGAATCATCCAACAAAAAGCCGTCATTTTTATACACACAGCGAGATTGAGAAGAATGATGCGGACGATTACGAAGAAGAGCTACAGAAAAGGGCTTCCGGTAAAATCTTCGCATCGGTAATTTCTTTACGCTGCCGGTGCGGCAGCGACATTGGTCATATAGCACTCGAACAATCAGTCCAAGTTTGATTTTTACTTGAATGTGCAGAAACTAGAGACAAATGGTCCCATGGTCTAGTGGTCAGGACATTGGACTCTGAATCCAGTAACCCGAGTTCAAGTCTCGGTGGGACCTTTTTTTTATGTCACAAAGTTTTGAAGTTTTGATACTTTTTCAAGAGTTCATAAAACCACAGGCTTTGAGGCAGAGACCATGTTAAGACATTTACATATGCTTCGACAGGCATTTTTACTTTAAGAATAATGAGAATACTATGTTGAGCAGAAAACAATTTTTTTCCTTGACTAAAATCAGTTCTGAAAACAATCAAAAGCCATGTCTCAAGTCGTCGGTTTCTCTCCAGGGAATCTAGGAAGTTGAACAAGAGAGTTCACTCGAGTAACACCTTCTAGTCCCGACCAGTTCTGTTCACCTTCCGTCGTTTTCTCCTTCTTTGCATTATCAGTCTCTGCAATCACATTGCTGTGACTGTTGTTTTCCTGGTCGGTTGATAATGATCTGACTGTGACGTTTCTCTGAAGACACGGTTCCGCTCCCTGGCTTTCATCTGATTCTACTGCGTTTGTTGCTGAAGAGAAGCCTTGTTCTTCGTTATCTGATGACTCTGAGTCCATTCTGCCGTCTAGAAACAAACACACAACTGCACAATCATCCATCTTTGAAGTTGGGTACTTAAGTTTCCATTCCCGTACAGCTGCATCTACCACGAGCCTAGCCGCTGATGCCCGGCTTGAAGCTGATGCTACGACTTCAACCACTTCTTCGTTGCTTAGCACATCCCAAACCTATCAAAAACAAAGGTTGGAATCATCAGTAAAATAAATTCATATTGATAATGATAATGCTTAGAACTTAGAAGACACTATAAAAGTTCAGTGCTTTACTCCATCTGAAGCCAAGACAATGAACTGATCTCTATCTGTAAGAATACGGTGAGAGAATTCTGGTATAGAAATCACACCGTAGTCTTTCAGACAGAAATCACCAAAAGCTCTAGCCATGGCTAATCCAGGAGCATTATCAAATGGTAGCCACACTCGTGACACCTCTGGCTCGTCTTGTAGTGCAAAGACACGACCTTTACACTGTTTGATCCTCTCGGCTTCCCCTATTAGACCCAAACCAATAAATGTCAGACTAAATGAAAAAGTTGAGATGGAAGCAAATATCACAAAATGTTGTTAAAGCATAATACTTGGTAAGTCAGGCTTCAAATCAACTGTGAGCTGAATTGCGACCATCGAATTGTTGCTGTCTTTGGATCCAAGTATCGCCCGAGAATCCCCAATGTTTCCCATGAATAAATTTGACCCCTGAAACAATCAAAACACATCAAAACCGAAACTTGGAACACAATGGAAGTCCCAAGGAAGATTGATTTTAATGCCAAAAAAGAAGAAGAGTCCTTTTGTTGTCAAAATTACCTGTTTAATGATTGTAACAGCAGTGCATCCACTGCAGAAGCATTCTAGATTAGGATGGGATCGCAGTTCCTTATCCATAGCATTAAATGATTTCAAGAAAGCTTCTTCCCATAAGATATTCAGTTTATCCTCCTCAGCAGATTCTTCCTTATCAGCTTCTAGGCTATCGGATTTGCTTGTCCGAGTTCCCGTGAATCCGCTTTGCTTCGACTTAGTGGAATTTAGGAGAGCCAGCAACTTTACAGGTAATGAGTCTCTCACTTTACGAGCAACAAGATGACCATGAGGACCATGTCCATCAAACACCCCGCAAAAGGTAACATCTTTCGACATAAAATCCTATGAAAAAACAAAACCAAATACTACTTACTGGGGGAACACAAAGTTCTGATAAACATCATTGAGGAAGAATAAGAAGAAGAAACTTACTTCCCACACGATCATGGCGTCCTGATTAATACCCTTGCGTCCCTGTTGAGTAAAAATGCAAGAACTCCTGCTTTTTCCATTGCCGATGATTCGATTCGGGATAGAGACCAAGTTATGAAGCGAAACGATGCGGTCTGAAAAAGCTCCCTTCCCCATTTTGCTCCCACAACATCCCATCCCAAGACACGGTCGATGCATAGACTCTTCATTGCTACACGTACTCTTAGAGACACAAGCCCCCATTGGTCAATGCAAGCATACACTATGGATCTGATCGGAGAGAGATTGTGAAAAAAGGACAAAAAGACTTCTCCTTTTGTACCAAAACCGGGATCCCCCAAAGGAAAAGCTTTAGCAACAGATTTGGTCAAATCAAAGAGCTTTAACACAAGTTTTAGTTTTCTATATTAAATACTCTTTTGTGGGCAAAACCTTTTCTTCGAATCTTGGTCAATGATGATGTATGGACCGTGAGCTGAAAACATTGCAGAAAAATGATTTAGTGATTAGTATATTGCAAAGTTCCAAAAAAGAAAAGCAGACGCAAACAAGTCATAAAGAAGAAAAACCCAGCATGTGATTTTAGCAATAAAATATATAGATATTACTAAACAGCCTGTCCTAATTGTTTGGCATTAGACCATCCTTTGTTTTCACTAATCCTTGCGAATAATTTAATCAAAACAAAGAATCAAAAGACAGGAAAACAGAAAAAGCATACAAATCAAGAACAGAGAGTTTCCCTATAAGTCGAATATGTCTCATAGGCACATGAATCCAAACAATTGTTATGGGGCAAATTGCGACATGAAAACTAGTTTCCATACAAACTCTTCACTTTGAGAAAAGCAAAAAATTGAAGAGATTTTTCAAGAATCACAGTTTCTCATATATTGTGACTCCCTTAAATCATCAATAGTACAAATCTCCAAAGCTTTATCTGAGTAGTTTGAGCTAAAAACCCATGAACCAAAAGAGACGACTTTTGTATGGGTTTTATACACAGAGACATGTATAGCAATGCTGCAACATAACGAAACCCTAATTGTGAAAACCCTGGTAAATATCTAGAAACAGGGGATTTGGTGATTCTTGCACTAAACCTTATTGGTGGCTAAAACTCATGAATTTGGACATTGTAAGTAGAGGACAGAGAGATGGAAAAACCCTCAAAAGGGAAAAAAAAAAAAAAGTGGGGTTTATAAGTGTAAAAGCGATTCACTTTTTCAATGAACCCGAATTAGATAAATGGATCTGAGAAAGATTCAATAACTTTCCTCCATAACACAAACAAGAGCACAGTGGAAACCCAAAAGAAACAGAGAAAAACAAACAGACCAGGATCATCAGAAAAGATCCTACCAAAATTAGAACGAGCCAAGCCAAATGAGATTACACAACCAAAGACTGAGAGAAACAAACGAAAAGTGTAAGAAAAATTTGAGAAAAATCAGAGGAAAAGAAGGAACCTTTGAGTAGGAGGAGGGATCATGAACGCAGACAATGACTATGGAAGAGTGCGAAAGAGAGAGATTGAGATTGAGATTGAGAATGAGATTAGTAGTAGTAGTAGTAGTTGAAAGAGAGTGGTAGAGGGATGGGTGAGAGACCCGATCTCATTAATTGAAGAAAGCGAAGAAGCAAAGAGAAGGAAGAAAGATAAAAAAAAAAAGAGGATTGCTTCCCCACAGAGAATCTTTTCTGGTTCTCGCTTGCTAGTTGCTACTTTCATGTATGATCCCAAACATTCAAACCCACACACTGCTATTTACTTTCCTAAATGTTTGTTACTTTGTTATTCAGCTTTTAATATTTTTTAGTCCACACATACCAAAATTAATTTAATTGAAAAATTCAACGTTCAATTATGTTAATGTAATTAATAAAAGCTGATATATCGACCATAATGGAATAAATTACGAGGTTATGTCATGTGTTTAGTGATGTGTTAATACCCTACCAGACTTAACGTGTAATAGCATGCGATTAAAAAAGGAAAGAAGCAAGATGACAGGAGAGACGATACAAGTTGACTGAGACTTGCAAAGTTTGCGAACAAGAGAGATGAGAGTTGGTTGTTCAACTTTTCTCCACATCCTAATCCGTTTTCGTCTTTTCTTCGTTGTATGTTTATGTGTTTTCAACTAAAAGTTTCTTCTGCATCTTCTTCACCCACCAAAACATTGCATTAAAAACAAATGAGAGAGAGAGAGAGACAAGTAGATGTATGTGGTTTAAAACGCGAGAACGATTGTAGATGGTTTGGTAAGTCAAACAGAGAGATGCAAGTACGAGAGATATGTTTATGATCAAGTTATATTGTCAATTGTGAACATTATTAAAAGATTGCAAATTTTTTTGAATGATGGGAAAGAGATAATCATTTTTCGTTTCTTAATATTCATGAGGATTATGATATCTCCCAAAAAAAAAAAAAACACTTGTTATTAATATGATGTGTGTGTGTTTTGCAATGTGGTTTTGTAACAAATAAAATAAAAAAACATTAAAGGAGAGGGTTGGTTGGTAGATCATGACACTAAAAATAAATGTGTAAAATTAGATGGATCGTTTTTTCTTAAAAGCTTCTTTTTTTTTCTTTCCCATTTGGTTGTGTTGACAAATCGTTCACGGCGTTCCCGCGTACTATTACTAGTAGTAGACCTCTTTAGCTTTCGTTTTCTTTTCTTTTTTTTCTCTTTTCTTTCACACTTGGCCAATTAAAAAGTCTCTTTTCCAAACTCTTTTTTTTGGATATCAATTTATATTTCTCCCACACTTATATATTTTTCTCTTAATAAATAATCCAAAATCCAATTAGTTAAAGATTCCATCCAATTGAAAACAAGCCATCTCTCCTTGTATGTGTATGACAGCGAGAATGTCACGTGTTTTGTGGGTCAATTTTTAACCATATGCTTCATCCTCTCTAATTGCATTTATCAAAAACCATTCACAGAAGAAACCTTAAAAGGCCACGCAAACAAACAAAATGACTTCATATGATCAAGTGGGTTTCGATGTATGGGCTTCGATAGTTAAATTTGATATGGGCCTTATCTTATTTGGGCTTTACATTTAAAACAGACGAAGCTCAAAGAAACAAAAACAAAAATCTTGACCTGGCAGTGGGACCCAGAGAAAATCTTGACTCGCTGCTCTGTTTCGAGTTAAGTTGCTTCTTCTTCGTGTCGGAATCTGATCCTCAGAAATTACATTCTAGATAAGAAAAGAAGATAAGGGACACGTGTCAAAAATCCAACAGCCCCGAACACATTTGTTTGTAACACACACACACACAAAACTCTTCTTCATTCTCTTACGACACCTTTCTCCCGAGTTCCGACAATGGCTTCAGCATCAGCGACAGCTACCCTCCTCAAACCCAATCCTCCGCCGCATAAACCGTCCATCACCGCCTCCGTATCTCCTCCTCTTCCTCCCCCGCGTCGCAGCCCCCTCCTCCGCCGCGATTTCCTCTCTCTAGCCGCCACATCCACTGTTCTGGCGCAATCAATCCAGTTCCTAGCTCCGGCGCCGGCTTCTGCCGCCGAAAACGAAGAGTATGTTAAAGATACATCGGAAGTGATCAGTAAAGTTAGGAACACGCTTTCGATGGCGAAGACAGATCCGAATGTGGCCGACGCGGTGGCTGAGCTGAGAGAAGCGTCCAACTCATGGGTTGCCAAGTACCGGAAAGAGAAAGCTCTTCTCGGAAAAACCTCTTTCAGGGACATTTACTCGGCGTTGAATGCGGTTTCAGGTCATTATGTGAGTTTTGGTCCGACGGCTCCGATCCCGGCGAAGAGGAAGGCGAGGATTCTTGAAGAGATGGAGACTGCTGAGAAAGCTCTCTCAAGAGGCAGATAAGATTACTGTGTGAGTGAGACCTAACAATTCCTTCTTCTCCATTTTCTTGTTGATGAAATTTTATTCTCCTTATTAAAAAAAACAAAATGCCAATCAAAATTAATATGAGAAGATATTTGGTTTCCTATGTAAAATAAATACTTTTGATCTCCTGTACGGTAATTTTTTCTTAAATTATCATTTATCAGAGATACTTATCTAGTAATATCGAATTCCATTTTCTCAATGTTTATTGAAGTGTCCATTACATTACTCATAACTTCGATGAACTGTCCCTATTGTCGTATATAATTTTGCTAGAGAATTTGCTTACATGAGACATTAGTTTGAATTATTACATCTTTGTATCCCCCAATTACTTAGAAAATCTCCAAAACTGATAAGTTACATTAACAAATTATCTAGATTGAAGTATATGGAAAAAGCCTTATGGCCCATCTGTAAAAAGCCCAGAAAGCGAGAGGTGTTTGATCGTTTATTATTTTCTTAAATGACCACAGCTCCGACCACAACCGCACAACACAAGCATACGAACATGTCACGTGCAGGTCCACACACGTGAAACTACCACAACATAAACATGGATAGTATATTATATTAGCATTCATAATCTATTAGCTCATCTTACCAGATGCAATACATCTAACATTTTAGCCACACGGGGTACAGGGTTAGGTTTTATATGCAAGTGTTAGTACTTAGCAATATGATAATGAATAATGGAGGCATAGGCTACTATTATTAGGCATATATACAACTTGATTTCTTGGGACGGATACGAATTGGATAATGAATTATAAGCGGCTTACAGGTTACACTTAATCCACTTGCCGTACCAAATTTTTAAATTAAAACTCTGTTTACAAATATGATTCTTGTAATAAAGGATACTCTGATCAATGATCAATCTTATCTATACACTAGATATGAATAAAACTACTGCTACTACTACTATTATATAATAATGATAAAGTTGAATGTAATATAAATTTTTGTAAAACAACTACATTTGCTACAAGTATATATAATTTGATTCATATATAATTTTGATATGTCCGGATGGATATTTTGAATTATTTATAAATAGTAAAAGGAGTCTCCTGAGATAAAAAAGAAAAACACAACCACGTGAAGGGAAAATGAGCTGTGGCGAGTGGTGGACGAGCCGACGAGGAAATTTTAGTCAAACTTAATTAGATTTTCTATTTTTCTATCTTCTTTTTTTTTTTTTTCTTAATTTATATAAACAATTTTATTTGACGATCGTCTGTGAGCAAAGCAATCCTTTTTTTCTTTTTGTTAATCTTTAAAATTACATACCCGATTTCCCGAGAAAAAGTTTTGACTTTCCCGGGAAAATCTCTTTCCTTCCTTCCTTTTCTTTCAACCAAAAGTTCTGAATTTTTCCTCTGTTCTTCTTCTTCTTCTTCTTCTTCTTCTGTGTTTTTTTCCAATTCTGTTTTTCATAAATTCTCTGTCTTTAATTGCCTTTTTTTTTATCTCTTTTAACCTTGTCGATTGATCTGTGACTTCAAGATTAAAGATCTCTCGACGCGTGGCTTCTGTTTTATTCCCACCAGAGAATCACACACACACAGACCAGAAAAAAAAAACACAAAAAAAAGGAAAACTAAAATAGAAATAAAAAACAATATTCGATCTTGCTTACTCATTGTCTGTCTTCTCGATTTGTAATCGTTTTCTCCATTCATATATATTTTTCTTGAAAGAATCGATCTTTTTTTGTGTGTTTTTTTTTTGTCTTTTTAGCTTGTCCCTTAAATTCAGCCTTCTTCATACATAACGTCGAAGCTCAGAAATCTGAATACTCGCTTGCGTGCCTCTATCTCTCTAAAAGCCCCCATCTTTCTTCTCCTCCTCCATCGAAGAAGCAACCCAATCTCTCTCTCCCTTTCTCTCAGTTACGTTCGTCAAGAAGAATCATCATCATGGTGAATGTTATTAAAGGAGGCTCAACCAAAAAATCCAATCTTGATCGATTCCTTCATTGCATAACACCTCTAGTGCCTCCCCAATCTCTCCCCAAGGTTTCTATTCATTTTTGTTTTTGTCGATATTAAAGATACTGTGATTATTGATCGATTGATGGGCGTTCATTGGGATCTGCAGGCAGAGATTAGAACCCTAAATCGATTGTGGCATCCATGGGAGAGAGAAAAGGTCGAGTTTTTCAGGTTGAGTGATTTGTGGGATTGCTATGATGAATGGAGCGCTTATGGAGCAAGTGTTCCTATTCATCTTACCAATGGAGAATCTCTTGTTCAATACTATGTTCCTTATCTCTCTGCCATCCAGATTTTCACCTCTCACTCCTCCTTGATCCGATTAAGGTTTGTTCCCATTGTCTCTGTTTTTTATAGATCAGATTGAGAATTTGATATCTTTATTGCTTTCTGATGAATTTGGATAGATTGTTTTTTTTTTTTGGTTTGGCATATAAGATTATGAAGGAGCTGCATAACGTTTATATATGAGTTCTTTAAGAATGATTGCTCTCGTGGGTTACTTCAAAGATATCTAATTAGTTTTTGGTGTTGGGTTGATGATTAGGGAAGAGTCTGAAGATGGAGAATGTGAGGGTAGAGATCCTTTTAGCGATTCAGGAAGTGATGAGAGTGTCTCTGAGGAAGGACTTGAGAACAACACGCTCTTGCATCCAAATGATCGTTTGGGTTATCTTTACCTCCAGTACTTTGAGAGATCAGCTCCTTATACCAGAGTTCCTCTCATGGATAAGGTAGATATTATACCTTGTGTAGCCATCTGTTAGTTCACCTGATCCAGTCGAATAAACATCACAAAATGATGTTTTGGTTTGGTTCCAGATCAATGAATTGGCTCAAAGATACCCGGGATTGATGTCGTTGAGAAGCGTAGATCTTTCTCCTGCAAGTTGGATGTCGGTAGCGTGGTACCCGATTTACCATATACCAATGGGAAGAACCATCAAAGACTTATCCACTTGTTTCCTCACGTATCATACTCTTTCCTCTTCTTTCCAAGGTGAAGATTCTCTTTGTCTTTCTACTATCCTTTTAACTTGGTTAAATCAAATCTGGTTCAAATAAAACGATGCTTTTTTGATATTGCAGATATGGAACCGGAAGAAAATGGTGGGGATAAGGAGAGGATGAGGAAGGAAGGGGAAGACATAACACTGCTCCCGTTTGGGATGGCTACTTACAAGATGCAAATGCAAGGCGATGTTTGGCTTTCGCAGGATCATGATGACCAAGAAAGATTGGGTTCGCTTTATAGCGTTGCGGATTCTTGGCTGAAACAGCTTAGGGTCCAACATCATGACTTCAACTACTTCTGCAGTATGTCAATGAGTCATCGTGGCTAGACCTTGGTTGGATGACACTCTGATGTTTGCCTGTTTCCTCCTCATATAGTCTAATTCTTGATTTGTACTGGAATCATCACTGGCGTTTTTTCCCTAAAACGCAATCTGAGCGATATTCGCTTGGCAGTGTTTTGGTTAGTATAGCGTTTTGAGTCTTCTAACCTTTGAGAAATATATATGTCGTATATAGAGTTTGTTGCTTGTGGAAACAGTAATTTGGTGTTGCTTGTTAAAAACAGAGTTAATGTTTCTTATAAGTTTGTAGCATTGGTCGAGAGGAACACAACTTTATTGTGTGCCTCAGTACCGTTACTGAAATAGTAATGTAACGAACTAATCATGATAACAGTGCTTTTTTTTTTTTTTTGAAGTAGAATGGGAGAACAAAATTATCAATTTAAGTTATATCAAGGTGTAAAAATGTTATTTAAATCCTATGTTTTATTATATCCATATAGAACCCCCTCTCAATTATGAAATTAATCAAATAAAATTCTAGAAAGATTAATGTTTTTTTGTAACATATTGGATATTTTAGTTGCATAAAATGCAAATATTTGTTAGAGGGAAATTTATTTATTAATTTATAAAGTACTCAAGTTGATATGAATAAAGTTGGGTGGACCTTTATGACAAAAAAATGTCAAATATAAATATCAGAGGGACAAAAAAAGAATTTGGAAGTTTGACTTTTATGGGCTTTCCATGTTTTGTTTGGTTTCTCCACCAAACTTTGTATATTAAATAAAAAAAATTAGTTACTGACAGAAAAATAGATCATAGCCTAGAAAAATCAGAATGTGTTTTTTAGAGTTTAGGATTGTTTATGACATTAATATATCGAAATTAGTAGTAAAAGAATCAAAGAAATTAGAGATATTTGGAAATGAGAATATGAATCATGGAAATGTGGTGGTAAGAGGCATCTTATCCTTCACGTTAGGTTTATAAAAAAAGGGGATGATCCTTTATCAGTGGATAAGATCAAATATCCATCCAGTGTTTTTTATACGACCTCCAAAGCTTCACGTACGTAAGAAAGAACCTTTATCTTATATTTTTTATAATAAAGGTACAAAAAGATCATAACAATTAACACAGACAAAGGATGAACAAGTTTAATGTCGACAAAGACGATCTAAAACATCTAAAAGTATTTTGTTTTGGTCTGAAGCTCTTCTTTATTTCTATAGAAGGAACAAAATTTGTGTAGTATCATGTCATATAAAAATCAACCATAAACCACTCACTTAATTAGTTTAGTGTACATTAAAAAGAACCGACAAACAATTACGAGAGAGAGACAAAAGAGTTGATTTTTCAAAAAGTACGAAAGTCAATGATTCCACTTCCACTTGATAGTTTTCATCATCATCATCACTCTTCCCAAACATTATTACATATCCATGTGGTCATGTTTCTACTTTTGTTTGTTTGAGCGTGCGTCATTAAGTGGTTTATCATATTTTCATTTTTTCGTTCATAAAATTTCAAATAATGTACAACATAGAAAATCAAACTAGCAAAAGATAACTATTGGAACAAAAGATTGTAGGCAGGGAGATCATGAATCCGATGAATGTCATCCAAAGAAAGCTCTCTCTCTAGCTGATTCCGAGTCGCCTGTAACACTTCCTGATAAAAAAAATAATACACAAATGTATACTTTAAGAACTAATTCTCAAAAGAGAGAATGAAGATTTGATTGATTGAGAGAAAAAGACATACATTGAATTCCATGTAAGAAGCGTGCATTGCAAGCCATTGAGCATCCATCATCGCGAAAGCTATACAGTATAGTACATCGAATGCCTTCTCGTCTTCTGTTTATCATTGGCATATGATTCTTTATTATTGTTTTTGTGATCGTGTCATACAACTTTACTAACTTTTAGATACCACTTTTTTTTTTGTTTTTGGGTCCAAATTTAGAAGAACTTATTATTTACCTTCTAAGAGTTTGAGAAAGTTCATCCCTGGAAGACATTTCGGCTTTGCTGCACAAAATCAAAACACAAATTTAAAGCTTTTGAAGTCAGAATCGTAATGAGAAAATTATTCTAGAAACAATTATACAAAACATCCTCTTATATTTGTATTTCATCCATTGAATAAAATGGTAACAGATTATAAGCAACTTACAAGTATTTTGTAAATCGAGCATTTGGATCAACATGAAGGAGATGTTGATTCCGGCCACCGCAAAAGGGTACTCCCACTTTGCCCTGTCACCTCTTTGTTTGAACAATAGCCTCCGGAAACAAGCCTTCACATTTTTATATTTGTATAAACACATTTTGTGGAGCAGAGAAGTTCCCAAAACATTACAGTTATCTATATACATGAACATGTTTTCATGAGTAATTTACCGGATAAGTTCTTGCAGAAAATAGCAAATTCTCTAGAGCGATAAATCCGCAACCCCTACAAAACAAAATGTTTAAGCAAAACAGGACTCAACAAGGCTAAGTGTTTTCCTTGAGATTTTTGTTCTTATACATCTTTTTTTTTTTGCAATAACTTTAGTATAGACACAATCTCACCTGAAATCGGTAGATGGATTGGGACCTTGCCATCCCATTTCTTTCCACTGTTCTGTTACTAAACCCGTGAGACTAACATTCGGATACGCGACATTCCACAATGCTTTAAGTGATTCCTGCCATTAATTCGCGCAAAATCTTACACAAGAGTGCTTATAGCCAAAAAAAATCTATATGCATGTTGTTCGCTCACTGTTAAACATCTTAAAGATAAAGGGATTCACCTACCTGATGATCAGGACGTGTCTCGTCGAAATGTACCACTATACGGTCTTGCAGCCTTTGAAGTCTTTCCTCCTATGTATGAGTGATTACAAATCCAAAACTATTAGAAACTATATCTAGTGTCTTATATTATGAAAGATCTATGAAACTTGTGATTATGCCAACCTGAAGAGGAGAAAAAGTGTAGTCGACTGACTTGTCTTGACGTCTATTGGAGCGTGTGAAGAGCCCTCCTATCCATGATCTTGTTCCAACCATAGCCGTAGCTACAACCACCGGTTCACTAATAAAACATTTATATACATATGAGATGATAGACCTAAATTTGATATACCGAATAAACTAATCACATGCATGTTTTTACATATCCTGTGATATCTAGCAATATATACTCACTAAAACAAATATTTAGCCAGTTGAGCTATTACGTGAGCGGAACTACTTGATGACCACTGCCATCTCGGCTCTTGGTTGCCTTCTTCTCGCCTTTCCCACGCTTCATCGTCCTCTACCTGCACACGTATTCAGACATATGTTGCGTTTAACATCAGCAAAACATATGATTTTTCAACTCAAGAAAATCAGGAAATTTGAGCGAGCTTAATTACTTACAAGTTGCAACCAAAATGACACTCAATTACGGTATACACTGGAGATTATAAAAACGGGTGGAATACAAAAGAGCAATGTAAATGCAAGATTGAAGTGGTGTGGTTGATTACTCTTAGTTTGATGATATAATTCAAATCTGATATGAGTTTGGAGAAGAAGAACATAACGCAGAGATGATTACTTGGTGATGAGTTGAACAAGAAGGAAAAAACTGCCTATGCTTCCTGAACTTCATGAGAGGTGACACAAATGTTCAAATGAAAGAAGATTAACTTATTATATATATATATATATATATATATATATATATATATATATATCTTAAAAACCAAGAAAACAAAATATCGAAGAAAAGGAAAAGGAAATATAAATGCATGTAAAGAAATCAACTTAGGTATTACCCTAGATAGTCATCAAAACAGAGATTTTAGTCTGGGACAAAAAGAAACCAAAAGTTATTGATGATTGCAAAAAGTCTTTTGGGGGGGAAGAAACTTGATTGATGCAAGTTAAATGGTAAAAAAAGTTTTGTAGACAAATTGGAAAACGAAAGAAAGAGGAGGAAGATTTATACAGAAAGCTATGAGATGATCACAGATAAGTTTTAGTGTTTTATTTGGTTACATACAGGTCAGAGCTTATTGTATAAAAATAGAAATATATTTCGTCATTATATTTAACACGTTTAGCTAAACTAGACAGAATTGTGGGCTGTCATATACAAAAAAAAAAAAAAAAAATCTGCATCTACATAATTTGAGTTAATTTAGAAAATGACAAGAAGATTGATAACATCAAAAGAGGTAAATGAGTGATTATATACAGTAATAGATTCATTGGTGTTATATTCTTAAAATATTCAACAATTCATCATCATTTCCATTTTTCACTGGGTCAAAAAATTTTGGTAAAATTGGATACAAAAAAGGTGTGTCTGAACTAACATAATAGCGCAATCAAAGGAGTTATCTTTTCATTACTTTTGATGTAAAGTGTGGAACTTTACAAAGCAATTTACCCTTCAAACAATGATAATTCAAATCAAGTTTCACGAGCAAATCGATATGATTGATTAGAAAGGTGAGGAAAAGAAAGTTACCTGTTATGTAGTAGACAGACATAGGAAGGGGACAATGGAGGAGGAGGAGATGGTCTAGAAACCGTGACGGCGGAGGAGGAAGAGGAAAGAGAAAGAGAAAAGAGAATAGAAGAGAAAGAAAAATAAAACAGAGGCAAAAATGGAAATTTTCATTGGAACTTTGCAACTTTTAGAAAGGGAAGAAGATGAAGAGAGCTGTGATCCAAAAAGTGTTTCTTTTTTTTCTTTCATTTTTTCTGTTTTGTTCTCTCTCTCTCGAATCTCTCAATTGACCGTTAAGTTGCCGCCTTCTTCTCTCTTCCACCGAATTGTTCTGGATATATTTAGACGGTCCAGATTCGTTACAGTTCCACCTATCAACGGTGATGGGATCAGTTTTAAGAGTTATATAACAAACAATAAAACCAAAGCCCATCTCAAAGCCCAATATACATACCAGAGAGACTCTCAGACGAAGAATCTGAAACTAGTGATCTGATTGGTTGAGGGAAGAGCTTTACCCTGGAAGACACGTGTCACTAAGCCAATACTACTACCTTATCTTTTGTCGCTCCTCAAATCGGCGAAACTCGACAGACACTGTGACACTCTAGCACCTTCTGGTTCCGTACAACAATGGCTCTTCAATCTGCTTGTTCTCTTCTTCCTTCAACCATTTCAATCCAAAAAGAGGTGTGTTTTCACAATTACTGATTCATCTTTTCACAATAGTTTGAGAAAAATGGAGAATTGTCTCGTCTCGAGAACTTACCTCAGTATGCCAATGGTGGTTTTGCAGGGAAAATTCAATGCTTCTCTAAAAGAGACAAATTTAGCTGGTTCTTCATTTTCCAACCATCTTAGAGCCGACAAAATCTCCACCCTGTTAACCATCAAGGTAAAATCAATCACTCAATCAATGCTAAATTCTCAAAAAACTTTGAAAGATATCGAAAATGTCCTGAGGTTTAAAAACTCTGTTTCGTTGCAGGAACAAAGAAGACAAAAACCTCGACTTTCCACTGGTATTCGTGCACAGACAGTTACAGCAACGCCGCGCGAGGCCTCGCCGGAGCGAAAGAAGACTGAGAGAAAAGGGACTGCAGTGATCACCGGAGCTTCCTCTGGTTTAGGTTTAGCCACGGCAAAGGCTTTAGCAGAGACAGGGAAATGGCATGTGATCATGGCTTGTAGGAACTTTCTCAAGGCTGAGAAAGCAGCGAAGTCTGTAGGAATGTCTAAGGAGGATTACACAGTGATGCATCTTGATCTTGCTTCGCTTGAAAGCGTAAAGCAATTCGTTGATAACTTCAGGAGAACAGAACAACCCCTCGATGTTCTTGTCTGCAATGCGGCGGTTTACCAACCGACTGCTAAAGAACCTTCTTTTACAGCAGAAGGGTTTGAGATTAGCGTTGGAACCAACCATCTTGGACACTTTCTTCTTTCAAGATTGCTTCTTGATGACCTGAAAAAATCGGATTATCCATCAAAACGTATGATCATTGTAGGATCAATAACAGGTAAACAATAGACAATGAAAGTCCATTCCCACCAAATGGTTTCTTGTTTCAGACAATGAATGTTCTTTTCTATGCTCTTGAAGGAAACACTAACACTTTGGCTGGAAACGTACCACCAAAGGCAAACCTTGGCGACCTCAGAGGCTTAGCATCGGGATTGAATGGGCAAAACAGTTCGATGATAGATGGAGGAGAGTTTGATGGAGCCAAGGCTTACAAAGACAGCAAAGTCTGCAATATGCTGACAATGCAGGAGCTCCACAGACGTTACCACGAGGAAACCGGAGTCACCTTTGCTTCTCTTTACCCTGGTTGCATTGCTACAACGGGGTTGTTCAGAGAACACATACCGCTGTTTAGGCTTCTTTTCCCGCCTTTTCAGAAGTACATCACCAAAGGTTATGTATCTGAAGAGGAAGCTGGAAAAAGACTAGCACAGGTCAGTTTGCAAACCCCTTTCTAACAAGTATATATATGCGTTGACAGATTCTTGATTGATACCTGTGGTTTGTTTGTGTTAGGTTGTGAGCGACCCTAGCCTTGGAAAGTCAGGAGTGTACTGGAGCTGGAACAATAACTCGTCTTCGTTTGAGAATCAGCTCTCTAAAGAAGCAAGTGATGCAGAGAAGGCAAAGAAACTGTGGGAAGTTAGCGAGAAGCTAGTTGGTTTGGCTTGAATTGAAGACTTTTGATATGCAAATTCAATTTAGATTACAATGTTTTGTGACATGTACCATACCTATATCAGACAATATTTATCCGAGTCAAGTTTAGTATAGTAATTTGCCGAATTTGAATCTGACACACTTACAATTAGACTGCAGATTGTTCGTAAATTTCTTCATACTTTTAGGATTTGATCAAGCTGGCTTAGTGAATAATACCGTGCAGTAAAACCTAAACAGTAGCCTACACGATACAAGGCCGGGAGATAGTTCGGTGGAAGCTTTGAACTGAGGAAGTTGAGTGGGGGATATGATTCGTTGGTCTTCCTGACAGGAACAGAGATCCGATTTCGAAGTTTTCCGATATCGGAATAACTAAACAGTTTCTCGCCGGGTGAATTATGCCGTGGATAAGGGCTTCTTACAACACAACTGGGCTTTTTATAACACGACTGATATAGGTATGTCGTGGATAAGGGCTTTTCATAACACGAGTGGGCTTTTATAAAACGACGTCGTTTAAATTCCTCAGGAAAAAAAATCAATGCGGTGAGCGTGGATCGAACACGCGACCTTCAGATCTTCAGTCTGACGCTCTCCCAACTGAGCTATCCCCGCTTGTGATTTTTACCGGTAATAAGTTTATAAAGTAATAAAAATTATTTTAAACACAATTCTTCTACCATCTCAATGGATCAGAACTTCATATCTATATCATCATGTAAAGTACTAAGTAAGAAGTTGATGTAGAGAGGAATCAATGAGGGTACATTCTGCAAGCATTAAAATATCTTTTGGCTAAACAGAGTCATCAAAATCTAGGTACATTCTGTAAGCATCTCTATCAGCCGAGTAATAGCTTTTCACTAGACAGTCTACTTGGAAACCAAGTTTTTTGTACAGATTCACTGCAGCAGTTCTCGTAGGGTCGACATGAAGTGAAACCCGTTGCACCTTTCTGCTTCTGCACTTGTCGATAGCTGCTCTCAACAATGCTTCTCCATGGCCTTGTCTCCTGCAATTCTCCTTCACTACATGATCCAAAACAACACAAGAAAGTAAGTACACTTGAGATACAGATCTTCCTGATGCTTTAGCTTTTAACTTGTCTGATAAGAAACATTCCATAGGTGTTCTTGACATCTTCTCTACTTTCATTCATCTCTAAGCATGCAAACACAGAGCTAGAACAATGTATTGGTGCTTTCTTATAAGAATATTCTAAGCTCTCAATTTACTATCAATTGGTTCCTTGACTAACGGCTAATTTATCATAATAGGTTTAAAAGGTTTCAGTAAAAGTTTGGCAAGTATATTCCACTTCTTCTTCACTAGTTTCATCTTAAAGCTTCAGAGCTTTATCATTTAACGTTTTCTCACTGCGTAATTTCATCGAACACTTGGTGGAACTTTGTTTATACCTGCGAGCTTGGTGATGGAGGCGGAAAGAGAAGAAGGCCAAGAATACATGGCATAACCCATTGTTTCTCCGTCGACGTCGACGTATAGCAAACCGGCGTTTCTCTTGCGCAGCTCTCCGTCGAAAGTTTGAGCGAGAGATTCGTGTTTAGGGAACGTTTTCTTCTCCAGCTTCACGATATCTTCCACAACTTTGGCCCAATTAGTCGACCCTCTAATCAGCTCCATCACAACTCCTTTCTCCATTTTAGAAAGATTAGATTTTGCTGAGTCTCTCGTTATTTTCACAAGCGGCGAGAGCGAAGAAAGGTATCGCCTTTGTTGATGGTGCGTAGTGACGGCGGCGACTTTTTGAAACTATTCGAAATTGTGATTTGACCCAAAATTTTTACTTTTGTAACAATTTAGTCCCCAGAAACATGATGGAACAAAAACAGCAACTAAAGCAGAGGAACTGTATAAATTCAATCATTGTCAATGAATTTGTATAGAGAGATTGCAGAGGGAGGCAATCAAGAAACAGAAACAGTGCTCTAGACAAGTATGCACAAATAGAGAAAAGTTTCGTTTTAATTATACAATCTTATCAAATCATAACGAGCTTGAATGTGTATGGAGAATGTTCACAAAACACACCCATCACTTATGTGCTTTGGAGCTAAAAGCATGGAAGAAGGAACGCCACGGAAGAAGGATCAACACAAGTAAAACTCCAACCATCAATGCAACCAACATTGACACAAAAGATAGTGTGACAAGTCCCATGGCTCGTAGTGTAGCTTTTTGTATCAGAGGAATATCACCCTGATGTTGTGGCCATATGAGATTCGTTGTAGCTATAACACAAGAGATCATTGGAATGCTATTGCACAACAGGAAAACAATAAATACTGCTTTCTTAACCAAACCTGTGATGCCTAAATCTGGAGCAGCATTCATGTAAATCTTTGTACATGTGAAACCCATAACAAATGTCACAACTGCTACTATTGTTGTAAACACCATAAGAAATATGATTCGTTCTTCTAGTTTAGATCTTCTACGACGTTGTGAATCACTCAAGAGCATTGGTTGTAAACCATTTGGCGAACCAGCAGATCCCAAGGCCATATCCAAGCTTGATGATAGGACTTGACAAGAACATGTTTTTCAAATCAGATTCACAAATTAGATCAGTAATTCATTTTTTCGAAACACAAGACAATGATAAGAACTTCAACTTGGAAATACACACTCAAAGATTACCTTAAGACGCTTTGAAATCTAGTTGATAAAGGAAGAAGAAGATGTAGAAGTTTTGAACGTTCTTCGAGAAAATTGGGGTAGCAACCAAAATATTTTTAATCCCACCAAGCCATTAACCTAATCACAAATAAGAAAGAAAAAGTCTAGATGTGCGTACCAATCAACAAAAATGTTTTCAATTGCTAAGCAAGCAATTAAATAATAGAATTAGGTCGTTGTCTTTTTTCTAGGATCCCAAACTGAAGATGTCTCTGCATGCTGGTGAGCCCTTACCATTTTTCGAAGATTAAATCCCTGAAAAAGGTAAGAAAATGAGATCATTGTAGATTAACAAAACAGTTTCATTGAGTTATGACTATGTTCTAAAGTGATGATATATAATCTATCATGGAGGATAAGTATTTACCTGAAAATCCTTGTAAGTGTGGAGTACTTCTGCATCAAAGAACAGAATGCATTGGTTTCCTCAGCATACTAGCTATGTTTCTAGCAGTTTTTTCAGCTGCTTCTTAAGGTCTATCGACTCATCTCCTTGAGAAAAATAAAGTGGTGATTTGAGCAAGGAATATTCTTTTTATTTTCTATCTGCTCAAACATCGCATCCCCTAGATTACTGTTGAATGAACAAGAAAGATTATTAGAATGGCCTCTCATCTAACTTAACTACAATACCATCTCATAAAGAATGATAGAGAACCTGGCATCTGCGGTCTTGTTGTTGACCTAGCGGGCCAGCTAAAGCGGTTGAGTAGAGGGCTAGAGAAAGGGTGGATCGTAGCGAGGAGGGGCTCTCGGTTGAGGGACCCGAGCGCGTCGATCAACAACTGGAAACGTGTTCAGGCTTGGTTGTTCGCCGATCGATTGACCCGCGATAATACCTACAGCTTCCCCCAATTCAACTAGGTCACCATGTCTGCATTAAAACGGCTAGCTTAATTGTGCTTAATTCAGAAGGAATAACTTATTCTTTTCTGAGGCTTGAGTTGTCATCTAGAAAGAGTTGTAGCTACTGGTTCTAACGACTCTTTATCCTGAAATTATTATAATGATTAAAATTTATATTAAACAATAGTGACGGTTGAACAAATCAGTGTTGATGACTGAAAAAAATGTTGAGCGGGTTGGTTTTTTACCTTTTCTTAGGTCTGAGTTCTCGAGAAATCAGATGAGAGTTGAAGAAAAGCCATGAAACAACGTACGCCTCACTTGCAAAGACATCAAAACAATACTACCACCATATCTAACTCATTAACGATGCTGAGAGTAAAAGAAAAGAGACTGTTATTGAATATTAAAAAAAAAAAAAGGATATTTTTTCCAATGATTTTGAGATAACGTACAGATCAAGAAGAGGATTTGACCATTGTTGTTGTTGTTGTTTGGTCATCCCTAATGCTGAGAAGAGAGGGAACCATATATCTCCATCTATAGAAGCAACAAGAAAACCATAAAAATCTCTATCCGAAGATCTAAAATTAAAAACCGAAACAAAATAAACTTTAAAAGCAAGTTAGACTCTCACTTACAGATGGGGAATTTGTAGTGGACAAAGAAGACGAATTGAGTCAAAGACCATCAAACATTAGAATTAGTTTCATGTTAAAGTTTTCTGTTATGAGGCTTCGTTCTTCAAACCATATCTCCTATCTGCACATAGAATCAGGGGAACCATATCACCCAAAGCCTAAATGAAAACACTATATCCCACTAGTATAATCCTCAGAAGCCAAGTGAAAGAAGCTTCTTACCTGCTTAGAGACCTCTTCCGTTAAAGCTGTTGAAAGACTTCTTCCGTAAAATCTTTGTATGCCCTTGCCATTGTTTGAAGATGAAATTCCTGCAACTGCAAACAAAAAAAATGAGTTCCTAGAAGATTAATAAAACAGATTTATTAAGCTATGAGAATGTACTAAATCTGTGATGGATGGGATTTAACTGAAATTGTAGCAGCTGTGGTGTACTTCTTTGTGATGCCGGCAAAGCTGGAGCTGCCCATACCTGCATCAATTATAACAGAAGGCCTTAGTTTAGTTTAGTTTTCTATTTCTCAAGTACAAATAATATACATACTAGATGCATTACCATCTAATTCAAGATTCGAGCTTAAAACTTGGGAATCTTTGCCAATAAAAACATCTATTGCTCAAGTTCTTGACTGCTTATAACTCTTAAACGGATTCAGAGTATCAAATGTTATATAACCTGTGGAAGTGAATTGTTGGCATGAGGCAATGAAAAATACATATTTTGCTTTGAATCTTTAGGTGCCTTCTCTAGTTCCACTTCACTAGTATATTTGTGTTTCAAAAAAAAAAAAAAAAGATTAATGGTTGAGGGATAAATAAACTTGAAACAGACCAAATTAATGAAATGCATATAGGATTTTGAGATAACTTACAGATCAAGAAGAGGATTTGACCATCGTTTGGGTTAGCGAAGGCATCATCATCGTACTGAGTGATTGTGCTGATGATTGAAACCATCTCCTATCTGCACATATAGAATCAGAAGAAAGAACCAGCGTTAATGTTCAAGTCTGAATTAAACAATAGTCTAAATGATAAAATTATAAAATAACCCTAAAAGCTTCAAAGTCTGAATTACAGCTGCATAAGTGTTGATGATATAGAGGTCTCCACAATTTTAGGATAACTTCTAATAGGCTGGCTGCATTGAATATAACCTAACAAAAAAATATATGTATGGGTTGAGGGATAGATAAACTTGAAAACGGAACAAAATAAGGAAAAAACAAAGCAGAGAGGATTTTGGGAAAACTTACAGTCTGTAAGCACAGAGACGTCATTAGGTACACCGTTCCGTCTCCAAAATGTAAGTTAGAGATCGTTGTGAATCTTTAGTTTCCCTTCTCTATGAAATTCATCATAGATGACAAGACATTCGCAATATCATAAAGCCGGTTCACAATTGCTGCAGAAAAGTAAGTAATGTGTCAACAAACACATATCAATTTGTTTCCTGCGAGTATGAAAAAAAAAGAAAAAAAAAATTAAAGTAGTATAAATGTCACAAGATGAAGATACTTACTTGGCATTAGTTATGTATTGTGGACATCACCAAGCAGTAATTTTTCAGCCTCGTCAAGGGAGATGATCCTAGCCTAAACAGTTGAACACATTCAAAAACATCTTTCCTAACTGGTGGAAGAACTTTTAATTCATAAAATGAAATCATTGAGCTTCTCACTTACTTCAGAGCAAACAAAGAGTTTGAGAAAGTTTTGCGTAGGCAGTCCTAAAGATTCTGTCTTCGGTTATCTGTCACACAAAATCAACCAAGCAAATGTCAAGGAATCCACATTATATATCACATAAATCATAAAAGTTCTTTCTTTGGCGTGAAAGTCCAGTTCCACTTATATATATGACAAAGCTGGTGATTGATTATAACCTAAAGCTTGGCAGTTGGCACACATGTCAATCTAATTGCAATGGAACGAAAACCAAACATAAAAACAGTACCAATTTGATGACGAATTTGAAGATTAGGGAAGAGAGCAAGGTTTTGAAATATCAATCAAGGTTGGGAAGATTGAGAAGAGAAGACTCTTTGTCATCGTCAACATCATCAGATCCCTGAAAGAATGAAAATTTAAGCATTAGGAGAGTGAAGAAAAACAAACTAAATAGATCAAAAGAAACCAAATCCAAATTCACCTACTTAAACATTCTCATTGATAAGGAGACGATGAAAAGCGTCCTAACCCCCCTCTTCCTGCATCAGGAAAACTTCAAACGAGAATACTGAAATCAAATTGCTATAAACTTGGGATATCATAATACAAAGAAACGAAAAAACTCACTTTTAGCTCCTTCAAAGCTCTTGGAACTGCAGGCAAAACCTTTCCACGTATAATATTTTTGGCTCTTCTTGTTGAAACCTAAACATTAGACCAAACTCGTAACTAAGCAAACATGAAAAAAGAGATTTAAAGAAATTAAAGAAGTGGAGAGACAAATCTCACCCCAAAAGAAGAGAAGAGTCTTCGTCACCATCCTCATCATCAGATCCCTAAAGTATGAAAATTTAAGCATTAGGAGCGTGAAGACAAGCCAGCTAAATAGATCAAAAGAAACCAAATCCAAATTCAAGACTTACTTAAACATTCTCATTGACATGGAGACAGTGAAAGCGTGTTAACCCCTCCTCCTGCATCAGGAACACTTCCTATGAAATTGTGAAAATCAAATAGCTACAAAATTGGGATATAAAAATCAGAATGCAAACAAACAAAAAACACTCACTTGGTCCTGGAACTGCGGGCAAACCCTTTCCTCTTTGATCTTCTTGTTAAAACCTGTAATTCAGAGCAACCTCGTTTTATAAGAAAACATAACAGAAGCGAAAGTAAGAAATTAAAAATTAAGTGGAGAAACAAGTCTCACCACAACACTCTCCAGAAGAGTAAAGATAACATAGATTCGTCGTGGTCGTGGTCGTCTCCTCTCTTTGAATCCAGAAACAAACCCCAATACAATCTCCAGAATAGGATTGGACCATCGTCATCACCTAGAGAGAGAGAGAAGGAAGAAGCAACAACAAAAACAAAGAAAAAGGATATACCAGTTAGATTCTCGATTGTGTGAGAACCGAAGAATAACAAACTTGAAAGGGGATGAATTTGACTCACACAGCTTATATGGATGGGGTGGAATTCCAAGTTAAACACCATCAATCACAATGGAGATACTGCAAATAGAGAATAAGAAGAAGAACCATCATCGATCGTATCGTATTCGCACGTCAATTTGTAATTCAAATAGATATAGAAAGAGCCAAAGTGAACGAAACCCTAGAATTATTGTACCATCAGATAATAGTTGAAGAAGGAGATGATGAAACGCTCTGATCTTAACTATGTAGTTTCTCAATGTTTTGTTATTTCTATTTGCTGAAGAACAAGAGACTGTGTTGAGAGTATTTATAAAACACACAGATGTAAGGAAAAATGGAAATTTTACTTTTTTATGCGGCATAAGAAAAAGGAAATTTCTGACTCATATATATATACTAGTTGGTTGCCCGCGCTACGCGCGGGAGTTTATTATATTGTTTATGAGTAATTGGTTCGTATTTTATTTCCTACTTATTTTTTCACTATACCATACTTTACTTTTTTAAAACTTAAATTGTGTTTATATAGAAAAACTATTGAGATTTATCTTCATTAGTCGTTGAGAAATTAAGTGTGTATAGTATAAGTCGAAGTGTGAGCGTAAATGGAAGTACGATTGAGAATCATTGAGAAACGTGTGCTATTAGATTTTTTACCAAATATAGATCTAGATGTTAATATTTTGGGCCTATTTATATGTTGGCATGAAATTTAAACATGATTTGTGGGTTTCGGGCGGATTGTTGTATTTTTAATTGTTTACATTTTTAATTTATTATTTTTTGTTTTACGGTTTCCTTTCTTGGATTTGTCGTACTTTATATCTCGTAATGATCATTTATATACTATTATATATTTTTCTGATTTTATGTTTTATATATTTTTTGTTTTTCATATGGAACAATTTTTAAATTTAACATATTAGTATAATTTACTTTATATTTAGTTTATTTCATTTAATAATGTTTTATTTTAATTTTCAATTTTATGAAATATAGTTAATTCTTTATTTTGTTTATTAGTTTAACATATGTGTTGTATTGGAAACAAATAGTTAAATTCATGTTGGAAACTTTTAAAGAAATAATATTTTTATTTTTACCTTTTTATATGTTTATAAAAAATAAGAATTCATTTTTCGGTCCGACCTATCTCACTTATGTTAGAAAATTTTTTGATACATAAATTAGATAGATTTATATTCTCAAAATTTCTTACTTTTTTTTTATTCTCGTTAAATCTCATTATCTTTAGGTTTACATTGTGTAAATATAATCATATATATATTTTAAACATTCACTAAAACTATAATCTATTATTTATATATTTGTTAGTATAATCGATAATTAGTAAGTTTTTTAACTCTTAATCAATTATCTTTTTTAGTTTTATAATGTATAATATAAAAAAGACCTTTCATATTCATTTTTGGAAAAACTTATTTACATAGGTTTAAATATTAAAATTAAATGATAAAATGGTATAATTAATTTTAAAAATTAAATAATAAAATGAGGTGGATGATGATGTGGCTTAAGGAGAAGAGAGAAAAAGTTAACTTTATATATATAGATATTTCGAAAAAGAAAAAAGGAAATTACTCTAACGGAAAAGGAAATTACCTCAAACCATATAAATATTTTTAAAAAGTATATGTAAGTAATATAGTACTATACGTTATAAGAGAAAAAAAGGAAATTACTCGGAGGGGAAAAAAGAAAAAGGAAATTACTCGATCAAACTTATTTAAGAAAATAATGGAAAAAGTTTGGTTTTGGACTTTATAGAGCTAATTCGATTGTTAGGGTTAGTGATGATGTCATCTGTTCGGTTCTCGTTGACAAAAGAGTCAACGAAAGAACCTCTGTGGTGATCAGAGGTTTCAGTTAGAGGATAATTTGATTTGGCACTTAAGAAAACCTTAGTTAACTATAATTGTGTGAAGCAATTATCAAAATTAGTAAACCTAAATTTCGAAATTTAAACACCAACAAGTCTCAAACGTATCATCAAGTAAAGTCGTCGTAAACACTGCTAAATTAGGAAGAAACAGATAAGAGTCATAGAGATGATGATGATGATCCTGAATCCAATCCGTGTAGATCTTGTCTCTCCAACCCGAGTAGATCGGTATATATCACATAAAAAATGTCTTCGTAATCTCAATTTCTGAAAATCTGAGACATCATATTATATTATACATGTCTAGATGAACAGTGATGAGTGGGGGGAGTAGACAGGTAAATAGTTCAGACTTCAGAAATACAGAGAAAAGCAGAGACTTTTTTAACAGTGACCACTACTTCATTGCACGAATTTGTTGATGCTCGTTGCTAATGTGGTTTTGGACACTGCACCGATGATGGTATCCTTCTTCTCACCCTTGATAAAGATCATGATGGTCGGGATGCTTCTAACACCATACTGGCTTGGAGTTGCAGGAGACTCGTCAGTGTTTAGTTTGTAGAACTTCATCTTCCCTGCGAACTGTCCTGCCAGTTCGTTGACAATGGGATCAATCATTTTGCAGGGTCCACACCATGGTGCCCAAAAGTCCACGAACACAGGCTCATCAGCCTTGAGAACTAGAGAGTCCCATGTTGAATCGTTGACCACTGGAACTGCATGGGATCGATCATATAGCAAAAACAACATTAATGGTCACACCATAAGGGTATAGAATAAGGAAGAAAGGGAAGGGAAATCAAAACAATGTTTGTTTACATAATGCTCCATAGAGAGGGAGGGATAGCTGACTTGTTAAAGCCACATCACCATAAAGAGTGAAAGGGGTTTATAAATAATCATGTAGGAAACACACAAAAAATGAAGCATTGTGATACAAAGTGAGTTATCCTAAACGATATAATGCTATGTAGAGCAATGGACAAGAAAGTTGTTTTCTTGTTCTTCAATACATCCTTAAAAGTCTCATGATTACATACATAGGCATGATGATGACATACTTTTCCAAGATATTATAAGGCTACTTGAGATAAGAAATCAAATTGCTACTTCCAACAGCAGTGAACCTAAATTGCTTCCGAAATAGATAGTTAGAGATTCTAATATACAAACCTTGTGCAAGTAAATAAATCTGACAAGAGGTTCAAATCCAATTCTAGTATTCTTCCAAGTTGACTACTTTTCGAACTATATAATTGAGGCAGATTACTTAAGTAGTTTACACAGACAGTGAAAGATCAACCCCATCAGAAGACACGAGTTAAGCCATACGAATTCCCCAGAAACAAAGAGGCATTATCGAGGAATAATTAAACAGATTTACAGAGAGAGACGAGAACATACTCCCTGTAGCAGTGTCCTGAGCTTCGCAGACAACACCTCGTCGTAATCGAGAAACCCTAGAATTCTTCGAGACTGAAGATAGAGAGACGCGAGTCCTCAATCCTCCCGATTCAGGTAACACGGAGAACATCTGTCGAGTAGAGAAGGAAGCCATCGGCGAGGAAGCGATTCTCATCTCTGACCGGAGAGAAATCGGCGGACGGGAAGCACACGTGAAAGCAGCCATTCTGTGTGTGGAGGAGAGAGAGAGAGGGAGATGGAGAAGCAAGGGTAACACACACAATAGATTCCTGAGATTGTCCTTGAGCCCCAAATGTAATAATATCCAGAAGAAGAAGATAACAAAACCCAAAAATTATGAAAAGGAGAGATAGGAGAAGAAGACTGATTTTTTTTCTCTTTAGAATACGGTTAGAAGCTTTTTAGAACTAATAATATTTTTATTTTTATCTTATTTTGTACCTTTCCATTAAGCTTTAAGCCTACTGGGCAATAGTTTCATTAAAGCCTACTAAAATTTCTCGTATAAACGATACGGTCCATAATTCTTGCAAGACGTTAAAAAAAAAGATGGTAACATCCAAAAACCTTGTTGTACTGGGCCTTTGTCTCATAAAAGCCCATTATTATTTAATTACCCGTAAACTTAAATTATTATTCCTCGCTAGAGAACCCAACGATGCGTTATATCGCCGCCGGAGCATCCGTACTCGATTCCTCTCCGTCTCTACTGTTTCACTGCCGTATCAGCCGCCGTAAACTCGGAGCTGTTGGCCGGAGATTGGTTATGACTTCCGTGAATTTGCGTTCTCAGTTGAGGGAATCCGATGGTTGTGATGGCGGATTCATCTCGGTGGATGAGTGGCGGAGATGGGGTCCGGTGTCACCACTCCCAGCCGCGGTCAAACAGATTGTGGATGATTTGAAAGTTCTGGAGTGCAAATTGGATTCGCCTATAGAGTTTGGTGGAAATGGTGGCAAGTTACAGGTAATTGCCAATGACTATGATGGTGGCAAGTTTCTTTCCTTTTGAATCGTTTATGCTTAGATTGTTTAGTGCTTAATGCTTACATTACCTTAGTTCTGATTTTCTAATTTTGTGTTCAAACTAGTAAGCTAAGTTAGAGAGTTGACCCAAAAGCCGTTTTGATTTGAGCTGTGGTATCTTCTTCTGTGGTACTTCTGAAGCTCTATGAATATATGAGTATTCGTCTTGCTGTGTGATGCTACTTGTTTTTCCTGGTTTTATGATTGAGTTTTTTTTTTGAGCTCTTGAGTGTCAGAGTGAGGTTATAATACTTCTACTTTTCTGCAACTACCACAGGGGCCGTTTGGTGCATATGAAGATAAGAAACACAGGGCTACATATCAAGCATTAGATGACCCGGAGAAAAAGTTCCGGTTTTTCTCTGCTCGACAAATTGCTTGCCGGCTGCTTGGGAGCAGGGGTTATTTATGCCCAAAGGTTCTTCTTTTACTGTTTCTTGAGTTGCTGTATTTGCCATCACTAACAACTCATTACCTTAGAGATGATACATTTTCTGAATCTGCAGTGTTGGCTTGCTATGGAGGATTGCATGTGTTCATATGTCAAGCCATGTGGTTTATGGAAACAGATACGTTTTTGGCTGTATATGCATCCTAGGGTTAGTATTGCACTAACCAGTTTCGGCTATTCCAATTGAATCTGTACCCCAACTCCAATGGATTGATAGGCTATTTAGCTGTTGGCAGGATTTTCTTCGCCAGAACAACACGGGAAAGTTATTGTGGCAGATATTTGGCGTACAATCCGCTACACTCTGTCTCTTTGGAATAGCTGAAGACGAAGAGATCATGTGGAATGAATTTAAGCGTGCAGGTGCTAGTCTTAGATCCCTGCAAGTGAAGATGCATTGTTTAAACTTAAAATGATGTCACTCATAATCTCTAATGGTTATGCTAAAGTCGTCTATGTTTCTTCTGATGGATGCTCAGGGAAAAACCAAGTCCGATGCCTCTATCCCAACCAGAACTCGGAAATTACTTTCTCGGTTAAAGACACTTTTGGTAGTTCGGCTTCAGAGAATCCTGGATCATCCATGGTAAAGATTGCAATGTTTTGACTTGAAACTCTCTATTCTTCTATCGTTGCTTATTTCAAACAGAAAAAAAAACTTAGATTAGGTTGTGTAAGGATATAGACTGAAAGGTCATCATCTACACTTTCTATATTTCGCAGACAGATGAGGAGAAAACTCTGCATTTTATTTTGCTTGATGGCACGTGGAACAATTCTGCTGCAATGCTCAAGCGTTTGAAGGTACAGGCTGATCATCTCTCACATGGATTTCATCTTTTTCCTTTCTCCAAATAACTTGCTTAACGAAAAAGATGCTTAAACTCTAAACTCATCTGTAGGATCACGCAAAGTCAGTATGGGGAGACGAAAATCTTCCTTGTATATCTCTTGCAGCTGGTGCATCCGCAATGCACAAACTCCGGTAAAAATTGTCTCAAACCTCTTGTCCAATCTCTCTCTGCCAAAAATAGTGCTCTCCTTACTCATTTGAACTTTGACGTACAGGCCACAACCATCATGGGACCGGACCTGCACTGCAGCAGCAGCAATTGGACTCCTATCCGAGCTTAGCCTTCTCCCACAGCTAAGCAGCTACGAGTTAGACAAACAAGCTGATGCTGTCGAGGAAGCTTTGGTCATATTACTGGACTCACTAACAGGACGTCGCTTAAGAATGGGCAGGTCCATAACTCGTAAAGGCAGAAACACCATCAGCATTTGCTAACAACAGAAATAGTCGGGACATTTAACGGATTTATGGTGAAGATTTTTACTACCTTAGATACAAAGATCAATTCTTAGGTTGAGTGAGTTCTAATGGTTGTAGCAAACACAGAAGTTTTGTAATAACCTTTTTGAATCAATTTCTGTAATCGGGATCACTAAAACAAAACCCAGAGGGTACACGTATGTTAGGATATTCTAATAAAGAATATTAGCTTGAAAAATGTCAATGTTGTTTCACGAGGAAATTAATTTGTTCATGTTAGTTGATTCACATTTGATAGTATTTTATATTGCTGTATAAAACTCTTTTAAAATAAATAAATCTTGCATGACCGGTGGAGACAGTTGAAACAAACCCATCCAACACTTCCAATATCATATTCATTTTACTTTGGTTTATATTACGTGACTTTCTTATTCTTACATTGTCTCTCTCTCACCCCTTCCTTTTCTCTTCCATAGTTAAATTTCACAGTTCAAACGTCTATCAAGCTAGAGATCCAAAAACAAAACTGATGGTGAAGTTAACACAGAGATTGGGTGGGTTGGTACTGCGGTTTGCGGCATTTTGTGCCGCATTAGGAGCGGTTATCGCAATGATCACCAGCCGTGAGAGATCTTCCTTCTTTGTCCTCTCCCTAGTGGCTAAGTATAGCGATTTGGCTGCGTTCAAGTAAGTTTTTTTCTCTTCCTATTTTGCGTGTTTAATTATGATTTGGATAAAGTTTATGTATATGCTTATGCATATGTGTTCGTGTGTATCGTAGGTACTTCGTGATCGCAAACGCGATAGTGAGCGTTTATAGCTTTCTCGTTCTGTTTCTTCCAAAAGAGAGCTTATTGTGGAAGTTCGTAGTTGTGTTGGACTTGGTAATTAATATATACTACACCTCTATACTAGCAAATTATTCATATTTACCTAATGTTATAAAAAATACACATTCTAAAGGGTAATTAGAAGAATGCTCGATAAAATAAATTTTAGATATACACATACATACAAGAGATATATAATTTGTTTGGATCATGACTCTATTATATTGATTCAAACAACTTCTTAATCGATAAAATATGTTGTTAACTCAAACAATTTGTATTTGTAATTAAAACTGTTAAATTAACCGTAAAGATGGTGACGATGCTGCTGACGTCGAGCTTATCAGCGGCAGTGGCGGTGGCACAAGTGGGGAAAAGAGGAAACGCAAACGCAGGATGGTTGCCAATTTGCGGTCAAGTACCAAGATTCTGCGATCAGATAACCGGAGCTTTAATAGCCGGTTTAGTCGCATTGGTTCTCTACGTTTTCTTGCTCATCTTTTCTATCCACCATGTTGTCGATCCTTTTCTACTTCGTAAATAGAAACATATATATGTATGTATTTTTGGGATTTTAATGTTGTTTACATTTATTTTTATCTCGCCTTTTCTTGATTTCTTAACCGGATAAAAATAATACTAAGTCAAACGTGATTATTATACGCTAATGTAATTAACGCCGTACATCTTGTCCGAGAGAGAACAGCTAGGTTTTGACTTTATCATGATGATTTTACTGTCTTACTAGAACTATATAATCGAAAAATATGATATATAACCAGTATGATTTTGAACAGACAGCTTTGACTTGAAAAATGACGAGAAACATGTTTTAAAGATAATTTTTAAAGAAATAAAAACGTGAGGGTATTATTGTCAATGGCCAAGTTTAAGTATCGACTTCCCAACTAGTCCGAGTCATAGTCATAGAATTATCTAGCTAGGGTTTGACACTTTGGAAAGAATAAAAAATGGATCCCAAATCCAGCGATGTCGTAGAAGAAGCAAATACCGAACTAGAGACGACGATATCCACCGACCTTGGTTCCTTGTCACTTGAAAAGGCCGAGATTTCCGCAATATATAAGCGAGGGAGAAGAGGAAGAAGAAGACGAGGAGGAGGAGGAGGAGGAGGAAAAAGATGAAGTAGAGGATACGGATAGCATCGAAAGCGATCAAGAATGGGATGTTGATAGTTTCGAGGGTTGTGTATACAATTCGGATCCTGAAGACACCGAGGATTGGCGTCGCTACCTCTGCGTTAATATAATGTCACAAAAGCGAGGTATCATGCTTATCTCTCTGTAATCGTCTTCGTTAAATAATTATCTTTTCGATGCATGTTGAAGTTGGTAGCTTAATTAATAGGGAGAAATTAAAGTGTACGTACGTAACTCTTTGGTTACTTATATGTTACGCCTATTTTAGTCCTCCCGACATATCAGGGCGTCAGTACATGGAAAACATGATCAAAGTGGTCATTGCCAAATACAACGAAACAAAGGCTAGTCATTAATTAATTTCCTACACGTACCTTTTGTTTTCTCTTGCAGTGAATTATACCCAACTCTCTGTTTATGTGAAAGTAATTATATAATATTACAACTAATTAGGCTCACTTCTTTATATGTATGTATTTATAGAATAAGAATTTGGTGCTGGACCATATAGTGAGGGCCGTTGTGATATTGGGCGGTGGTGTCAAAGCGTATATAACGTTCATGGCGAAAGAATCTCCCGAGGGAGAGCTCGTGGAGTACCAAGGCAAAGCTGAATGGAAGGTGTGGCAGAGAAACATCCATCCGCTCCTCTGCGGACCAGCCTCTGAGCAGAGGATCAGTTAGGTATATACTCCATTTGCTACTTCTCTTTATATATATATATATAGATGCATGTTTATTAATTAGTGTCATCTCTCTTTAGCTATCTAGTTTTATGTGAAAAGAGAAATATATGATGATGGTGTCTTGGAACATCATATTCGCCTGCCAGTTGAAATAGTTTGGAAGTTCTTTATTAATTTGACACGCACTTGTATATATCTACAATCTCTGCCTGCGTTTTCTTTTGGTTATGTTCCGTAAGAAAGGGGTAACTAAAAGGATGTGTTTTGTTTTGACTGATGGCAGCAGATTGATGATGTGGAGCTAGCCTGCATGACCATGATTGAGATCTTATTATATTCAGAGATAGAGATAGGGTTGGGGGAGTTACGTACGTTAATTAAATATTTAGACAGACCCGTTTCGTTTATATATTCTGGACTTTTTAATCAAATATAGCGCCTATTATAAAGTACAATTTGGTGGTACAAATGTAATCGCAATACTCTTAATTTGTTCCTGACAATAATAATCATAAAAAGGTGTTCCAAAGTATTATCTTTAATTAGTGTAGTATATGATCATAGTTCATGTCTTTTCTGTAGATCGCTTGGAAATTACGGGGCTTTTTATAAGAGTCTGAGATTTAATTAACTCATTCAAAATCCAGCCGAGAAAAATTTGTTTTGGGAATTTGAAGTTAACAACTAGGTGCTGCAGATTTACAATAATAAAGATAAAAGAAGAAGATGATGAGGGTGCATGATGTTACAGATTTTGGTCTTATGAGTCCTACATATATATGTCTTTTTAGGTTTTATAATTAATCAAAAAGAAAAAGAGAAAAACCAAATTATTTTTTATCTTTAATTTTTTTTTCTCGGGATTGGCTTAGGGCAACATTTAAGGAGTATCTTAGGGCAAGATACACTTCAGAAAACTTCCTACTCTTTTAGCTGTAACAAGTCTGTCGTCTAGTTAAAATAATATGAAAATCGATCCTAGGGTTTACTCTCAATCCATGGATTCGGCTTGTGGCGGAAAACGCAAGGCCGAGATGATTTCCCCGACGGAGGAAGAAGAAAGCGGGAAAGAGGAGAGGAACAGTGAAAGCGAGGACCAGGCTTGGGGTTTCGATAGCTTCGATGGCTCAGACTACGAGTCCCCTGAGGAGCCTCCCGAGGATGAAAGGGAACTTGCGTTTCGTCGATACACACGCCATTATCACGAGAGCCAGGTTTCTTGCTTTGTTGCTTTCTCTTGTCGAGAATTCTTAAAGCCTTCTTTGCTTTGCCTAGCTCTTGGAACTTTGGATGATCTATTTCTTAATTTAGGCGTAACTTGCTTTGCCATATGCAATTTTTGGTATAAAGCCTTCAATCTTGTTTATTGTGTTGCTCTTGCCAGGGCTTTAATGTGGATGAAGATATGATTCCTAAATCTCTTTGGTATGGATTACGCTGTGTCGATCTGGATGCCCACTACTTCGAGCCTAACCTCACGGGGCGTGACTACATGGAGATTATGGCCAATGTGGATTGACAAATACAACCAAGTGGAGGTAATTAATTAGTACTTTTTTTTTTTAGTTAATTAGTACTTCTACTACTACATAATACAATTCTGGCTCTGTCGTCTGTCTCCTTGAAGTCATCGTTCATATATATATATCCCTAATAATTACTACCTTAATTTTGGTTGTTTTATTATATATATTATAGAAAAAGACTGTTACGCTGGATCATATCGTGAGGGTCGTGGACAATGCAGCCATTGGAATTAAAGCCTATATTACTTTCATGGCTAGGGAGTCTCCTGATGGGGAGCTTGTAGAGTATCAAGCTAAGGCTGAGCGTAAGAGATGGCAACGAAATATTCATCCCATCTTTTGCAGACCATCTCGTAAATGGTACGTTATTTATGCTGGTATTACTTGCTCTTGCTTGCTTTCTCTTTAGTTTGTTTTCTTCCGATCTCTTTTAAGTATATTTATGCCCCGAGATAGTGTGATGATTTCTTGAAATATTTACTAAATGCCGAAACCTACGTACTTATGCTTGGATACATGCATATTTTGTTGAATCATATGTGGGCTTTGAATTTTGTCATGTGATTCTTTTGATTACTATAATCTAAACAATTACTCCAAAGATAAATGATATGTGTTTCATGTTTTTTCTAATTGCAGATTGATGGTATCGTTGAGCGTTCCCCGTGGATGATAACATTATCTAGCTAAAAGGATGGGGGTAAAGGACTTCCTGTTGGTACTTTTCCTAAAACTTTATTTGTTAAACACTACACATATTAAGTTAATGGGCTTCATACTTTAAATGTATTCTAACGGCCCATCATCTTCTGAAACTTTGAGACGAATAGAAAACACTGGTCTTTGTTCCTTCTTTCCCTGCAAAGTGCTCTTTTCTTGGTATTTCTCTCTGATCGTGTCTGGTAGGAAGCTAATCTCAAAACCTAACTTTGGTTAAATAATTGACGGGTTTCCTAGTTATATAACTCGATGCGTGTCTCCTAAGTTTTAATTGTCTTTCCCTGTTTTCGTTTAATACAACACTGTGTCATTTGCCTCTGTCGAACAAAATCATTCGCTGTGGGACCTTGACCACCGAAGTTATAAGACCAGAGACTTCTAAAAGACTGCTATATTTGATTTATATGTCTTGGACTTTTGGCCCGTAGAGGACCATTGAAATGTAGTTTGTTCATTTTTTGTTGGTTCAGTTTTAGATTTCTGTTATGGTTTACCAAAATAGAAAAACCATGAATCCAACCAAACAATGCAATATCATACATTTGCATCCTAAAGGAATTTAATAATAATGTGACGACACGATTTCAAGAAATAAGCAAGGGCGTGTGATTCATGAACTGTTTATAAAAAATGTACACATACATTGCTACATTAGCAACAAGTTATATATATATATATATATATATATATATATATATATAAAAAGACATGAGCTCTTCATAATATAATCATCAATTTTTCCAGATTAAAAAGAAGAACACCCTAAGAAGATCCCAAAAATAAAGGAAAAATAATCCCAAAATCACAAAAAAGAAGAAGAAAAAAAACCCTAAATCGAATCAAAATCCCTTCTGATGAGAATAAAATAACCCAAAACAGCACAAACAGCAGCAACAGCATTGCCTTCTTTCAAAAGAACCTTAAAGACAAATCCAAACACTTCTCTTGTAATCTTGCGAGCTTCAACAACCAACACTCTTCTCGATTTCCCGAAAAAAGCGAGCAACACAACCACCGATATCCAAATCACCATAACCGCAGGGACCGCAACCGCAGCCGCCGCAACCATCGACATGGCTCCGAACACAGCTCCTAACACCACAGACGCGTAAACCGCCGGTAACCGCGACTGCGACGGAGACGACGTGTACTGGAGCTTGTACCAGCTAAGTACGGATGTGAGAAAGTTCCAAGAGGAAGACAAGAGAATAGCGTAGACAGCTACGAAGAGACAAACCCATGTCCTTCTCTTGCTCATGATTCGCATAAAGATAAGGTACGATCTCGGCGGAGACAAAGAAGAGCCATTCGATGTTCTTGGCGATTCTGTTGGATCCATCATCAGAGAGATCTATCTATCTAATTGAGAGAGAGAGATATTATATTCTTCTTTGTGTGGGAATTGAAATATCCGTGTGATTTTTTGTTTTGAGATTTGCCCGAAGATGCAAGAAGAAAGCAAAAGACAGAACAAATGGGGGTGAATGAAAGTCTTCAGATTTGAGGGAAATAGATTTAGTTCACGTGAGTCCCACTCTCATGTCAAAGAGCGTGTTTTACACTCGTTAGTTTCGAGGACTGTATTGGAGTACACGCGCTTAAATGTCGTTATATTTTATTGGGTTTTCTCCCAAGAGACCAGACATGGAAACTGCGTGAACTGTGAAGATCAAAAATATTTATTATTTCTGTTAATTTCTCACATACTTAAAAAGAAATTAACGAAGATACGCATTTTCTGTTTATGCCATTGTTTATTGCAATAAATCTGTTTAAGAGGTAATTAATATATTTTTCAGTTAAGGCGTATCGTAAAGGAACAATTAGGGGAACAAACAAATGAGATTTGCCTTAGCAATAATAGTGCGCCTCTACGCTTATTTTAGCCGACAAGAAGAAGAATTTCCACCATTTTCTAATCTTTTTGTTATCTCTTATGCAGTCTTAGGAGACTAGAAAAAACAACGGAGCGAAACTTCTTGACGTTTTATTGCTAAGCCTGTTCTTGAATCCATCAAGACCAAGTAAATTGGAATACTTAAAATTCACTTAATTCATATGTAAATCAATTTATAACGTACCATCAATCAATAGTCTTGATGTACATTCTAAATTAATCCTCTTTCTATAAATATCCAAGTGACCGGAAAATTCCGGTGCCATACAACACACACAGGGCCACAGTTGCAACTGGCAAGTGGCAGCAACACCACATCCGATGAATATGTCGGCATCCTACTCTTCAATTTACCATTTGTATATAGTTAAAAGAATTTTAGTAAATAAATTAGTTTTTTCTTGTCTAAAAAAGACATCGTGCTATCGTGTGCGCCAAGTAAATTAAAGCATTTCATAAATATTTTAGTATAAAGATCTCTCTTACATTAGCACAACAAAGTTACAAACACGCGTGTACACATTACATGTTTTTATCATCTCAGTTTCAAATGATATATTTCCTTTCACGGCAATCTTTGTATTCGTTGATTAATTTCTTTTTAAAAACTTTTTATACAATCATTCTCTAAAAATAATCAAAGATTACTCGGATAAGTTTTGAATTAACATCCATATATGCTTATTTCTTTTTTTCGCGACAATCAAATCATTTTGAATAAAAATTCAAACAAAACAACTAGTCAAAGCAAATGGCTAAAATGGTATTATTATCAAATTCTTTCTAAAATCCAACTAAGTTTTAATCTAATATTTAAGTTGACTAAAAACCAAATCTTACTTCAACAACTTATTTGAATTGGCTACTATTCTTATAATTGAATAGTGACAACGATCACACATAACCAATTAACAAAATCTGACATTTGTATAAAAGAAAACTAATAAAAGAGAATGCCATGGAAGTGGAACTAACAAGGGGCGGCTAAGTTATTTGTAACAATTTCATTTTTTTTTTAATAATCGATGATAGTGACTCACTGTACGTAAGCGTTTAATCAGTCAAATCTGCTACATCCCAAAAAGGACTCAACTTTGCTTACATTCTTCTCTTTGATTACATTCAACGCTTAGGCTAAAGTCAATCATCATCAGTTCCCATGAATTTCTCTTCATTCTTTCACTGAATTCCGGCGAAAGTTTTGATTTTTTCTTCTTTTCCGGTGAGAATTCACCCTGATCTCTGTTTACGGCGATTTCACAGTTTATCTCCTTCTGAAGAAGAAGAAGAAGAAGAAGAAGCAAAAGAAAAAGCACGATCTTGTTGGTTTTCGTGAACTGGGGTTTGCCGTTGAAGTGTGTGGTGCCTTCAGTAAGTGTTGTTTGTTCTGAGTGGATTGTAATTAGGGTTTTAGATTTCAGGGGAGTGGTGAATAAAGGTTACGTTTTGCTATTGATTGGTTATGTGAATAGATTCATGTTTTAGAGCTTCAATGGGTTGCGTAAGTTCTAGGCATAGGCCTTTTAGGAGGAAGTCAACACTGAAAGAGCCATTGGAGGAGAAACGTTGTTCCTCACGGATTGATTCGTCGAGGATAGATGAGTGGATCCAACCGGGACTTGGGTTTGATAGATCCAGTAGCAAGGGAGATGCCAAAGTTAGGCTATTTGAATCAGAACTGTTTAGTTCAGGTAGGTTTCATGATCATCAGATTGGGAAGATCTTGGAGAATCCTGATAAAGTTGATCACATGGATCGAGTTGTTCATGCTCAGGAATTGACAAGGGCCTCTAGTGCTGTTGTAGACCCGGATTTGGAGATTGATCCAACAAAGGTTATGAAACAGAAGCTAGATAGACGGAATAGCAGGGATTCTAAAGTTCAGTTGTATGAATCCGAAATCTTGAGTTCTAGTCAGTTTTCTGATCATCTTCTGAATGAGAAGGAACCTGTGAAACCTGAGATTGAAGCTACAGTTCTACCGGTTCCTCGGGACCTGAACTTTGTTGGTCCAAAAGACGCAGAGCGGAAGCAAGTGGCTGCAGGATGGCCGACTTGGCTGGTCTCCGTTGCAGGTGAGGCACTAGTGGATTGGGCTCCACGCCGGGCAAATACTTTTGAGAAGCTGGAGAAAGTAAGCTTCTTTTCTTAACTCTCTTTGGTACAAATCATGTTTTTGTTTGATATGTAGACTTAGAGTGAATTTGGTATTTTATGGATTCAGATTGGTCAAGGAACATATAGCAGCGTATATAGAGCTCGTGATCTTCTTCATAACAAGATTGTTGCGTTAAAAAAAGTCAGATTTGATCTTAATGATATGGAAAGTGTTAAGTTTATGGCAAGAGAGATCATAGTAATGAGACGGCTTGATCATCCTAATGTCCTGAAATTGGAAGGGTTGATCACTGCCCCTGTTTCATCCTCCCTCTACTTAGTTTTCGAGTATATGGATCATGATCTCTTAGGACTTTGTTCTCTACCCGGTGTCAAGTTTTCAGAGCCTCAGGTATTGCACATAGTTGCTTTGCTACCACAGTTAGAAAGTGTAGATTTTTTGTTTTCGCTTCAAAATCCGTGTCTTTTATGTTTCTGTTCTTTAGGTTAAGTGTTACATGCAACAACTTCTAAGTGGGCTTGAACATTGTCACAGCCGTGGTGTTCTTCATCGGGATATAAAGGGCTCAAATCTACTCATTGACAGTCAGGGAGTCCTGAAGATAGCAGATTTTGGGTTAGCAACATTTTTTGACCCTGCAAAAAGTGTTCCATTGACTAGCCATGTTGTCACTCTTTGGTACCGGCCACCAGAACTTTTGCTTGGAGCCTCTCATTATGGTGTTGGGGTTGATCTATGGAGCACAGGTTGCATCTTAGGTGAATTATATGCCGGTAAACCGATCCTCCCTGGAAAAACCGAGGTATGCACATTCTTATACATTCAATTTCCTCCAACTTTGAGTTTGCATCTTGTTTGCTTCTACTCAAATATAGCTTTTCCAGGTAGAGCAATTGCATAAAATCTTCAAGCTTTGCGGTTCACCACCAGAAAATTACTGGAGAAAACAAAAGCTATCGTCTTCAGCTGGATTCAAAACCACTATTCCTTATCGACGTAAAGTATCAGAGATTTTTAAGGACTTTCCTGCAAGTGTTCTTTCGCTTTTAGAGACTTTACTCTCCATAGATCCTGATCACCGGAGCTCTGCAGATTGTGCCCTCGAGAGTGAGGTAACTGATTCTTGATGTTTTACTATTGATTTCATGAGGTCATGGAGGCATTATTAATCACAAAACTCTGTATTTTTTTTTCAGTACTTCAAAACCAAGCCATTTGCTTGCGATCCATCGTACTTACCAAAATATCCTCCGAGTAAAGAGATTGACGCCAAAATGCGGGATGAAGCGAAAAGACAACAACCCATAAGGGCAGAGAAACAAGAACGACAACACTCTATGACGAGAAGATCACACGAAAGAAAACCTGTCCCATTGATCAAAGCAGATCACTCCCTATCAATGACAATGGAGGTAAGTAACTCTGTTGAAGTTCCTAGCTTTTAAGGTCGCAATGACCATGGAGGTAACTGTAAAGGTCTTAACTGTTAAGCAAACCACACTTGTGGGCAAATGCAGAAACAATATCAAGATTGGAGGAGCAGAAACGATAGTTTCAAGTCGTTTAAAGAGGAGAGGACTCCTCATGGCCCAGTTCCTGATTATCTAAATATGCAAACCAGAAACAATCAAACTGGTGGAAGAATTTCACACTCAGGTCCATTGATGATCAACCGGAATATGGCTAAGTCAACGATGCATGTGAAGGAGAATGTACTCCCTAGATACCCTCCAGCTAGAGTAAACCCGAGGATGTTATCCGGCTCAGTCTCCTCCAAAGCATTATTAGATCGACAAGACCAACCAGTCATGAATCAAAGAGGGGATCGACGAGCATACAATAGAGCTGATACAATGGATAGTAGACATATGACAGCACCAACTGACCCTTGTCGGGTTAGTTAATGATCACTGTTTTTGACTTTTTGCAGCAGTTGGTTTGGTTGTTGTACTTACATTGTTGTGTTTCTATACGTACGTACAGTACAATCCTCGTGGCAGCAAGATTTACATGTCAGGACCGTTGTTGGCTCAACCAAACAGAGTGGACCAGATGCTTGAAGAACATGATCGGCAACTTAATGACAGACAAGCACAAATGTTAAGACAAGGCCGAACTCGCAATTGGTAGAGCAAAATTATGTATCAAAGCATTAAGTTTTGTATATAACTTAACTTGTACTCCATCAAAGAACTAGACTGCTTAATTTGTCAAAAATCATATGTTGATTTGATAGAGCTAAGATAGGTTTTAGATATACTTATGGCTTAAGCCACTATTTGTTGATTAGAGTGTGTAGTTATAAAAGAGTCATCATAGAGGTTGATATCTGTACATGAATACGTAATCTCCAGTTCACATTGGTTATACTGTATTAATTTGTTCTTTTGAAGTTAAATGGTGAGACTTTTGTTATTAGAGTATTGCCTGAGAATCAATCATCTCTTCAGACTGAGTTAGCAAATTTAAATAAGCAGGGCACAAAAAAAAAACCACAAGGATAGATGTAACATTTAATTAAATGTTTTGGCAGAAAAAAAAGAGGAAAATTGAACTGAAGATCAGAATATGATGTCTTTCTCATACACAGAGAGTTAGTTCTGTGTCAGAAGGTGTCCTAAGATTTATCTGATTTCTCATCACTTCTTCAGTATACCACGTAATTCAAAGCCAAAACGAATAAAACTGAATTGAAACAAAAACGTTGAGATTCCATAAAAACAAAGTTTATGTAAAACCGAGAACAAGAAAAGATAAAAACAAACTTTATAGAAAAGAAAAAAAAAATCAATGGTAAGAATCAGAAAGAACGTAGCGAGTTGAAAATTTTATCGATCATATGAATCAAAAGATTATCACCGATCTACAACTTTCATCACATTCTTCACAACAACAAAAAAACCTTTCGAATATCAAATAACCAAAGAATCCTATCTTAAAAACAAAAGCAGAAGATGCGGGTTCAATTGACGATTGGTGACTTTTCACGGCGATGACTGTAAGGAGTTTGGTATATATAGGAGATGAATCAAGAAACCCTAAACCTAAAAGCATTGGACCACAGAGCATAATTTGGGCTTCGTTTGGGTTCAAGTAGTTTACTATTTGGATTCAGCCCATTACTACTAGCACAAGTAGTCTACTATCTATTTCCCTTTTTGGTCCCTTATTTTGCTCCTTATCAAAATAACAGCGAGCAAGTTTTTAAAATTTTCTAAAAATAACAACTTTACTTTGTGTTTACAAAAAAAAAAAAAAAAAAAAAAAAAAAAACAACTTTACTTTGTATTTCAGTTTCTCGAAAAGCGCTAGTTTTTATTTTTTGATATTTCGTTGCTCTCGCAGCGATCGATTAAGCGATGTCGTTGTTACACACTTTCAAAGAGACCTTGAAGCCCTGTGGTAGTTTCCCATCATCGTCATCGTTGCGAATCACATCGACCCAAGAATTGGAACCGTCGAGAAAGCCTCCCAAATCGTCTCTCTCACAGCAGCTACTGCGCCTCGATGATTCCTACTTTCTACCCTCGAAGCACGAATCTAAAATCTCTAAACCCCAGGTCCAAGGTCTTGACGATGGCGAAGATGATCACAAAAGAAATATCAAGTTTGAAGAAGAAGAGGATGAAGAAGAAGACGATCAGACATCGATTGAATTTGGCAGACCCGGATTAAACCGGGCTGAATTTGACTATACCGGGCCTTATGAACCACTTGTGCTGTCATCAATCGGAGAAATTCCGATCATAAAGGTTCTTTTCTTACCAAAGCCTCAATTTTTGCTCATCTTTGATGGAATTTGTGTGTTGATAAGTATTTGATTTTGCCTTACTATTTGCTGTAGGTACCGGCTTCTATCAACTGTAGATTGCTGGAACATCAGCGAGAGGGAATCAAGTTTCTGTATAATCTCTATAAAAACAACCATGGTGGCATTCTTGGCGATGACATGTGAGTTCCTGTTACAATAATGTTCAATACTTATCCATCTGCTGAAACATTCAGCGGGAAAACTTTGGTTTTTCTGTGACTTTAAATTCTCTAATATAAATGGCTCTGGTTTGATCGTTCATGAGAATGTTCTTTTGCATTTGAAACAGTAGCTGTAACAGTTTATCTTTTATGATGATAATGGAACTCTGATAATAAGTAGTGACTCAGGGGATTAGGCAAGACCATTCAGACTATTGCATTTCTTGCTGGAGTATATGGAAAAGACGGTGAAGCTGGTGATACTTCTGTTTTGGAGTCTGAAAAGGGTCCTGTACTAATTATCTGCCCATCTTCGATCATCCACAACTGGGAGAGTGAGTTTTCTCGATGGGCGAGCTTCTTCAAGGTTTCTGTGTACCACGGATCAAACCGAGATATGATTCTGGAGAAACTCAATGCGCGGGGTGTTGAGGTACTTGTAACCAGCTTTGATACTTTTCGAATCCAAGGCCCCGTTTTGTCTGGGATTAACTGGGAGATAGTGATTGCTGATGAGGCTCATCGGTTAAAGAATGAAAAATCGAAACTTTATGAGGCATGCCTTGAGATCAAGACGAAGAAAAGGATTGGTCTTACGGGTACAGTGATGCAGAACAAGATCAGTGAGTTATTCAACCTTTTTGACTGGGTAGCGCCAGGGTCGCTAGGCACTCGTGAACATTTCCGAGAATTCTATGACGAACCGCTTAAGCTTGGGCAGAGAGCAACTGCTCCAGAAAGGTTTGTCCAGATTGCAGATACGAGGAAACAGCATTTGGTCAGCCTTCTGCGTAAGTATTTGTTGAGGAGGACAAAGGACGAGACAATTGGACATCTGATGATGGGGAAAGAAGATAATGTAGTCTTCTGTCAAATGAGTCAATTACAGAAACGTGTGTATCAAAGAATGCTGCAGCTCCCCGAAATTCAGTGCCTTGTGAATAAGGACAATCCATGCGCTTGTGGAAGCCCGCTTAAGCAATATGAGTGCTGCAGAAGGATTGTTCCTGATGGACCTATCTGGAGTTACCTTCATAGAGACAACCCTGACGGCTGTGATTCTTGTCCTTTCTGCTTGGTGCTTCCATGCCTTTTGAAACTTCAGCAGATAAGCAATCATTTGGAGCTTATTAAACCAAACCCAAAAGATGAGCCAGAAAAACAGAAGAAAGACGCAGAGTTTGTATCTTCAGTGTTTGGGACAGATATTGATCTAGTAGGAGGAATTTCCGCCAGCAAGAGCTTCATGGACCTTAGTGATGTTAAACATTGTGGGAAAATGAGAGCTTTGGAGAAGTTGATGGCTTCTTGGATTTCAAAGGGTGATAAGATACTTCTATTCAGTTACTCTGTCAGGTTAGTTTTTTGGATTCAATTCGAGGTTTTTATCAGTGTAGGAGATATATCTCGTTATTATAAGCTTCTGATCCATTATATTACAGGATGCTTAACATACTGGAGAAGTTTCTTATTAGAAAAGGTTATAGCTTTTCAAGACTAGATGGTTCCACCCCAACTAATCTGCGACAATCTCTTGTAGATGATTTCAATGCGAGTCCCAGCAAACAGGTTTTTATTAATCCTCATTCTTCTTACCTACTTTTGATCTGATGATTAAATGAGCTTTTTTTTTATGTCAGGTTTTTCTGATATCAACTAAAGCGGGTGGGTTGGGACTAAACCTTGTGAGCGCGAATCGTGTGGTTATATTTGACCCAAACTGGAACCCGTCTCATGACTTGCAAGCGCAAGATAGATCATTTCGATACGGACAGAAACGTCATGTGGTTGTTTTTCGTTTGTTGAGTGCTGGTTCCCTTGAGGAATTAATTTATACAAGACAAGTATATAAACAACAGCTTTCAAACATTGCGGTTGCAGGGAAAATGGAGACAAGGTACTTTGAAGGCGTCCAGGTACGTAAAAGTATAGCATCTTTAATTTATTAGTCTCATTTTAGAGATTGTTCTCTCTTCTAATATTTAGGTGTGTCTCATGAGCAGGACTGTAAAGAGTTTCAAGGCGAGCTATTCGGGATTTCAAATCTGTTCCGTGATCTTTCTGATAAGCTCTTCACTAGCGATATTGTTGAGAATAAGAGATCATTGCTTGAGGCAGGTGTTTCAGAAGATAAAAAAGAAGAAGAGGTTTCGTGCTCTTTTAAACCGGAAACAGAGAAACCTATCCTGAAGGACTTGGGTAAGAATAAGACTGATTTGTCCTCATCTCTCCTTGACTACATTTTGCGATATGTCTTTTAAATCTTTGCTCTGGCTATGTGACTATTTTATAGGCATTCTGTATGCACATCGAAATGAAGACATCATCAACGGTGGAGGAGAGACAATAACAGCAACATCTCAGAGGTTAAATAGAGACAGTGACAATGATGAGAACTTAGTGTGTGAAGATCGAAAGAAGAAGAAGAGAAAAGGTTGTAGTGAAGAGGAGGATATGTCTTCTTCAAACAGGGAACAAAAAAGAGAGAAGTACAAGATGTTAGCCAAGTTTAAAGGCATGGAGATTCTGGATTTTAGTAGATGGGTACTGTCAGCTTCCCCAGTTGACAGAGAGAAGTTACTTCGAGACTTTTTAGAAAGAGTCAAGTAACAATATCAGATTTCTTGATGTAGATTTTGGTTAATTTAATTGTATATAGAAAGCTTACAAGATGCACCCATTTGCATGCGTTCTTAGTTCTTACATACCATAAGGCAAGCCAACAAAAAAATTTACACAAAACTGACTAGCTACCGTCTCTGAGCCTTGAATCTTGAAACTGGTTTGGATGGTTGAAACGCTGAAGACTGTATTACATAAATAACAAACAAACGAGATGCAATAAGAATCATGTTCGCTGCATTATGAGTGTTGTTTTGTTCGTCTAGTTGAAAAGTACCTGTGTTTGATTGTGTGTGCTGTTCTCTTTTACATGGGCATGCTCTATGATTGATCCAGTAAAAGCCTACACGAGTTGGATCAGATCTTTGGTGAGCTTAGAGGAAAATCAGATATACCTGAAACTAGCTAAAGCTTGAACGAAAGAGATATAAAACCTTGGTCGAATCAAACTCGGGTTCTGGTTCCTGCATAGGAGACTGCACCCAAAAAAGGTTGGAATGATTATTTGTGAGATGCTTGTAAAGTTAAATTTTTGTCACAGAAAGATACATAATGCAAGGTATTATCTTGATTTCGTATGCAGACTAATCTATATTGGTTCTGAGTATAGCTTAAAGTATAAGATCCAAATACCTCGATCTTTTGTGGTCCTAAAACATTGGTTTTTGCGTTTCCTCTGGAAACAGAAGAGGTCGCTTGAAAGTCTCTCCATGTTCCAGCGTTTTGCTGGGGGTTTTCGCCAAGTGATTGATTTTCTGGTCATAAAAGAACATAGATGTTGGTTGGAGGTCAGGAGGACGATTCAGTGTTGTGTATATTAATCTGACAGTGAAGTCTACTTTTCTGATGTCTTAAATGCTTTTTAGATCACAAAGCTAACCTTTGGGAAGATAGTGTGCCATTGGTCTGATACACTGGCATAATGCAAAAACAGGTAATATCAGAGAAGGAGCTGTAAAACACTAATGAAAGAAGGGAAGATCAAAATGAAAGGTTTTTCTTACATTGAGCGAATCATCTAGGTTTTGTGGATGTTTCTCTGGTATCACTTCAATAACTTTGGCTTTGGCTCTTGGCTGGATTAAAAGTAATTGAACATTAGGGAAAACAATTAACCATAAACATCAACCCAGATAGGAAAAATCCTTTTAAAGTACCTCTGAAACCCTGGATGCACTAATGGAAGAGCTATGGCTGGAAGCTATCTTAGGGACAGATACGATAGTTTCCTGTTTCCTGTTTTCCATACTATCGCGGTCTGTCTCACCTCTAATTCCTTCCACCAAATCGTGCTCGGTCTCCTCCGCACTTTCTAAAGGAGAATCATGTTCTTCACCTCTATCGTCCACATCCTCACCCTCCTGTTCTTCTTCCATTTCAAGTTCATTCAACCTGGACATGATTCGTGCAAAATCATCGTCTTCAACTTCTTCAGACTCTCCTCCAGGAAGACCAGAAGGCTCTTTTCCACTTGACTGAATCATAGTTGCAGAAGAATCTTCTTCTACATACTCTTCTCTTATCTCAACAAGTCCTTCCTATAAGAAATTGACAACGCCGCTTAAGAACGCATATGCAGAACATAAAAAGGACAAGGGCTTTAACACATGATCCACTCTCTCAACAAAACTTACCGCTGCTTCAGAAGCAGTTGTAGTGAAGAATGAAGCCTCCGTTTGAAAATCTTCAATCTCAGCTTTAAGAGAATGAATTTGAGACTGTAAAGTCTTGTCTCTTCTCTTCAAGAACTCAACGGTTTGTTTCGACGTTCTGTCAGTATAGTAATTCTCTCCCAACAACACCTATTTGTCAATCACCAAAACAATCCTTTGCTTCAGTTTAAACAAGTTTTAACTTCACACTAGCTTTAGTATCTTACTAAACAACTCCTAAACCTCACAGCAAATCAATACTATATAAAATCAAATTACATATGTCCCATCACTGAAATCAAATACGGAACATACCAAACATTCGTTGGTGTGTATCAATCGACCCGGGAAAAAAGCCATTTTACCGTACGGAACCTGTGTACACAAGAGCATGAGATACATTAAACGGGAACAAAATTAGATGGTAAAGGATGGAGTGAAAGGATGTAAAACTCACCATAACGTTGTGATGGAGCTGATCGGGAAGCTTCTTCACGAGATTGATGAGATTGTCGTTTTCATCTACGAACTGTTGGAGACGATTCATCTCTACTCGCTTCTCTCCGATTTTCTCCTCCACGTAACTTGCTGCTTTCCGCGCCTCCTCCTCTGAGAACAACGATGCTAACGGCGTCACAGTTCCTTTCGCCGGCGGCTCCATTCCTTCCGGTAAGGGTTTAAGCACAGCACAACAGAGAAACAAAAATTACCAGAAAACAAGAAAAAGGAAATTGAGAGGGAAGCGAGTCAAGGCTTCCAAGTGTTATAATGAAATTAATGGGCCAACTTATTGCGGCCCAATCTATGTAATATGATGATTTTAGAAGGAAAAAAAAAATTACTTATGTAACAAAATTTTGTAGTTTTATGGAACGTTTGTAAACTGTAAAATTCAATTGCCATTTCTTACGGTACCCAACTAACAAATGTTAAAAAGTTAAAATTATTATGATATTAAAACTAATCTTGAATAATGAAAAGAATTATGATATGATGTGCGTGATATGTATATTATTACCCACACACATGCGAGTCACATGTAATGCAAGTGTGGAGATAATGCGAGAATGGGTTGGCAAGTAGAAGTAGGCTTACACACGAGAAGAAGGCCGACATGTTGTTATGTTTACTTCATCAATTCAATTCCGATGTTTCGTAGTTTTGAACTAGCTATATTTGACAATATATACATTAACTGATACATTGTTTCTATGATCTAATGTATATTTAACGATAACGCATCAGTTACTACTTATTTACTACTAAATAATTTGTGAAAAACAATTGTTTTTGAATTGAACTTATAAGATCTGTCATACACTTACCGCAAATAGCACTAAGTTTTTCTTTGAAACTTTTATAGTTAACAAGAAACGCAGCACTAAATTTTTAAAAAGATCAATGTAAATCTATTTTCAATACTTTTGACAGAAGATACAAAGATAAACAATAAAACGAAACATTTATTTTTAATAACCTTATACAAAATAGAAAAAAATTAAGTAACAATAGAGATATTAGTTTAAAATATTTATAGATTAAATTTTTCTAAATAATCTTTTGATATTTTATCTGATTCGGGATAGACCAATGGTAAGTGAAAAAAAATCTAAAAATTAGTATGTGATATCCGATGCGGGATAGACCAATGGTAAGTAAAATATTTTTTGTAAGTGAATTATGTCCACTAATCTTGATTGCGTTTGACAATTGGATAACATGCGCCGTTTCATTCACACGTATTTTATTTTTAGATCAGAAAATTGAAAAATTTAGGGTAAAACTCCGAACTTTTTAGATACGTCTGTCCGACCCAAAAATAAAACAGAAAATAGAGATATGATTAGGAGGATCTGAGAGAAAATAAAGGGTTTGACTGAAGAATTTAATATAAGGGGTGTAACTATGATTTTTCCTTGTAATTGCCAAGGATCTTAATAGAAATTAGTAAGAAATGAAAAGATTATAAAATAATACAAAGAGTGTTTGCCAAAAGGTAAAGAAGTTTCTCTATTCCTTCTTCGTCCTCCTTTGTTCTCTCCTTCTCTTCTTTCCACCGGCAGGCACCGAACCAAAGCAACCAAGGACGACGAAAACTACATATAAGAAACCCCTCAAGAGAGAGCCATAAAGGGAGATAGAGAAAGGTGAGAGCTTTATTTATTGTTTCCAAGATCACTGTATCAACGACCAACAATGCCTGCTTTGAAGAACCTTTCCGCCGCCGATGAAGAGTACGACCAACTGGGTCGGAACTCAGAAGCTGACAGATTCAATCCCGAAGCTGTCGAGACAGAAGGAGATCCGGAGAAAATGGATGACAATAAGGAAGAAAGTGGAGATGAAGCAGACGACGTGAAACGTGACCAAGTAGAAGCAGAGGATGAAGAAGCGTTAGAAGAAGGTAAAAGGTTTCGTTTTTGCTCTTGTTTGCAGTTGTGGATGGATACGTATGTGAGATATATGAATCAATCAATGCGTGAGTGTGTGTGTGTGTGTTTGTAACATGAAAGTGATCGATTTCTTTAATTGGTACTTCTTTGAAAATTTTCAGATTCTAAGGAAAGAAGTCAGCCTTCTTCAGGTCCAGGAGGAGAGCAATCAGATTCAGAGTAACAATTCTTTTCTCTCTTGAGATTTATCTGATGATTGGTTTCACCGTTGTATTTGATGGGTTTTCAACGGAACTAGACTACTAGTGTTCTCTGCTGATGTCCTCAGTTTATATTCTTTTTAAGTTTGCGTTTTGTTTCTTTGATCCGATGCACTGTTTGGTTCTTGGTTGCATGTTATAGTCACTGTCGTGTTTCTTCTCGAAATCACAAAGTATTCAGCTCATGTTATAGCTTAACATCCTTTTTTTTTTTTACTTAAACGGACTTCTTGATTTTGCCTTGCAGATATATAGATGTTGATCTAGCGGATATCCGTAGGGAAGTGCAGTGCCCGATATGTTTAGGTACCTGCTCTTCTGCGCATTTGTATTTCAAAATCAGTCAGCTTCAATTGCTTTCCCGGCACCATTATTGTGAATGTTGACTACCAACTAGGAAAATCAGGCTTCAGCTACATTGATCAACTGACATAAATATGCTCACTTTAAAGAATCTAGCATTGCACAAGTTTGTTGTAGATTGTTCTTGGATTGTCAACTTTTCTCATAGTCGTGTTTTTACATAATCAGTCGCTCTATATTGCATCAACGCTGTTACTACAGTTTACTAGATTTGACTGATGCTAGTATTGGTTTTCTTTTCTTTTCTAGGAATTATAAAGAAAACAAGGACTGTCATGGAATGCCTCCACCGATTTTGCCAAGAGTGCATTGATAAGTCAATGAGATTGGGGTATGCTTTCCATTTGCATGTTCTGCATTATTTAGGCAGCCTATTGTAAAGCTTGTTCTGGGTTATATTAACTGGCAAATACATTTACAGGAACAATGAGTGTCCTACTTGCAGGAAACATTGTGCAAGCCGACGTTCTTTAAGAGAGGACAAACTGTTTGATGCCTTTATAGCAACTTTATTCCCAAATATTGATAAATTTGAGGAAGAGGTGAAGCATTAACATTTTTCCTTTTCCTCTTCAACAGTTTTAGAGAAGGTTACTTATGAGAGAGATTACTAAAGTTATATGCCCTTTCATTATTGTTCAGGAATTGGCTTTTCATCAAGATGACAAGGCTCGTAATAAGCAGGTCAGAAACCCTAGGCATGGCCTCGCATGTAACATAACACTAACCCACATAAGTAGATCAAAATGATTCTATGGTGACTAAGTGATCTGTGCACTATTGTTCTTCATTTGTAGATTCAAGCATCAATAGCTCGAGTATCGAAGCAACAGTCTTCAGCTTTTTCAAAAAAAAAGTCTTCTGGTAAAGACGCAGCAGTCTTATCGAGAACCCAACGTAGTGGTAGTAGCTCCAGAAGAAGAAGGAGCTGCAGAAGCATGGAACAGGATACATCAGAACCCCAAGATGATGATGATCAAAACAACAGAGTCAAAGATTCTTCTTCAGATGAGCCTTGTGCCCTGCAGAGAAAACGGAGAAAGCGCTCTACAACTCACCCTTCTTCTTCAGCTGCATACAACAACGATAAGTGTGCAGGTAATGGCACAGAGCAGGCGCATCATAAGGACATCAGAGGAATATCACCTGGGCTTGTGTCGAATGCGGAAATACTTGCATGGGGAAGAGGCGGTACAAGAAGTAACACAAGGCAAGGGAATAATAACCAAGGAGCTAATAGTAAGAGAAATGCTCGCCTGAATAGACTTGTGGAATATCTCGGGAGCTTAGAGGAGGGTAATAAAGTGGAGGTAACAAAAGAACATACTCTTTGTTCACCACCAGTGTTATGATTTACAATTTTTTTTGGTTTTGAAAAACATAAAATTGTTCTGCAGTTGGATATTCCTCTTAAGCTAATCTCGCTGGATGCAAAAGGTTTACCAAACTTACTTCAGCCATATCTTCGTTGTCGACCTACTTTGCTAGTGAAACAACTCTGCGAAGTGAGTTCTCTCCCTCTGCTAATATAATTTTTGAGTCTCGACTTGTAGGGATGAGAGGAGAAACCAAATTTGTTGCAATGACATGGATCTTAATACTTATATTTCTGAATGTTGAACAGTATGTGGCACGCCAGATGCAATTGCAGGCTGAAGAGGTTGAACTGTTGGTGTCTAAAGAAGAGGATAAGGCAATTGAGAATAATACCTCTATAAAGAAGATGCAAAGACTTAAAGATGATGAAACCCTGGAAAAGCTAAAAGTTGATTACCTTTCAAACCATGGATATACGGTAATGTCACTATTATTAGTGTCTACAATTCATCTAACCTAAATCTAGATATCGGTCTCTTGCCGTGATGCCGTCTGAAACTTTCCTTTGTAACTTTCCTTTGTTTGATTATTTTTTTCCTTTCAGGTCGTAGTGTACCGGCCAAAAAAGAATCGGATAGAAGAGGTTGGAGCAAGTGATCCAAACAATGTACATGAATGAATTAGACTGTTGTGCTCTTGCTTGTTTTCTCAGTCAGTCTTTTTAGCCATGGTTTCATATATTTTTTTTCCCAGTTTAAGTAAACTTGAGAATCAGGAAACATAAAAGACAATGCTATGTACTGCTACTGTACTAGTAAAGTACATAAGATATTTGGCTGTTTATGCTCTAGCCTGTTTTTCTTTTTTCTTTTAGTCATGAAACAAAATTTATATAATGAATTTTACATAAGAAAGATTTTTGGCCGTTTTATGTTTGTATTAAACATGAAACAAGTTCTATAATAATGAATCTTTTTCCATTTTAATAAACTTGAGAATCAGGATACACAAGGCAATGTACTGCAAACTATATCAGTAAGTACTAAGAACACACAGGAAAATTTAGTACTGAATCAATTTACAGAGGTGATGTAGGTTCAAGCATTCATGAACATTCAGCTGCTTCTGCTTCAGATTTTTTTTACTGCTAACAACTACCTCATCTGACCAGCGGAGGCGCTGGTAGCTGCAGACACAGTTGGTCGAGCCATCATGGTTCTTCTCTCTGTTCTTTTAATCACTCTAAGATTGGGTGATTTTGGCTTTGTGGTCTCCTTGTTCGACCTGTGTGTTACATGAAGTTTTTTCATCAGTACGAGAGGATAAAAAGTAAAGAGAAGACATGGTTCAATGAAATCTGTATTGGAACTTACTTCTGAGGTAAGAAGGGTTTGTTGAAGTTAGGCACAGGTCTAGCATGAGGAACCATTGTCTTTCTCATTTGCTTCAGAGCTCTCTCTTCTTCCACCTGACAAATTTGAATTTTGGCTGGTATTATCTATCTTTGTCCAAGGTTTATAAGGTATCCATGCGAGTTACGGGTGTATTAACTAATGCATACCATTTTTGCAGCTTCACTCTCTTCACGGTATCTCTTGTACTGATTCTCCTTCTCTTTGATCTGTTTCCAAATAGAACAGACATTCATCAGTTTCAGAGGTTATTGAAGCATTCTTTTGTCTGCTGAAATGACTGAACTGAAAACCTTACCTTGTGATCAAAGTCTGCTCGCTCAACAGCTCGATGCTCTACATGAAGATTGAACTCCTGAATTTCTGTGAGGGGCATTCGTACTTTCTCTGGAACAGGGATTGGGTCCCTATGATCATCAAAGCAAACTGTGAGCATTTTGAAAACGTTAATAAAGTATCTGGAGATGAACAAATAGTAAAGGTCACTTACTCTTTTATAACTGGTTGTGCTTTGAAGAGCCTCTTCTGGGCTTCTTCTCTCTCCATTCTCCTCCTTTCTTCCATTTCTCTTCGCAGTTCCTCTTCGTGCCTTACTAGACTCTCTAACTGGAACGGTTCTGGTTGTGTGCATTGTTTAGGTTCTGGTTTTGGTGGTACCTGAGAGTTGGAACACGTAAAGATTTGTCAACACCATTCATCTCTTTCGCAACTCAAAAAGAAAAGGAAGGAAAACTTGAAGTTTAGGATGTGCATACCACTGGATAATCCGTCGTGTAAGGATATGGGTTTGCTTTTGGAACTCTTGCCTTTTCATCTCCTAATTTTTTATGTATGAGCTCCATAAAAAATTTCTTCTCTTTCTCAGCGCCTCGTTCCTGATTTCCACAAAGTAGTTTTAAACTAACGGTCAGTAAAGATTGGTATCAAGTCACTTTTGACGTTAGAGAGGTTGTTCGTCGTTCACATACTTCTGTCCTAAGATTGAAGGGGTTTGGAGCAGTGTTCCTTGGTAGAGGCTTTTCATGGCAAGATTCGGAGTTCAATGAGAGCTGACAAGAAGAAGTTGTGTCAAACATTCAGTGAAAAGAAGACTTGCATAGAGCGGGTTCTGTTAATTGAAATATACCTTGTCGAATATATCCAAGACAGAATCTGGTCGTGATATCCTCTCATCTGTGGCAAAGTGAAACTCATGAGGTATCGTTATGTGCTTCTTGGTGTTACAAAAGATGCCCATTTCTCCTTTACTTTCAAATATCTGGGTGATTTGATGTTCCAAGTTAGATTAAGAGAGAGGATAAATGAAATAAACAGTGTTAAACTACACGTCTTTAGTAGTACCTTTTTGTTCAAAGGTTTTGCTTTGAATTTTGGTGCCTTCTCTAGTTCCTCTTGCTCAAGTTCTGCAGTAGTTTTTACTTTAGTAGGACGAGCTCTTAGCATTGTTTGCAGCACAGGGCTCTTTGGTTCAGTAAGGTGAGGCCTCCGATCATTATGCTGCGTTTGAGGAAAAGAGGCATATCAGATGGCATGAAAACAACCAACCAAGCGTGTTTCAACTTTTATGGGGGGTGAGAAAAAACACTTTACCAGCCTAGAAACTTCCGTTGAAACTATTGAAGATGTCTCTGCATGCTGGTTAGCCCTTGCCATTGTTTGTAGATGAAATTCCTGCAACAGTAAGAAAATGAGATCCTTGTAGATAATAACATATTCATACAGCTGTGAGTCGGTTCTTAAGTGATGATGGGGTTATCTACCTGAAATTCTGGCAGATGTGGTGTACTTCTTTGTGGCGCAGGCAAAGCTGGAGCTGCCAAAATCTGCATCAAATCACAGAACGCCTTAATTTTGCTTCTTCTTTTTTTTTTTCTCAAGTACAGATATACCTTTGCTGAAACTAGATGCATTATTACCTTCTTGTTTACAGGACGAGCTTTAAACTTCGGAATCTTTGCCAACATCTCTTCCTCAAGTTCTGCACTGCTCTTAATTCTCAAAGGACGAGCTCGTTGAGATGTCACAAATTCAGGCTCCTTCGGTCTTGTCAGTGTCAGCTTAGGTCGATTCTGGACAAGGAAAAAAACAGTACCATCCTGGAATTTAGTCAAAGAGATTCCAAGAGATAAAAAGACATGAGATAAGTAAAAGGAAGTGGAGAGTTTCGATTCTTTATTACCTGCAGAAGAGAAGTGTTGGCGTGAGGCAATGACAAGTCTCGGGTGCTTGTTTGGAACTTCTTCATCAGTTCAGCAGTTGAAACAAAAGGTGCAATTTTCTCACGGACATAAACCTTGAGAAATGAAAACAAGAGTTGAGAGGGTGTCTGACTATAAATTTATACAAGCAGTCCTGTTGCAAAACGTACCTTTCTATTCTCCTTTGGAGTGTACTTAGTGACTGAAGGACATACGTTGAAACCGGTGTTTACAAGACCTTCTCTTGTCTTGTGGAGCAGAGTTGTTGGTTTTGGATTAAGAATCTACATAAATTAATGGAGAAGAAGCTTCAGTCATGAAAGTGAGATATGGAATGAAGGTTGCTGATTTTGAACAATTTTCCTCACCTGTCTTGATTTTCCATCATCTAGCTTTTGCCTCTTGATAGCTTGATTTTCCTGAATCAGATTGGTAGTGCTAACCATGTTTCTAACACTCGTTTCCCTGCAGTGAAGAATCAGCACGCATTGAAGCAGTCAACACACACACACACGAAACAATTACAAGAGGAACGTGAAACCAGATTTATATATCAGAATGGTGATTAAGAATGTCAGCTACCTTTTCACACTTTTCTGATGACTGCCTTTGGCTTGAGACAACTGTGACTGGTTTTTTGGTCTAAGTGCAGAAGGATTCTTCAGCAGACTAGCTATCTTTCTAGCAGTTTGCTGCTTCTTAAGGTCCATCGACTTGCCTCCTTGCGAGAACTGCAGTGGTGGTTTGGGTGTGCAAGCAGGAGGTATATTCTCCTTGTCTTCAATCTGCTCAGTCGTCGCATTACTGTTGAATGGACAAGAAGAAAAGAAAGAGCATTAGAAGTGCCTCTCGGCTCACTTAACAGCGGTACAATCTCCACAGAGAACGAGAAAGAACCTGGCGTCGGCTGTCTTGTTGTTGACCTCTGCGACCTTGGAACTGTCATGAGACGGCTTAATTGCGCTTGTATCAGTAGGAGCTAGTGGTTCTGAGGGCTCTTTATCCTGCATCAATCAGAATGATTAAAAAGGTTAATATTTTGATGCGTGTAATGGATAAAGCAGTGTTGATTGAAAGTAAGAAACAAAACCTTGAGCGGTTTCTCTTCCTCCTCTTCTTCATTGAAGTTGCACATGGTCTCTACTTTGAATGATCTCCTTGCTTTGATCCTAGGAACCGAAGCTGCAGATAGAAAAGACCAAATCAAACCTTTGAAATTGAGAGATTACAAGAGTCAACACAAAATCCTAATTTCTCTTCTCAGAATAGAAATCAGTAAACCCTAATTTCACAAATCAGAAACTGAAATCAGAGATCTGGAATAAACAATAGTATCACCCAAATCGTGCCGAAACCAATTAACCCTAACAACGCAATTCGTAACTTGTCCTAACTCAGATCAGAAACAATAAACCCTAATAATAACGAAATTGAAATCTATACAGGAGAGAAGACGATGGAAAAGAAAAAGAGAAGAAAGAAACGAACGAGAAGGGGCGCAGCTTAACGCAGAATGAAACCAAAGCTCTGCTCGGCGAGACTCATCTTCAGTCTCTCCGTTAATGAAATCAAACCAACGAGGCGCTAAGAACTCATACGTCTCATCAATCATCGTCGTCACAACACTACTAGCAATTGATTCATCCGCCGGAACCGCCGTTGCTTCCATACTAAAATCACAGAACTAGGAGAGAGAGGAGCGGGGGAATTAAGGGTTTTTTTTTTTCTTGGTTCCTTGGATTACAGAGGGAATGTAATAACTCTGTGGTGGTAGATCAGAATAAAAGAAGAAGAAGGAAATCGCTAACGGTCATATAAAGTTTGAACATATGGGCTTCCTCTCACTTACTTACTCTTAACGGCCTTTTTTTTCCTTTTTTTTTCTCTTCTTTGTTCTGTGTATCCGTATCTTGTTGTCTCTAACGGCTATATTTCTCTCACGCGCATCTCTCTTTTTTTTTTTTATTGCCCATCTTTGGAAACGGTGTCGTTTCGAAGTTTTTACATTTTGATCAACTGAACAACTGTCGTTTTCTCCCTAGTTTGGACGACGTCGTTTCTTCTTCACCAATTAAGAATATATTTTGTTTTTGTTACAAATCATTAAAGATTTATTTCTACTTCGATTAGCATGTGTAATACAAAAAAAAATGTTACAGAAAACTAACTACTATACGTAGACAACATTACGTTAGAAAAATAAATAAAAATTATCAAACGTAGACAAACTTAGCTAAAAGATTTGGATATTATAGTGTCTTTTTTTTTTCCCAGCAACCTATAGCTAGTGAAATTGTGTGTATATATATAATTGGTTACTTTTTATTTTTTTGGTAACCATATATATAAATGGTTACTATTTAGGAATTTTGCTGATATACACATACTTGTCCTATGGTATATCTTTTTTAATTTTTGTCAGAGTTGCACCTTCTCAAATCGAATCTGATGGCCTAGGGTGTCGTCATCACTCATCAGTAGAAAAGAAACAAAAAAAGTTATATCCAAATGGGTTGAATTAACCCATTTACCAATTAAATTCGATGGACCAAATGAATATGCGGATCAATACACCTAGTTTATATATTTGTAACGAACAGTTTAAACCCATCATAGATCGTTATCAATTATCATTGTATATTTGTAATACAAATCATCATCGTCATCGATCATACCATCACTAACCTACCATAACCACGATCATAATTCATAAAGTTAACAGAAAGACAAAATTAAAACAATCAGCATAATAAACCCTCGAAAGAGAGTCCAGTCATCCACGTATACCACACATACATACAAAACTTGTTTGAATTCACAACAATTCCACATTTTCCATTTAGAGGATCGGAGGACCTAATTACGTCTAATAGTCCTCTTCTTCGTTCGTTTTTGCTATTACTTCCAAAATATAATTAATTAGTACACATGACTTATATACTCCTAAACTTTGAAATCGGGGGATGCCGAATTTACCACATTGATTATGTTCACATGATCCTTTCGGTACACACTTTTATAGTGGTTTCTAAAAATATAACTACTTTCTTTTCCAATATGACTATGGGTTTGAATTGTTGCTAGTTAGTTTGTATAAAGAAATGAGAACAAATAAAGAGCGTGTTTTATTTATATGAAATGGGTCATTTCAATTTTCAGATGACTAAAGCTAACTAAGTCATGACTCATTACTAGAAACTCACAAAAAAAAAAACTTATATGTTTTAATCAAGGTTAAGTTATGCAATTAATATAAAATAAATGTAAATACTTAAGAATTTTTGTTGTCTTGATGAAGAATGGATCGGACCACATTTTATTGTGTAGATAAAGATTTTATTTCTATTTTATAAAGAGTTATATGGTTTGAGTTTATCAAAGTGCGAATGTTTTTTTTTAAAGTGCGAATGTTGTAAACGTCCACACCACCATACGATATTCAATTATTTTGAAGTTTGATGGAAAAAAAAAAATAGAAAAAACAAGGACAACGTTTACTATAAATAACCCTAGCTAGTCATAGTAGTTCTTCGTCTTTCCCTATCACAGTTAAAAGGAAATTATCATCCAACTCTCTTTTCTCTCTCAAGAAAAATCAGAAACACACAATGGCGACTTCGCAAGACTCAAACCCACAAATCCCAGAAGATGCTGAAGTCACGGCACCAACCCTATCATCACTAACACACGTCCCGACAAATCTTGAAGAAAAGGCTGTTCCAGTCCCGTCGCCGAAGATGGACATGTTATCGGAGACACCAAAGAATCCTGGCGATCGTCAAATCTCACCGTCAGCCGAGACCCAGGAGTCGCTGAAGATGATGGAAGACGTGACTCGCAAGTCGTCTGAAATTCACGGAATGCTGCCGTCTGTGGACTCGTGGGGTATGATAGAGAAGACTGGTGATACAGACTCGCAGTCGCAAGGATCCAGCAACAAACTTCCAGTCTCAACCTTTCCAAGGCTCGTCTTGAAGAGAATTCCAAACCCGTTGGTTCCAGTTATCCATGACGCTGAAGCTGAACAGCCACCCAATGACCCAACGGAAAGGGCTCTGAACTCTAAGTTTATATGTGCTTGAGAAATATAAGAACAACCTTTCTTATTGATTTAGAAAACTACTCAAAAACTAAATCTCTCTCAAGTCTTGTGAAACATCTCTTCACAAGCTTAGTATTTATAGAACCAAGACAACACCTTAATCCTAATTAGATTAGGAAAACAACACAAAGCCTTATCTAAATAACTTGCCCTTATCTAGATCATGTTTGTGAATCCCTTGACTTGCTCCCCAAGTCACTTGGAATTATCCAATATTCACCCCCGTAATTCCAACACGAACTCCGGGACGCTTGATCTCTTCAACTCCAATTAGACTCCTCATTTCCTTGAACTTGTATCTCCCTAAAGGCTTGGTTAGTATGTCCGCCTTCTGCTCTTCACCCGGTACATGATCCACTTCGATTTGATCATTCTCCACACACTCACGAATAAAATGATACTTTGCAAGTATGTGCTTTGTCCTCCCATGAAACACCGGATTCTTTGTAAGCGCTATGGCTGCTTTGTTGTCGATCAAAAGCATGACCTTCTCGCCTTCTATGCTTAATATCTCTCCCAACAACTCCTTAAGCCATATAGCTTGCTTTGCTGCTTCTGTAGCGGCAATAAACTCAGCCTCACACGATGACAACGCCACGGTGGGCTGTTTTTGCGACGTCCAAGTGATCGGTGATGAACCGTAATAGAACACATGCCCCGAAGTACTTCTACCATTGTCAATGTCGATATTGTGACTACTATCACTATATCCAATGACTTTGCGTGACCCATCTCTCTTGAAAAATAAGCCAAAGTTAGTAGTTCCTTTTAAGTACCTTAAAACATGCTTGATAGCTTGTCCATGAGACTCTCTCGGACTTTGCATATAACGACTTAGAACTTCAACTGCAAATGACAAATCCGGTCTTGTATGAATAAGATATCTTAGACACCCTATGGTTCTCCTATACTTCGTGGCATCAACCTCCTTCTCATGTTCTGCCTTTGACAAATTTAAACCCGACTCCATTGGTGCATGAGTCAAGTTACACGCTTCCATCTTAGCATCAACTAGAATTCCTTGAGCGTATGCTTCTTGTTTGATTCTAATTCCATCTGCTCCTTGAATCACTTCTATGCCGAGATAGTACGTTAGCTTTCCAAGATCCGACATCTCAAACTTTGTCGACATATCATTTTTGAATCGTTTCATGACCTTAAGAGAAGTACCGGTCACAAACAAATCATCAACGTAGATAGCCACAATCAAGATGTCCTTATCTTCATTCTTACGATATACCGAGGGTTCCTTTAAGCACTTCTTAAAGTTCATCTCCTTTAGGACTTGATCAAGCTTAATATTCCAAGCTCTAGGAGCTTGACGTAGACCATACAACTCCTTGTAAAGCCTATAAACTCGATCCTCTTTTCCTTTCTTCTTAAAACCTTCCGGTTGTATTACGTAAACTAACTCCTTTAGTTCACCGTTTAAGAAAGCAGTCTTCACGTCTAGGTGATGTATTTCCCAACCTCTTGTTGCTGCAAGGGCTATGAGAAGGCGTATAGTTTCTAGTCGTGCTACCGGAGCAAACACTTCTTCGAAATCTATGCCTTGTTGCTGTACATAGCCTTTTGCCACAAGTCTGGCCTTATACTTGCTCACCGATCCGTCCGCTTTCCTTTTAACCTTGTAAACCCATCTTACTCCTATAGGTTTAACGCCTTCTGGTTTGTTGACAAGCTCCCACGTCTTGTTCTTTTCAATAGAATCAATCTCAGCCTTCATTGCATTAACCCACTCTTTAATGTTTTCAGCTTCAAGAAAGTTCTCGGGTTCACCGTCTATGGTAAGAAACAATCTTCCACTTTCTTGTTCTGCAAGTAAAACATAATCGTTAAGATAATTTGGCTTAATTATCACACGACCTGATCTTGTCACCAAAGGTTGATTCCCAGCTTGTTGATTCACGTCATTATTTTCTTCATTTTGTATGTTTTCTTTTTCCTCCTCCTCATCTTGGTTGTCTTGGTTTATAGCTTCTTGATCTGGTTCTTGTTGGACATTTTCGTGATCACCCTCATGATCTTCTCCATCTTCTATAACACCATCTTGAGGAAGCTTAAACATACCCGGTTCTCCATCGGATTCCTTTGTGATAGATGACCAGTCCCAAGCTTTCTTCTCGTCAAAGACCACATCTCTACTAACGATTACCTTCTTTGTAACCGGATCATAGAGTCTATAAGCTTTGGAACCCGGTTCTGTTCCAAGATTGATCACTTTCTTTGATCTATCATCAAGCTTCTTGATATGAGGCCCATTGATCTTTGCATAAGCAACACATCCAAAAACCCTCAAATGTTCGATGTGAGGTTTCCGGCATGTGAAGCTCTCGTAAGGAGTTTGACCATTTAAAGCTTTTGTGGGCACACAGTTGATGAGATAGGTTGAATGACGTACAGCTTCTCCCCACATATCATTCGGAACCTTCATCGCCTTCATCAAGCTTCTTGTCATCTCCATCAAGGTACAGTTTCTTCTTTCAACCACACCATTTTGCTGTGGCGTGTATGGTGCGGTTAAGTGACGTTTGACTCCATTCTCTTCACAAAACCGATTGAACTCAGCCGAGGTAAACTCTCCCCCCCTATCGGTTCGAAACGTCTTGATGGCCAAACCGGTTTGTTTTTCAACAACACCTTTAAAACGCTTAAATCGATCAAACGCTTCACTCTTTTCTCGTAGTAACATCGTCCACATGTACCTAGAGAAATCATCAATCAAGACAAAAACATAACGATTGTTAGCTGGTGTTGGTGGTGAAATCGGACCACACAAATCTCCATGGATCAACTCCAATGCTTGTGATGCACGAAAACTGGTTTTAGTCGGGAAAGAGCTTCTTGTTTGTTTCCCGGCTAAGCACACCTCGCATACATCCTTCTCATGTATCACTTTCGGCATTCCCACAACCATCTCCTTTTGTACCATGTTATTCATAACACCAAAGCTCACATGTCCCAGCCGAGCATGCCATCTCCATGTAGTTTCATCACCATCGAGTTGTAAACACATAGGAGAATTACTAATTTCCATGGGTGTTTTATAGAGACGATTTGGTGATCTTGTGATTCTTACAAGCAGCCTTCCACACGGGTCTTTTAATGTCAAGAAGTCTCCTCGCATGAGAACTTCACACCCGGCTTCAGTTGCTTGTCCAAGACTCAATATGTTGTGTTTTAGGCTGGGAATATAGTAAATTTCTTTGAGTGCTCTCACCTCCCCTGTCTTGCACACAAAGTTAATTGTACCCTTCCCAACAATGTCAACATAAGAGCCATCACCAAATCTTACTTTCCCTTTAACTCTCTCATCTAAACTACAAAAGTAGCTCTTGTTCCCCGACATGTGGTTACTTGCTCCGTTATCCAAATACCAAACACTTGCATCGCCTTTGTTGATATCAAAATTCTTTGGAATCACTTTGTCTTCGTTTAAGAACACCACCTCATGAACGTAGAGAGCATCGGCCTCATGTGTCTCGTTTAAGTTGGCTTGTTGATGTTGCGTTTGTTTGTTGGGACAATTGTTTGCATAATGTCCCGGTTTATCACATCTCCAACAAATTATTTTGGATAGATCTTTCTTAGGTTTTGGATTCTCCGTGGTTTCTTCTCCTTGGTTTTGGTTTTGGCCATTAGATCTCCCTCGACCACTGCCTCTACCGCCTCTTCCACCTCTTCCTCTACCTCTAGATCCTCCGCGAGACCCACCATGGCCTCCACGATTGTTAGATGTGTTTGTAAACATCAGTTTACCTTGATCGTCACTACTTCTGGTCGCCTTTGTAACTCGATCTTCATAAGCTTTGATTCTTCCCACGATATCTTCAAAGCTTGTTGTGTTTAAGTCAAGAACTTGCTCAAGGGAAGCGACAATGTGAATGAACCTCTCCGGAAGTCCTGCTAAAAACTGTTTCACTAGCTTTACTTCATCAAGGGTTTCTCCTAGTGAAGCGGATTGAGCTGCAAGGCCTGACATCTTCCCTGCAAACTCGTCTACCGATTCAGCATCTCCCATGTGAAGTCGATCGAGTTCTGCCTTGAGAGTCTGGAGCCTTGCGTCTTTCACACGGTCTGCTCCTTGGTGACGAGACTTAACAGCTTCCCACATGTTCTTTGCCGAGTTTTGATCTCCAATATGTAAGATCAAAGTCTCAGGAATTGATTGAAACAATAGAGCGGTTGCCACATCGTTCTTCTTAACGTCCTCAGAACCGGGTTCTATTGTTTCCCATACTTCGCTGACTCGAAGTAACACCTTCATCCTCATTGCCCAAACCGTGTAGTTCGTTGCCGTTAACATTGGACAATGAATTGATGGTGAGCTAAGGTCCTTGGTGCGAGGTTGCGGATTGTTGTCTCTCATCTTGGTGACAAAGCTTTGTGATCAAGTCTCCTTCTTGATCAAAAGAGAACCTTGCTCTAATACCAAATCTAAGTTTATATGTGCTTGAGAAATATAAGAACAACCTTTCTTATTGATTTAGAAAACTACTCAAAAACTAAATCTCTCTCAAGTCTTGTGAAACATCTCTTCACAAGCTTAGTATTTATAGAACCAAGACAACACCTTAGTCCTAATTAGATTAGGAAAACAACACAAAGCCTTATCTAAATAACTTGCCCTTATCTAGATCATGTTTGTGAATCCCTTGACTTGCTCCCCAAGTCACTTGGAATTATCCAACATGAACTTGGCAGTTCGAGCTCATGAGTTTCTCCGATGGGCTATCAGTAGCACGATACTCTTCGTGCCCATACAATAAATACCTCATCGAATCCCAGAAGGATCAGAAAAAACCAACAGGTGGTGGTTTCTCTCCACACCAACTTCTTTCCATCATCAAAACAAGTCTCATAAAGTTGCTCTGCGGATTTGACATTTATCTCGCGTACCCCTTCTTTGTCTTGCTTGTTGCATACGGAACTTTACATCTCATCGCCTCCTATGTATCTAAGCCCACTTCGGCTAGAAATTTGGAATGGCTTAGTCTATTTTGTGGGTTTCTGGCTCTAGGAGTGGTTATCTACTTTACTGGCCCGTGGGTTTTTGCTGTCTCGTTCACAACCGGTGTAATAGTGATCATCCTAAGCATTGAAGGTGTACAACGCTGGTGTACCAGATGTTGCCGCCGAGAGGATGACGTGGAAGCGGCAATAGTAGTGATCTAGATCATGTTTATAATTTATAGCTTGGTGGTTAATTATGTGTTTACGTACGTACGGTCAGCTATATATACCCTATATACGTTTGTCTCCTTGTCGTTTGGATCTACGACAGTACCAGAATCTTAATTTGAACAAAATATTAATTCCTTCTTTATTTTGATGAAAATTTTAAAATAACACTTGGAGATTATGGTATTTGGAAGAAAGAAAAACCTAACTTGCTTTCAGGGTTGAATTGTAATTGACATTCTAAATCAATTTGCGCTAAAAAAAATATAAAATATAGGTATGTTGAGATTCTTTAGAATTGGTAGGTTCTCAATAACATATCGTATCACGGTATCAATAATCAACTTTAAGGCGCAACGAGAATGATGAGGCCTTAATACTTTTCAGATTTCATGTGGCAAGCTACTATACAGAACCCTAAATGCAGATTCTATTGCATCCAAAAAATCACATTCAACAATTACGCTTCTTCTGCTTGAAATGAAAGCATTGTCTACGAACAACAGATTTCTTCTTCCTCTCTCTTTCAAGACTTTATTACAACCACGTCCTAGCTCTAACCCAATCTGGCAAAAGTTATATATCAGTGACGACTTTGCGATTTTTTCTTAGCATTTAATTTGGCTCTAGACAGTGTTTTACAGTTGGCTAAGCATTTCACTTTCATAAGCTTGTTGCTCAATAGTCAAAATTTGATTTGATTATTAGTACAGGTGTTTAAATCATACTTAGTTTACAATTTTGTGAATCAGAGATTTGTGAATCAGAGATTTGTGGAATATTTGTTCTTATACTTCTATTTCTAGCAGTGCTCACATTAATTTAATTTCTACTTCTTTCTTAATTTGATCTGTTTCGTCTCTAGCTACTCACATTGAAAAAAAAGAAGAGGTTTATTATGTTGATCTGGATCCTAAACAAGTGGTTGAAATAAAGGGTCATACTCTTGTAGGTGGTCGTATGCAATTACAGCAAGAAATATAAAGAGACACCAAAGCCCAAATACTACCCCAACATATATATTGATAAAAATCATAACATTATCGATGGGTGTCGCTAATATGAGGGGGAGTAGGAGGATAAATGCCCCAAAATTGCCGGAATATTCCACAACCATGGCTTCCAACGGCTTGTTAGACTGTCTGAACTTGATTTCAAATATGAACCCAAAGATGTACATCATGAAGATCCCAGATACATAGCCAAACACGTCGTCATAAAAGCCATAATTATAGATAATATGAACATTTATCAAGGTGTATGCAATGATAATCAGGGAATGCATCACTATTGAGTACACTCCTCCCGTGAACACCCTGCCATATATAGAGTAGTATATAATGAGAGTCATGCTTGGCAAATCATAAGTATAAATATAAATTCACTAATCTAAAACATTATTATAGAGTATATATATGATTAATATACTAAGTATCTAGATATCTTTGTAAAGAAATGAGTCGACTGTTTTAGTAAAACACAAACACTCACATGAAAATAAATCGAAGTCTGCGGTTGACTATGTCTCGTCTACTATCGGTGTCATCCATCTGCAATATATATATCAAATTTAGTCTCAAAAGAGAAAAAATCATATGGGTTTACAATATTTTTTCATTAGAACACTTGTCTTCAGTTTGAATATGAAACGTAGATATCACTAATGAAATTATAGTGTTTGTAATTTACTTACAGAAATATATTATAAACCAGCAAAAAAGGGACATGCCTTGCCCAAAAGAAATAAAAACATGGGAGATCAGTCTTAGCTAAGATGAGCAGTGCTGGTGCATTTGGTTATGAAACCCACAATTAAACGACACCAGCTATAAGACAAGTTTTCTCAATAATCACCTTGATCGATCAATCTATATGTTTTCGTTTCTAAATAAAAATACCAAAAAGACCAAACAGAAAGATGTACGTACGTATATTCAACAAAAAAGAAGAAGATAGAGGCATTGGTGAAATTGGCTCAAACCTCACCGATGCAGTTTATTAGTGACAACGGCGTAAAAATGGTATTGGTGACGAAGACTCAAAGACTAGAGAAGGTGAGGTTGACAGAGCTATATAACTATTGTACTAAAAATATTTATGTTAACTGGCTAATAATGATGGCATATTTATATGTATCTAATACTTGTTGGAAATATCCTGCACTACAAATTAAATAAAAACAGGTAATATGCCTTTGTATGCCTACATATATTTACATATGCATCTATATGTCTAATTCAAAAGTCAAAATATAGATATTAATTAATATAGTTTAACATATGTAAGATGTAAAATTTATTATTGAAATATGGAATTAGTAAATTACCCCCTCCAAATTGGGAAACCGATCAAATAGTTTTGTTTTAAGTTTAATTTTTGGTTAAAAATATTTAATCAGTTAATTAAGTAATTTATAATTACAGGAATTCTTTTTTAAAAAGATACAATATAAAAATCTAACAAAATTGACTAAACATAAATATATTTTTCTTTAAAAATATAATGATTAGCATATCAATAAAAATATAATGATTAGCATATCAATAAAATATTTAAGATCTCTTAGTATACATAGAATGATTCATACCTAATTTTGTAAAATTATAGTAAAAATCATTAAAAGAAATTAGCAAAATATAGTGAGTAATCATATCAAAAAAACAAATTTTATGATAATACTGGGTAGATTTCATGGGCCGGGGAAAAATAACTATAATATCCATGTATGAAAAACCAATCTCGCAATTACATTTTCTGAAAAACACTCCGAAGAGAAGAAAGAAAACAATTTATGTGAATTATGTGTAATACATCCAAAAGTTTTTCTAGTTTGTTCAAGAAAAAAATCCAAAAAGTTTTATTTTTGATACTATATATAAATTTGTGGTTCATGTTCTTGCATTTTTCAAGAAAACAATACCTTTTGAAAACTAAATTAAAAAAAAAAAAGATTTTCATATATATAACGTCGAAATATCGGGTACAAGATGAATCTAAACAACCAAATCGTTCAATGTAGAACACTTGAGCAGAAATTGAGAGAAGCTCTGGATTATGTGGAACAATGACGTACGTACGGACATCCCCCACAGTTTAGATACCAAGAATGAAAATAACAGTCCAAAAACATTGAACTTACTCAAAAACCTTAAACTAGCTATAACGTTTTGGAAATAAGAAAAACGATGTTGCCGTCGAGATAATGTTTTTTTTTTCTAATTTGTCGTTTATTCTCTAAATGTAAATTACCGCTTTCATTTTGTATATTTGTTCTTTGTCGTGATTCTATCCAATTCCAAATGAAAACACATATTCGGACTTGATTTATTCTTTAAATTCAATTTGGGCATAATAGTTTTTATAAAGTATCAATTTTATGATGAGTTGAAGTCTTGTGAAGGTAGAAACCAAAAATGTCTTTGCTTCCATCCGTTCAGAGCCACGCAACCAATGGAAAACGTGACACTTGTACATACACATGCACCAGTTTTTGTTAGATACATTACTAGAAAAGAAAAAATATTAAAATTAAATCACTTGTTATCCCCTGATAATTGGCGTACAAAATAGAAAAACGTATTTTGTGATACTTCCTTTGTATTTTTTCAAAAATCTCGTGTATATCCTTTCTGTGTTGTAAAGTCTTCTTAGATTCGTTGTATGTAAGATCTAAATATTCAGGCTAATTATGCGATTGTATTATTGTTGTATCATACAAACCTATCCGAAAGGATGAACTAAATTTAATGTTTCTACCAATTAATTACTTTTCATATTAACCTACAACTTATATATGCTACTTTGTTAAGAATATCCCAAATATACTAAAGAAGAAAAGATGAATATTACAGAATAATATAAGAAAATTAAGTAAAACTGCTTCAAATTGTGTAATTTTTAAATAAGGAAGACATACTACTTCAAATGCTTATCGTTTTAATTGTTTACATATTTAATTGTTTTGTATTCAAAATTATATATTAGATTTTGGGGTCAATATATAAATTTTACTTATTTTTGGTATAGAAGTCATGAAAAGAGTATTTGGTAAACAAACTACAAGCCAAATTCATAGTTTATAACTAATTTGTGGTTGTTTTGTTTCTCCTTACTTTCAATAATTATAATGTATACTTTTACCTAACAAAAAAAAATTTAGAATAAAATTATATTTATGGATAATTTGATAAGGTAGAGAGAGAGAAAGAGATGATGATGAAAACATAGGCACATGTGTTAGGTCTGAAGCAAGGAGAGCAAGGCAGCTCCTGCTTCTTTGCATGAGACCTCTCTCACACTCTTCTCTCGTCTCGCCACGAACCCTCTCCCCCATACCCTCTCACACGACTCCTTTCCACTTTTCTTCTCTTGTCTTCTTCTTACATCTCATCAAAATACATATTCAATGTATATAATCCAAAAACTAAACCAATATTTTAAATATACGTTTTTAACTTATTCCCGTGTCTGTATCTAATACTCAATCCCGTATATATATACGCCACAATATATCCCATCCTTCATCTTACACTCATCCATCTCTCCAAAACCAAAACAAACATCACACAAACACAAAGACAGCTTAGATTTCATCATGGATGTCGTTTGTACGGAACATCAGATGAGGAAACCAACGGTGGAGATCCCTCCGAGGAAGCTTCTTTTATCGTCCAAGAGTTTCCCGGCGTCTGATTCTTCATCCCCTCGTTCGCCGCGTAAACACAACTGGAACAAAAGCAACAAAATCACATCTGAACATGAGGAAGACGAAGACAACAACAACAACAACAGGGAGATTAAAGAGTATTGTTATGATTCCGACTCTGATGATCCTTACGCAAGTGATCATTTCAGGATGTTTGAATTCAAGATCCGACGTTGCACTCGTAGCCGAAGCCACGATTGGACTGATTGTCCTTTTGCTCATCCAGGCGAGAAAGCTCGCCGTCGTGATCCTCGTCGCTTTCAATACTCCGGTGAGGTTTGTCCCGAGTTTCGCCGTAGTGGTGACTGTAGCCGTGGAGATGACTGTGAGTTTGCTCATGGTGTCTTTGAGTGTTGGCTCCACCCGATTCGTTACCGTACTGAAGCTTGTAAAGACGGTAAACACTGCAAAAGAAAGGTTTGTTTCTTTGCCCATTCGCCACGTCAGCTTAGGGTTCTTCCCCCTGAAAACGTTTCAGGCGGCTCAGGGTCGCCGTCTCCAGCCGCGAAGAATCCGTGTTGCTTGTTCTGTAGCAGCTCTCCGACGAGCACTCTTTTGGGTAATTTGTCTCATCTCTCTCGTTCTCCGTCTCTGTCTCCACCTATGTCTCCCGCTCACAAAGCCGCTGCTTTTTCACGGTTGAGAAACCGCGCCGCCTCCGCCGTTTCTGCCGCTGCGGCCGCTGGTTCAGTTAACTATAAAGACGTTTTGAGCGAGCTGGTGAATTCCTTGGATTCGATGAGCCTGGTGGAAGCGTTACAGGTGGGTACCTCCTCGCCGGTTACAACACCTGTTTCCGCAGCGGCTGCAGCGTTTGCCTCTTCCTGCGGTTTGAGCAATCAGCGTCTCCATCTCCAACAACAGCAACCAAGTAGTCCTCTGCAATTTTCTCTTTCGCCTTCTACTCCAAGTTACCTAACCACCTCGTCTCCTGCAAACTTCTTCGGCGATGAGTTCACTCCTCGACGGAGGCAAATGAACAACGATTTCACGACGGTTAGGGACAAGACAAGCTTTGAGGATGGTTCTTGTGGTGACCCTGATCTAGGATGGGTCAATGATCTCTTGACTTGATTGACTGACGGTGGAGATCTGACTTGAGTTGTAAATTTCGGTGGAAGAGTTTTAATCACGATTCATTATGAATCATATGGGAAATAACCGGTTCGTACCGGTTTGGTCAAATTTGGAGAAGATTGTTGTTCAAATTTTTTTCAAGGATTTTTGTTTTACGAATTTCCACGAAAGCTAATTAAGAAGTGTCTTTGTGTATTGTTTTTTATTTCTTAGATTTTTATCCTTTTCAATGAGATTTTTACCGAATAATATGTTATGTTGAACTTGTAATAATATCTTTGCTTGTGCATGATTATGATATTGTGAGATCCAATTCTATATATTATTGTCTCTTTTAATCTATATGTTGTTTGTTAGATCTTTTAACTATGGATTCGGAATTTTCACCGTTTTCATGTAATTTTAAGATTTTAACGGATGGATTTTCTTAGTAGTTCATTTATATAATGCTGTATTATGTAATAAGTATCATTGAATTAACCATACATATGACGTTTTCTCGTTACACAGTTGTAGGTTTTAAAAACGAGAATGGGTGAAAACCATTGAATAGAATCTAAATTCTCGGTAATGTTAATCTCGTTCTCGAACGTGTTATGTTTTTTATGAATAAATGAACGAAGATATGTATGTAAAATTCTCGAATTATTCCGTCTCTCTCACCCTGAAACGTGTTATGTTATGGTTGTGCTGGTAGGCGAGAATAATATTTGTATAACGACTCCACTAAGATTGATATTACATCGATCCTTATTTATAATAAACGATCTATGACAAGTTCTCCAATTGTTCTTTGTTGGACACCACACGAAAGCAGTTAGTTTTCATAGGAGGCATATATGTGTATGTGATTGACATATGTACAGATTGAGACGTGTCCAGTGCATTATATTTATATGAGGCACATACATGCATGTATGGGAGCTACGAACATGTATATTCCTTTTTGTGGATTCTAGTCATCATTGCCTATAAACATAGATTACATAGAGAATAGAGATGAAACCACACAAACATATATACGTATACCTATACATATTGTCATGATGTGTTAGAGACGCTCGATGTTTCTTTTGTGAAGAGAACTCTCGAATTTGGATTGGTTTGTTATTGTAGTAATACTAAACATTTTATCATTTTCATTTTCATTTTCATTTTCACAATTATTAGTATTTGTTCTTTTCATTTGATTGAACATTTTTCTTATAGCAAAAGAGAAACTATAAAGGCAAAGGGGTGTTTGTGTGAAAAGTGTGAATGTCGCTGCAACGTGAGAGAGCCTGATCTTTAGTAAAAGACAAGAAGTGAGACAGATACGTTTTGTTGTTGGACGTGTCATTGTAGACGGCGTAAAGCACAGTTCCACCTACCTGACACCAATACCTCATCACCCGATCAACACAAAGTCCAATGGTTTGGACTTAGGATAAAGAAGTCGTCTTAAAAGATACATGCATTCTGAAAAGGGGGAGACCAATGATAAAACCATACATCTATTATCGCTTCATCTTTAACATTTAATCTACCAATAGAAGCATAGCACAGACAGAAAGAAGAGCCATACAAGAAAAGTACAGACAAAAGGAACAGACAGAACTGAATTCTCCGAACTGATACAAAGGATAACTGTTAATATCAAATTAACATCTAGGGACCTAAGTTAAGGTCGAGATTCACCTCATATTCCACGGCAGATGACGGCTCCGGCTCCGGCTCCTGCTCGAAATCCCAGGGGGTCTCAAGACCAATACTGAAACCCATGTCTTGTGGTTCAAACCCTCCTGGAAAAACCAGCTCATCTTTCAGCTCAATAGCATCCGGAATATTTCTCCAAAATCCAGCAACTGCGGCAGGGGATAAAACGTCATAAGAACCGAGCAAAAACGTCATCTCACTCTCCGTTAAGGGAACGGTGTTGTTCACTGGCGTCAGAGAAGCACTCCCACCGTCTCCTGCGACTGCGAGAGGGAAGTTGGTTATTGCGTTGGCGCCACGAAACTCTCTTGAGGCGGAGTCGTAGGCTCTGGCTGCTTCTTCCGCTGTGTCAAATGTCCCGAGCCAGACTCGCTTCTTCTTTCTCGGATCACGGATCTCCGCCGCGTATCTTCCCCATGGTCTCTTCCTCACTCCACGGTAACGCACCTCCTTCTCTTCCTCGATCTTTTCTCCGCCGTCGGTAGCACCAGTTGCATTCACTTCGTTGATCTTCTCTTTGCCGTCGGCGTCACCAGCAGTTACATTCTCTTCCTGGATCTTTTCTCCGCTGTCGGCGGCACCAGGTAGATTCTCTTCCTGGATCTTCTCTCTGCTGTCGGCGGCGCCGCCAGTTCCATTCTCTTGGTCATGTTGTGGAGTCATTTTTTGTTGTTGTTGGGAGCGGATAATATTTTATCAAGTGGAGAGTCAAGCATGGGTTACATATATACACAAGTGACGTAAACTCCAACGAAAGGATAGAGTGAGAAAGAAACGTCAGCCAGGTTTGCCCTAATTATCGTACCGGTTTACTGCGCTCTGACTTTGGTTGTGCCTTAATGGGCTTTTTTGGCACTTGGGCTTTAACAATATATAATCAAGAACTCAATCAATATGTAACGCCATCTTTGAATCTTAATACAAAATAAATCTTGATCACATTGGTGGTATACTTTTGAAAATGAGTTCACAATTAGCCACGGCTAAGATTTCATTTTGTGAAAACGTTATATCTACGTGTAAAAATCTCACTGATTCAGAAGAAAATCTTACTCGTCTTTGCAGAGCTGCCTACACACACCACACGTTGCTAGTTTAAATACCATTGTGAAGAATCGAAACCCTAGTCACAAATCCAACTCCAAAGTTATCGATTTTTGTAAGAAAACCCTAAGGATCCAAATTACGCTATGTCGACGGCGGCGAGTGCAGAAGCGGCGGCGAGTGTGCCTAAGCGGAAACCAGTGTTTGTGAAGGTGGATCAGCTCAAACCAGGAACCAGCGGCCATAATCTGACCGTCAAAGTCGTTGAATCGAAGCCCGTCAAAGCGGCCGCTCGTAAAAGCTCGCTCACCAAGCAAACCCGCTCTTCTCGTATGGCTGAGTGTCTTATCGGCGACGATACTGGTTGCATACTTTTCACTGCTCGCAACGATCAAGGTAACGGATCTATTTTTCCTACACACCCACAAGTTCAAAGCTTTAGTCTTTACGTTTCGGCTCTCTTGATTAGCTTTAGGTCTCGTTTCTCTAGCTTAAAGGCGTTCACTTTTTTGCATTATGTCTCTGTTGTGTTTTTAAAGGTTATATGAAAACTACGAGTGAGTGAAATTGTCAGCTTTTGAAGCCTTTGTTGAAACTACTTGCAACTTTTATTTATGGTTTGTAATCTCTGTGTTTGTGAAGAGCTGTCAATGGTGTTATAGAACTGTAGGGTAGAGCACAGATTTTTCTCTCTGTTTTCACTGTCTTTGTCTCTTCATTGTTCATATTTTTGCAAACTACAATAGTGGTTTGAGAAACGTTCTCGAATAAGGCTACGAGTTTGATGATAAAGTTTACAATTTTCAGTTCGTGTTTTGCTTATGACTCAGTCTATTGTTGAACAGGAGTATATGTTTAAACTTGATTGATGTGTCCATTATGTTCTGCAATATGTGACATTTACATTAACCTCTTTCGTGATAATGGAACTTTGTTGGAGGTACTAATGATATATATCCTCTTTTGGGTTTGCAAATGTGTAGTTGATCTGATGAAGACTGGAGCAACGGTTATTCTGAGGAATGCGAGGATTGATTTGTTCAAGGACACAATGAGAATGGGTGTTGACAAATGGGGACTCATTGAAGTCACGAACCCTGCTCCCTTTGAGGTTAATCGCGGCAACAATCTCTCCCTGATCGAGTATGAAGTGGTCAACGTACCTTTTCGTGACTGAAACCCGAGTCTGTCTCTGCTTCTTTCGGTATTAGTTTAACTTTTCAGAGAGCTCTCTCTCTCTCTAGTGAGGTTGGATTAATTGTGATATTGGATCGTGTAATCTCTCTCTTTGGATATTTCTGAATAGTTTCTGGATATTTCTCATTTATCTTTGCCTCAGAGCTTGTTGATTAATTGGTATTGGTCTTATCATTTAATTCTTAACACACGCTCACTAGTCACTACTGTGGTCGTAAAATTGAGCTTAAGATAAACATTAAATGTGAAAATAAACATAACTCACAACTTTGATCTATATAACTTTAAAGTGTTTTTAGTTGTCACTTTTCATAAAAGACATGTAGATGGAGAATTCTCAATTTACTCCACAAGGTGTTTTGTTTTCTCAAAATACCAGTTTTTTCTAAGGCTCATACTCCTCTTGACTACCATCCAAGCTCTTGTAGTATTCCTCCATAGTGTCAAACTCGTTGGGATGATCGTTTCCTCTCGCATTGTCGTACCCGCGACTAGGAGTGTTTTCAGAATTGCTACCCCTTCTGTCGTAGAAGTACTTACCGTTCTCCATAAACCTTGTATCACTCATCCCTTGCCTTTCTTGTTCATTACCGTAACCTCTTCTGTTATGATCATAGTTGTTGTTAGTAGTGTAAGTATATCCATTGTTGTTGTTGCTAGACTTATCCTTTTGCTCATTGAGATCTGCCGGATCTTGGGATTCTTCTTCTTCTTCCTCAAATGCCTCTGGTAACTTGTTGTTCTTTTCTTCGTCAAATGTGGCCATCAATTTTTCAAAATCTTCATCTGTAGTAGTAGTAGTAGTAGATGAGACCGGCCATGACTCTTTGGTTTGAGGAATCATACCGGAACCTGCCCCGAAATGCCCGTCTCCGAGTCTTCCATTATCTTGGGAAAGTCCAGGAGCAGGAGCTGGAGATAGAGCCACCTCTTTGTTGTTAGGACGGTCTAGGTGAGTGAACTTGCTAAAGAAGAGCTTACCATCTCTAGCTTCTACGTTATGGACAAGGAAGCAAAAAACAGCAATGAAACAAAAAATGGGTTTCAGAGCAGATGAAGCCATCATCAGAGAAGAGAGAGTAAAAGAGTAAAAGACTAAAGGAATTGAGAGATGTAGTTTAGTGGGAGAATGAGTTAATGTATATAAATAGAGTATCAAGAAGAAGAAGTAGTTTAAAAGGGGCCGAGCAAACATGCGAGGATTGAGGAGGGACATACGTCATTCGCGGCGAGTGATTTAAAAATAAAGAGATTGAAAAGGTACAAAATTTAAGAAAGTGGGTCTTCTTGTCTCATAAATCGAGAGATAGATTTAGTATTTAGCATTTGTTAGTTATACGTTGTCTTTTGTTGGTCAAAAAAAAGAGAAGCACCCAAGACATTAATAATGTACAGTTTATACGGTTCTTTTGACTTTACTTTTTCTCACTAATTTGGTTGGTTGTTGAGTTTTGTTGAAAACTGAGGAACATAAATTAACTCATATTTTTTTGGTCAAAAAAAAAAAAAAAAAATTAACTCATATTTTGTGGTAGCAAAGCATATACTTATAGATATCATCACAAGTTATTATGTTCTTAGTAGATTTTATGATTTACTGGACCCGAGTTCACATGCGTTTTAAGGTTTCAATTGTAAAGAAAAGATTGAAAAAAAGAAAAAAAAAACAGTACTTTTGGGAAGAAGAAACGAGATTGATAGAATTGATAGTTGTTTCGTTTAGAGACATTTTAACATAAAGAGAGAAATAAAGCAACAATTCCTTTTAATATTAAGAGTTTTGGGACCCCCACCATGGCCACCATGAATCCATGATGCTTCTCTCAACGACTATTGCTTAGTGTGGAAACCAAGTTACCTCAGCTTTTTTTGTCCGTAATTGTCGCAAATTATTTCTCTCTTTTTTTTTTTTTTTTTTTTTTTTAAACTTGTCTGTGAAAACATATCTAAATGTAATATTTCCTTTTTTTCTAAAGTTGAACCAAGGAAAAATCAGGCATATCATTTTTTAAATTATTGAGTAAATCAGCAATTAAATGTGAACAAAATGTTGAACAAAAAAAAAAAAAAAAAAATGTGAACCAAACAGTGTCTTCTTATGATCTCCAAAAATTTGTTTTATAAAGCCCATGTAATCAGAGCCTTGGCCCAATTTCTAAAAGCCTCGCACTTAAACACGTCATGGCTGACAGTACCGTCAAGTAACAGCAGTTGTTGACTTATTTTTTCAAAACGGACTCAAACGCCGCTGTTGTTTACTGGGAGTCTGTAAAACTCCCGAGTGAAGAATTTACTATTTTCATTAAAGAAGCAGCAAGAAAGAATTCTACAAAATGTTCCAAGAACAAGAAACTTGACCTTGTTTCATGTTTTTACATCTCACTTTCGCAAAACCGTACGTTCGTAGAGCTGTACCAAGTCTCTCTTTCTTGGATTCTTTAACCCTACCAACTCTGCCCCAAACCCATGTTCCAGTATCTCACTTCTCAGCTTCTTCATCGTGTATTTCGAATGATCCGTCCCATTTGAAGAAGACACCCCAGCTTCCGTGCTCGTGCATCTTCTCGGGGTCATTGTCATACCTTTCCTGCTCTCCTGTGCAGCCGAATCTTCTTCCTTCTCTCGCGAGAAATCTGAACCTGACCAGTTTATTGCTGTTTCTACCTTCAAACGCTTTGCACGGTGCAGCGGTGTTGCTTCATCCCAGGCCATAAAAGAGTCTTCTTTCTCCATCAAATTCACCCGCATTTTTTTTGCCTTCTCCGCATTGATGACTCTCTGCCATTCAGAAACCGACTCTTCGTTTTGTTTCGCTCTCATCTCCAACGTTTCAGAAAGTTCCATCTTTTGCCTCTCCAGATCCTCGATTAGTCCCTTAGCTCTATCCATTTCGATGCTTTTTTCCTGCAAAGACATTTGGAGTTTGTTTTCATTGCTCCGCACGGTTTCCACATCCATTTTCATCGAACTCACTTGTTCTTTAGCTATTGCAGCCTCCCTTTCCGCATCTTTTAGCTTCAAGCAGACTCTTTCAAGTTCTTCAATTCGATTCTTAGCTCGGTTGATTTCAATGCATCTATCCTCCAACAATGTCTGGAGTTTGTTCTCATTCTTCTTGGATGCTTCCAATTCCATTTTCATTGAGTCCAATAGTTTCTTAGATGTTGAAGCTTCACTTTCCCCACTATTGAGTTTCAAGTAGATTTTTTCAAGATCTTCGATACGGCTCTTAGCTTGATCAACTTCAATGCCTTTCTCAACCAATGATGTCTGAAGTTTGTTCTCACTGTTTCGAGCTGCTTCAGCTTCCATTCTCAATGAATCCACAAGTTTCTTAGCTGCTAAAGCCTCACTTTCCACATCTTTTAAATGTGAATGATGCTTCTTCTCCAATTCATCTTTCTCTCGCTTTAACATCTGTGTCTCAGCTTCAAGCAATTCAGCTGCGGATTTCACAGATTCATACTTCGCATTCAGAGCCGAAATTTGAACCCTCAAGTCTTTTGCTTCTGAAGAACATTCGTCCACCTTCAGTTTACTTTTCTGCAAAGAACAAAGGTCACAAGACGTGGTACACATAGAGGCCAATGAAGCTGTTTTTAATGAGCTCGTTAAGGTCTTTTCACAAAGATTAACACAGTAATAAACAAGAATCTTAAGAGATGAAAAGGGACTCTAATCTTGGAAGAGCACCTTTAATTCTGAACGCATAGAGGCTAATTGCTGCTCCAAAGTCACAATCTTAGCAGCTTTCTCAGTGATTACCTTCTCCTATCAGTGACCAAGAATAAGAGTCAGTTGACTGTGAAATTGGCTATCTATTAAGCTGTTGTGTGCGATGATAGCTTTTAATTGAAATAAGAAAGGCTAACCTTTTCCCCCAAAACAAGGGAGAATTCATCTTTAATGCCATCTTCCGTGGCAGAAGTTTTCTTCAACCTCTCCTCCATTGCTGCTATTTTCTCCAAAGCAGCTTTTTGCTCACTAACAGTATTCTCGTATTTAATTTTCCAATCAATTGACTTATTACTGCACCTAGTGATTGACGCATCTACCCCTAATTGATTGTTGCTCACGCTATTCTCATCCAAAGTCTCCTCATACTTACGTTTCCACTCAGAAGCCTCAAGTCTTGCGGACCCCAGGACCTCCATGAGGTTTGAGTGGTCATTGTGTATTGACTTACACTTACTTTCCAGGTCATGAATCCGATGTTTGAATTGATCTGAGAGCTTATTCATGTCATCAATGGCGCCCTCGTAACTTTTCTGATATTCCTTTTTCATTTTCTCTCCTCCTTCAAGCTGTTTCTTGAGCAAATCTATTGCATTTTCCATCGAATGATGCTGCAACTTGAGTTTGGAGTTCTCAGAAAGAAGTTCATCCATTTGATTCCCTCTGCGATGAACGAGAATGTCCTGTATACTGTAAATTAAATGATGAGAAAGGTTATATTTCCATGTAGTCAAACGTTAATATTGAAAGGTTAGTTTTCAATTTGCAAGAGTTAGATAAACATAATAAAAACCTCTTTCTCAAAAAGGACGACAGCTTCTGCCACTTCATAGGACCATTGATAGATTCTTCATACTCAGCAACAGCGCTGTCAAGGGCCTGTTTCATACAAATTAGAAAATGTTAGTTATGAAAACAAGACTTGCTTCAATGACTAATGACTAAGGGTCGCTCTGCTTTATTCTTTATTGTGTCTAAATTGTGATGGCAATTTAGCTTTAAGAAGAAACAAAAGGAACCAAACCTTTATCATATCGCCTATATTAGCATCATGTGAACAAGGCAATGCCCATAGTTTCTTGCCCATATCTTCTATAGCACTACAACATCTCGAATAAGCCTCTATATTTGCCACTCGCTTGTGATCCTAAACGCACAAAAAAACCAATCAGCAAAATAGCCTCAAAACAATAGTTGGCATATAGACAAAACTGTATAGATAGGAAAAAGAGAGAGAGACAGAGGGAAATGACCTCAAGCGCCTTTGCAAAGAAACTCCAAAGTTCTCGTTTGTATTTCTGTTTTACTTCGGTGTTTCCAATGGAAGATTCACAAAACGCGGTCAAAGCTTTGATAACCGCCTTATTGTGTGCTTCTAGCAGCATTGACTGCACATGTTTGACAGTTTATCTTACTACGGCATCTAAGTGATAGCTACATGTTACATGAGTCAAAACTTACTTCGTCAGGAGTCTCTGAACACTTCAAAGACGACATGTATACCTCAGTTGCTGTATCACGGGCCTTGCGACCTTCTAGTTCCTCTACAGACTGCGAATACAGATGATGCATCGGAACATGTTAAATCCAAGACATATAAATTTGATGAGAAACACAGAAATAAAACTTTGCACTTTGGTTAGATCGGTAATTACCTGCCATAAAGAAGAAATTCTAGGCACGACATTGTTGTTAACATTTTCTGAGAAAGACTTTGTAAAACTAGCAAGAGGCGGCCCTGTGACGATGGTACCACTTCTCTGCTTAGGCCTTACTCTCTCAGAAACAAACTTCAGAAGGGATTTGATTCCATAGAGAAACTGGGGCCGGAGATTTTCACACTATTTACAAAAACGCAAACAAGTTTTATTGGTGACGAGGAAAGAACAAAACATAGTAAAATATCTGATATAGCTTTACTGACCATACTAGGCCAGAGAGATGCACTAGTGGTATTTATAAAAACTAATTTCTCGGATTCAAAATAAAATCTTAGGAAAGACAGGGAGAGGATTAACCCACTTTGTTATTCTTCGTTACATCTTCTCCACTTTCCACTGCTTCTGAGTTAATATCCTGATAACAGAGAAGTTAAAAATCGTTGACAAACATCCAGAATAGCTGACTCTCAACCCTGAAAAGAAAAGGGTAAGGGAAAATTATCACCGTCATAAGTTGAACAAAGATGGGAGAGAACTGCCCAAGCACGGAAAATGTATTGCCCTTCGCTTCTCCAACATGGTCGTGATTACTAATCTCAAGTAGACAAGAGAGATCAAGTGCAATGTCATTTACACCAAGTGTCTGAAACATGAGGCAACATTTGTGTCATTATACAAAACACTAAGTGTGTGTTCAGAAAAACTTACTCAAAAAGAAAAATCAGTCATAAATATATTTACCGGACCATAGATAAACACGCTTGATAGGAGGATCGCCAAGGAAAATATCTGGCTGTTGCGTGTAGCCTAACATATGAAATCAATGAACTCTTGATGAGACTGCTTCTTCTTTAAAATACTTGAATCTTTGATAAGATAAAGGAAAACTGACCTGTATACCCTTTGACCCTTCCTCTTCAACATCGAGTAACACTAGATTATATTCGGTGCCATCTTCAGAAATCCTCTTCACCGGCTCAATCCACATCCATATATCTCCGGCGCATGGCCTGTGAAGAGTTTGAACTTCAAATCCAATGCTCCTGCTAAGAAGCTACAGATCAACATTAAAAAAACAGACACAGACATTCGCAGCTTAAAAATACAATAACCGTAAGACAGAGAGAGGAATATAATTTTGCCAAATACAAATTTATCCTAGAAAAAAAAGAAATTTTGCAGAAATAAACCAGACATTTTCCACAAATTAAGAACCAGACTTCCCTTACATCATCAGAATCATCATGACAGCCAAAAGCATTGTCTTTTATCCACCAAGAGCACAAAACAAAGAACCCAGAAACGAAAGCAGCCGTAAACCCTCAATCAAAGTAAAAAAAGAAAAGAAACCTGATTCCAGATGAAACTCTTGCCCTGGAGAGCTTTACCAAAGAGAGAAACAACAGCGACAGGACCCTTAAGCTTCTGAAGAGCGCCGATGGCTTCTGGGTCCGTCTTCAACTTCCCATTCTCATCGACGTAAACCAATTGGACGGCCCGACCCGACTCCGCCATATAAAAACCCCAAAGGCCTCTCCTTTCTTCCTAGTGATGAGTCACTCAGTATCTTCGTTCCAAATTCACAATGGGTTTGCTCCGATCGTCTACGAGTCGGATTAATTTACAGAATAAATAAAGTCGTAAACTTGAAGAAGTACCGTAAGATACTAAAAGAAAAGATTTGAACTTGGGGAGAGACAGACAGAGAGAGAGTCGAGAGATCTTCGAAGGTTATAATGTTTCTCAGCCGACTGACTAAAACAAAAGTTTTATTTTAGCAAGTGCAGTTTTCTTAACTGAGTTTTATTATAAAAACAAAAACAAAACTTAGGGATAATATAATAAGCCCAACAATTTTATTGGTTCATATCAATCGAAGGCCCATAAGTGTAAGCCCATAAAGCTTTTCCAGGTTTTCTCACCCCAGAGTGACCTGAGACCAGATCTTAGGTCAAATCTTTTTGATGGTCCTGAGCCATTGTGTTTTTTTTTTTCCATAAAGCCCATTGTGTTTTTGTCCCCCATCAATCTCATAAATTAATATGAGTAAAGTACTACATACTTTTATAAATGAGAAATTTCTCTTTTATCTCTTCTTTTTATATATTTCTTCATTTTCCATTTTCTTATTATTATTTTGCTCCACCATGAATTGCCCTGCAGGTTAAGTTAAAATTATTGAACTCAAAAGCGTCCATCTTTTCTTTGCGCCCACCACTTCTTGATCCCACTCTTTTTTATATGCATATACAAAAAAAAAACACACACACACATTTTATTCTAAGTACTTATTTATGAAAAGCAAATCAAAGATCTTTCTACACGTATTGAATGAATATGCATGACTCTTAACTTTCTTTAACGAAAATCTGAATATAGTGATACCAGTGAGTGAATCACACTATATATAAACATTGTCATTATGCTTGTCTCTTTTAGTGTGTAGACTCTATAAATAAGAAAATAAGAACATTACCCAAAATAAGAATCTACCTCTTTAATTAGCTCAAATAATTCGATTGAAGAGATAAAGTAGAAATATGTACATTACCATAAATCTAAATCTTTAAATTAAATAGAGAAAGAAAACAGCTTTAATAACTTGATTTCATAATTATGATAGAAAATTTAAGAGACAAATATTATTAGAAGCGTCTTCATATCCATCCATTGATAGAGGATGAGTGACAAATTTTTTGTTGCACACCAACCCCAAGGAAATCCCGAGTTTGCCCTCCTCCACCTGCATCTCCAGTCTCAACTCTTCTACGCTTCCAGGGGTAATTTTGTAATTCGTCTATCCCCGAAACGACCGTAACGCCACTTCTAGGGTTCCCGAACTCGTGAAGACCGTTGTTACTCATTAACCCAGCACTGTTGGATCCAAACAAAGCGAAGAACTTGTCGCTGCCACCGTCTTCTATAATCTGACTCTGGTCGGAGACTTTCGACGCAAAACTCTGGAGAAATGCTGATTGGTCGGTGGTGATCGTTGTCGTCGGAGGCGTAGAAGAAGAAGTTGCTCCCATCTGAGCCGCTTTTTGAAGCAACGCTGTCGCCGACATATTCGCTGTGACAGCTGCGTTTGCGTCTTGGGTGATTTGGTCGACGCTGCTGAAAAGAGAAGGCACGGATAGAGAAGTAGCCGCGTTTGCGTTTTCCTTACTCTGGACAGTATTGATATTATTCTCATGTGTTATGAGTGAATCGCTCGTCGTTATTAACTCGCCGCGGTTATTCTCGTTCCCGAAAACCCAGTTGTAATCCTCGTGCGGTGAATGCGGCTGCGGTTGCCGTGTGATACGGTCCTCAATGGTCACTTGCTGATGATGATTAATATTTCCTCCCATCCATAGGGAGAGCGAAGAAGTAGGTTTCATGGCGTCTTGATGATGATCGAAGGTTGTGATTGGGAAATGGTGGTGGTGATGTTCTGTCGAAGATGGTCCGAATGGAAACGACGGTGGTGGCTGAGGTGATGGTGATTGGATTAGTGTGCCCATTAGATAATGGTAGTTTAGATTACTACCGGCGGTTGCGGCAAGACTTTTGAGATGCGAGGCTGCGTTTAGCCTTGCGGTTTCTTCTGCTAAGGCGTCACAGAACGCTCTATGTGTAATGAAGCTGTCTCTCCTGTTTCCAAGAAAAATCAATTAAACACACCCGTCAATTACAGTACTGTCTTTATAGCAATTAAGGAAAAAGAAAACTATACGGTCGTACGTACATCTTACTTTTAACCTAAATATGACAATCCAAGAAACTGTCTTATTCAAGAAATCAAGCAACACGCACGCTCAGAGAATGACCATTACATATATATACTTCAAATTATTTAGTTTTAGACCCTACATGAGCTACTTCTAACAACAACACAATAATATACATATCTTATTATACAACATGATAAAACGAATTTTGTTTTGTGTGGTCCATTGATATAATAGTGTCGATTAGTTAAAGTAGCATATTTTTGTTTTGTTTTTCATCATAGTATTCACCAGGTAAAAATACTAGATATAGGTTTAGTATGTAAATAATGATTAAATATATATAGAATATGAGATAGATCATGTTATGAGCTAGGTGGTCATATTGTTATAAGAATCTTTTATACCTATAAAGACACCTCCTACACGTATATGGTATAGCTACTAAAATGATACTGTGATGATATGTAAAGATCTATTAAACACATACGCAACGTATGTATATATACATTAAGTACCTGGAGAAAATTGTACCACAGTCGCATCTATACTCTCTAGTCCCACAAGTCTTGGAATGAGCCTTCCAATCGGACTGGACTGCATATCTCTTGGCACATTTCTCACACTTCCACTTTTTCTCGCCATGTTTCCGACAAAAATGTTTCTTGATTCCGGTGAGGTCACCGAGTGCCCTTGTGGGATGGTGGTGGACGCAACTCTTCTCAGGACATACATACACTCGTTTCCTCACTTCTTTGCTCGTCCTCTGCTTTAGCTTCCATGGGAGGTTGTGCCCTCGACGGTGAAGCTGTAGATTCTGGTCTCTTTGGAAACCTTTTCCACATATCTCGCAGAGGAAACGATTTGTGGCCATAAGTGTTTTTGGAGATAGAGCTATGACTTCAGCCTCTGGATCTACAGAGAACGAAATAAACAGTCAAACTCAGGGGTGTTAATCATAAATCATGTGAAAGATATATAATCAGTAGAACGCATGCATGTTTATAGATCAAGATCTAAAACAAAACAAAAATATCAAGAAGAGGAAGAGGAAGTTATTGATTAGGGTTGATTTTAGTGATGAATTATATCTTGATTATATCATTAGTTACCAGGATTTCCAGGGAGGTTTCTCTTCTTCTTGGCAAGAGGAGGATTAAGAGATTCATGTTCATGATGATGATGATGATGATCAACATGATCAGTCGTTGATGAGCTTTGGACATATCCTCCACTACTTGAGATTGTTTGATCTTCAGCTGTCATTCTTCTGGACAAAAGTTTTATTGGAAGAAGGTAAGTTTTAGATAGGAGGTGGAGAATAAAAAGGGCTAATCAAGAGAAAACAGCTTGAAATACTTAAGAATATGATGCAGTTAATTATGAAGAAGAGGAAAAACACAAAAGAGAAGTTATACTGGTTGTATACTTTTATATACTCTCATACACACTTGAGCGCATACATGTGTAATAAAAAAATAAAAAATATTCTTCTCTCTTTCAAAACTTATATTTAAGCACCTAATTTGATCTGTAAGAACTGTCGCAGCTAGCCAGTTTCATAAATAATTAAACTTTCATATTCCATTTTTTAATTTTTCTATTTCTTGGCTAAAAGTGAATGGCAGTGGAAATTAACTATATACTACTTGTATAAATCAACTTGACTATATATTTATCTCTTGAAATTTTGATTATTTGTGTGTGTTTAGCAGTGGCAGTGCGCCATGACACACAAAAAGTTATATGTCTGCCTTTTCTATTTGGAATGATGATCTCATTATTTATTACCTCCGTTCGTTCTTCCTTTCTTTTTTTTCATCTTGCGGTCAGTTACCTTATTTGTTCTACTCCTTTAGTTATATAGTTTCTCTTAATTAGTGTTATTTTTTTGTACGTTGACAACAAGTGAAGTATTATTGTTTAGTTATAGTTTCTATTAGTGAAACATCTTCAGCTAGTTAAGGTTTGGCTGAGGTTTTTTCTTGTAAAGATATATACCATAGGCGTTAATTATTAATGAAGTTTAATAATTATTAACGATTCATTAGGTTGTACAAGAAAAGAAAAACTATAATACGATAAATAGTCCGAAATTAGGGTGGTCAAAGAAGTCAGCAGATCCAACGGCGTAGGTTACATCTCTCGTTTGTTGAAAAACAAAGCCTGCAATGCACGTGTACCCATGCACGTGCTCGTGAGGTAAAATCCAACAACATACGACAACTAATTAAAAACCTAAATATGCAAAAGAGAATAACCGTCCGCTCGACAGTGAAAACAAAACCCATGCGACATATTCGTTTTTCCTTTTTTTTTTCTTCTTCAAACAATTGCTAATTTTCAAAATCTCTTTTTCATTTACGTCAAAGATAATTAATAGTTTGTGGAATTGAATATAAAAGTTTGTAGATACGAGTATCTTTTTCATGCTTTTCTTACAAGGATCCTTTTTAGCAATGTTCCCTTTTCATCTTTTTCTTTAACAAACTTTTTTTTTTCCTCTACAAAATAAAAGTTTTTTTTTTTTTGCATATAAAAATGGATTGTTTTCTAACGTTTTTAAGTAAAAAAAACAGACCTTACTTATAGAGAAAAACATCAATACTCACAATCCCCAAAAGATAAATGTTGAACAAGAAAAATATATAATTCAAATTGTTTGTAATTGTACCACGATCCGGATATATATAATACAACAACAAATATTACGTCAAACAAAGTCTCGAACATATCGAGTTTTCAAACAAAAGTAAACTAACTAGATGTGCTTTTTTAACCCCCTAAGCTGAAAATAAAGTAATATTAATTAATCGAAAGAACGAAGAGAGACAGAGAACTGACAAAATGCAGGTGAATTTTTGGAAGGAAGAGAGGTCGTCAGCTTGTGGGCTGACTTGATTACCAATTCTTTAGGTAATTTACACTTTTTAATCATAATGTAATCATGTTTTAAGATTCCCTATAAAATAATAACATTAGTTTAACGTTTTGGTTTTGGACTGTTCTTCTTGAACTTTGGCGGCACTAGAATATTCCCCCCTAATTTCTCGAGACCTATTATATTGTATTGTTTCCTTGATCAAATCATCAAGATTCACATATACACACCAGATACGCACTTCACACAAACGGGTTTTCAAAGAAACGCGTTTGTATGTGTTTTTGCAAAAAATTTAAAAACAGAAAACGCGTTTATATGTGAAAAGAAAACCCTAATATATATGGCACATCTTTTTAATTATACAAAGCTCCTACAAATGAACATTCACGTAACTGTATTTATTTTTATATTTTTTGAATTTCATCCATTGCGCTTATATTAAAAATTATAGTTCGAACAATCATTCCAGCTGTATCTAAATTAACTACCTAATCGGTTAGTTCTATTTCCATTCATGGATAAATCAAAGAGAATAACATTGATAAGACATATGTAGATCCAGAGGGTACATTACAGATATACCACATGTTTTTTGGTTCATAAAAAGTAGTCCAATACTTACATCACATGTACCCACGATAGTGTAAGAAAACACACACATATTCCCAAACTATATCTATTCATTAGCATTTTAAGATACTAGTTCGTCTAGATGCAATCGTTTTTTTTTTGGGGGGGGGGGGGGGGCAAAGGTCTAGATGCATATATACACGTATTCATAACGTACGCTTTTTATGTACACATTTTATGTGCAATATTTATGCACATGGTCATATGTAGATGTAGAATAATGTATATTAGCATACACCAAAAAGTATTAACATGGATTTACATAAAACAACATTAGCTAGAATCCATATATACTTATTCTTGGGAGAAAAATAGAAAAGTACAAACAAAACAAATCACAACTAAAATATGCATACAATCATAGATACTTGTAGTAAACGTATGCGCATATATATAAAAAGAAAAATGCAGGAAACGACATTACAAAGAAGACAAAGGATAGATCCATACCATAGCATAGAAACTTGGCGATATATGAAATAAAAATAATGACATAATGGAGATATGATTAGACTTAAAGTATACATATGTCACTTAGTGGGTGATAATGGCCTTCTTGTTTTTACTCGGACTTGACCAATCCAATACATTTTCCGGTCAAATTGATTTCGACATTCTACAAATGATAATCCCTCTATTTCTTTTATATCTTTTTTTTTTTTTTTTTTCATATATCAACTACCTTACCTTCTCCGTTTTTAAAAATCGCTCTATTTCTTCGTCATTACAAAATAAATGTTTAATATATAATATTGTAAATGACAGTTTTTTAAAAGTATTATCACGACTACAAGTCTACAACGTCTCCGATAACTAGGAAATTAGTATTACGAGTACATGTATATTTTGATAAAACTATATGAATAAATATGCTACATATAGAATACAAGAAATTTGTGGAATGACACGAGCCAATTAAAAAATATGGTTACGTTCCATGCAATTTATAGGTGGAATTATATAATATTTCTAAAGAGATATTTGAAAGATTCTTTTTCTATGGGTCATAAAAGTAATTAAAAGATAAAGTCACGCTTTCCAACCATTTTTCCACAAAGTTGATAGAAACTGTTCATGAGAGCAAAGCGATATAAAGAGAGTAATACCTAAAACATAGGATCAAGTGGTAATTAAATAGCATTAATTAAAACATAGTTAATTGAAATGGTCATTGTCCTCTGTAGATGAATCTTCATTGTCAATAATGTACATACAAACACCAACTTTCATAGTTGCAATATGTATGATCTTACAAAACTCTATAATTTTTAGACAAAATATGTAAGATTTGAACTCTCGAGTAAAGTTTCTTTAGACTAGCCAATAATTAATGGGAAATTATTTTTCTTTTATTTTAGTTGTTAACAAAGTTCAATCGTGGTCGTCCAACATGATAAACTTTGAACTTACATTGAATCGCGATTTTTCATGACTGATATGTGTCACTTGTATTTTGAACTTTTGGTCGTAATTACAAATTTCAGAAGTAAGATTGTAATAACTAATTTCATTAATTAATTTTTTTATTCTATATATATTGTCACGTGTATAACCACGGTCACAAATATTGCCTTTCGGTTGAGAATACTGAGATAAGGTATGATTCTCGTGAATCACGATATCAGATTTTATAATCAGATTCTATATATATGCTTCACGATGCAACAAGTAACATATCTAGTCAGCGAAATTAATTGTCGCATAAACTGAAATTTCTGAACTTTTTGCTTCGTACATAAATCTTGCTAAATCTTAAGCTGACATTTTCTTAATATAAGTGCTAGATGCGTATATCCATGATATGTATGATCACAAGTTAGTTACAAGTATTCTCCCGATCGACACCATATATATATAAAAAAAAAAAATCTCCATGATAATTTTCTTCAATTATTAATTCAAATGATTGAATGATGAGGACATATTTATGGCAATTTTCATGTTACGTATATGTGATAAAGATTTGAAAAGACTAGTTAAAAAAATATCTAAATTGCTACCAAACGGTCAAATTAGGTCCACCTTCATATCCATAATGGTTCGTTGATGCATTCGGGCTCGCAAAAAGCATGTTAAAAAGTTAGTGATAATTACTTAAAAGTGGTCTCTTTTCTTCGCAATATAGTAATCAAAAAATGTTATTGGCTTCATGATTGAAGGTTGGCCTCATCAAATATACTACTAGTTTAACCAAATGTGTCACGGTCACTTGTATGGTTTCTTAAAACTTAAAATACCATTAAAACTGTTTTTGAAAAATTAGCATCACTGAAACCTATATATACACACACCTATGCAAATATATTTTTTATTTGACAGAATCTGCCACATATCTATCAAGAAATTTCTATTTTTCTTTTGTTTCTGTAACACGAATATATTGTGAATTTGAATTGATGATATCGACGACATTTTCCTTTGGTTTTATGAAGTGCCAAACATTTATCAACTAAAATATGTTATACCTTTGTATTTTAACACAAGAGTTATGGTTGCACATATACGATTACTAATTTACTAGCTATAGTTTTGAAACTTTTTGTAGTTAGTTATTTGCCAACGAACGACCATATTAATTTGTTATTCATATATTTTGCTAACAATCATATATACAGTATTGGACGGGTTTAAATTCGTTTTAACTTATATTGGGCCGTGCTTATTTAGCCATCGGATATTATTTACCGTAATGGACGGGCTTAAATTCTTAATTTATTATATTGGGCTATACTAATTTTGTCAAGACCATTGGTCACGAAACATTACTAACCCATTAAGAATGGGGTTGTGATCAAAATGAGTTGATCTGAACCTCAATTGCCAAATCAAAACTCCATAAAAGAAAATGTCGTCTAACTGAAACCTATCTGATCCAAAACAGATGACATAAGCATCGACTTAGCTCTCTATGATCCCAAACGAAACTAATCGAAAATAAAACCAAACATTTCCTTTTCTTTTTGAATTATGTTTGATCGATTGATTTCCTTTTTTATTTGTTTTTTTTTTTCTGATAACGTATAACGCATAGAATACGATTCGATAATTTCCTTTTTTCTTATAATGTAAAGTAGTATTTATATTTTAAAAAATATATATGATTTGAGTATTTTCCTTTTCTCCGTCAAAGTAGTTTCCTTTTTTTTCTTCTTAAAACGTATAGTATTATTTATAATTGTAGTTATTTCCTTTTTTTTTTGTTTTCCGTCAGAGAAATTTCCTTTTTTTGTTTTGGTAATTTCCTTTTTCCTTATAACGTATAGAAAAGTAAATTTCCATTATTTTTTTTTGCAGGGAACAACATCAACAATTCAACACATATGATTCCTTATAAATACGCTCAACATCTATCAATTTGGGAAATCAACACAGACTCTTCTTCAGTCTTCACCAAATAGAAAAAAAAACGATGATATACAAGTTTATAGAGGCGGGAGCGTTTCAATGGCGTAGATGTTTGAAGAATGAAGAAGATTCAGAACAGAATTAGGGTTTGGAGAATAAACAACAACAACAACGACATCTATGGTATAATCCTCTTCTTCAGTTTTCACCATCACGTTTGTCAAATTCTTTCATTGATAAAAACGTACGGACGATCACCGTCTCTTCTTCTTCTGTTCTAAGTTATAACTCTCACAATCGTTGATGAATTTGCAGGATATATGGTGCAAGTGAGGATCGGAGGAGGGCGTGGATTGTTTCCATGGCGTTTCTCCTTCAACTCTCATCTGATTTGACGACCAACTTATAAGGTATACATGTTTCTAGGGTTTTCACTTTGCCTCTTTCTGTATAGTTACAAATTAACGATATGATTCTTCTTCTAATTTTCTCTATGTGTAGATCCGGGTGATGGTTCGAAGAATGAATGAAGTTTCATAACAAAAAACTTGGTCGGCGTACTCACAGTAACAACACCAAACTGATTCTAGTCATTGTTGGTCTTATTCTTTGTTATGGTTTTACGTGTTGCTGCTTGCTTCTCTAGATTGAGATATATGGTTCTGATCGAAAACTCCTCTTCTTGCTATGTAAGTAATCTCAAAATCCTCTCTGCCTTTCTTTATTTTTCTTCTGTTTCAAGTTTACTAATTATAATCCTTTTTCTTTTTTGTTATGTTCAATGCAGCCAGCCTATCATCAACACTTATGCAGCTGTAATTCAGACTTTGGGGAGGTTTATTTTATGGTTTTATCATTAGGTTGTTGTTTAAATTCAGGCTTGTAAATTAACAATGGTTTCTTCTACTTCTATATATTTGCAGATCATATATGGTTTGAAGAATGGAGAAGATTCAGACTGCTCAAGGTTTGTTTCAATCACTCAGTAAGTTCGACCCTACGATGGTTAAATCCTATTCTTCATCTGTAAGTTATCTTAAAATCCCTCTCTCCTTTAATTTCCTTTACTTTGTTCTGTTTCAAGTTTATTACAGCTGGAACTCGAGAAGGCACCAAAAGATTCAAAGCAAAACCTTTGGAACAAAGAGGTTCTTGTCACTGCCTCATGAGTCATGCCAACGTTTCCACTCCGCAGGTAATATATAACAATGGAAACTCTCTGATTCTTTTCAAGAGTTATAAGAAGTAAATAACTTGTTCTGTTAATACCATCGAAACCAATGTGTTCTGTTATTTTTTATGCAGATTTTGGCAGCTCCAGATTTGCCTACACCACAAAGAAGTACACCACATATTCAAGAACTTCAGGTAAATACTATCCATCAGAGATTATATATCATCATTTTAGAACAAACTCATAGCTTAATGAATGTGTTTATTAATCTACAAGGATCTTATTTGCTTACTGTTGCAGGAATTTTGAATGGTAAGGGCTAACCAGCATACAAAGATATCCTCAGTGTCTAAGCAGGTATGAAACTTTTTGCACTTGCATTTTGAGAATTATACTCGTTTGATTCAGAGTTCTCACTTAGGCTGTTGTTTCTGCAGATCTAAAACTTATGATTCCTCTGGTTCTATGTGCAGATCGGGGATATGGTTTGAAGCATGAAGTTTCATAACAGAACACTATATCAATGTCATGAAACAGATTCTAATGATTGATTGTCTTTGCCTCAATAAGTCTTCTTTGTCCACTTAAAATTCGCCATTCATAAGTGAGAGTCTAACTTGCTGTTAAAGTCTAATGTGTTACAATTTCTAATTTTAGATATTCGGATAGAGATTTATATGGTTTGCTTGTTGCTTCTGTAGATGGATATATGGTTCACTCTCTTCTCAGCATCAGGGATGACCGAACAACAATGGTCAAATCATCCTCTTATTGATCTGTAAGTTATCTCTAAATCATTGTCATAATATTCCTTTTTTTCTTTTTGTTATATTCAATCACAGTCTCTTCTCTTTTACTCTCAGCATGGTTTATATGGTGGTAGTATTGTTTTGGTGTGTTTGCAAGTGAAAAATACGTTGTTTACATGGCGCTTCCTCAACTCCCATCTGACTTGACGAGAACTCGACTAAGAAAAGGTAAAAATCCAACCGGCTCAAGGTTTTGTTTCAGTCATCAAGACTGATTTGTTCACCCATTCACTATTGTTTTCTGCTGTAAACTTTGAATCATTCTGATTATTGCAGGGTAAAGATCCGTTAAAACTAGTTAGCTACAACTCTTTCATCACGACGCAAGCCTCAGGAAAGAACAAGTTATTCTCCTACTGATGCAGAGGTCAACAACAAGACCGCAGATGCCAGGTTCTATATCATTCCTTTTGAGATGGTATTGTAGTTAAGTTAGATGAGAGGCCATTCTAATGCTCTGTCTTGTTCATTCAACAGTAATCTAAGGGATGCGAGGTTTGAGCAGATGGTAAACAAAGAGAATAGACCTTGCTCAACAGAAATTTCAGGAAAGTAGGTACCCTCCATTCCATGACAGATTCTGTAGTGATTGATGGTCTTTGACTAATTGACTCAATAACTCTTCTTTGTCCACTTCAAATTTCTGATCCACATCTGGCTAGAATCTGAGGTAAATATCGTACCCTCCATCACAGATTTTAGAACTGAGTCATAAGCTTAATGAATCTGTTCAATATAAGCTCATTAAGCTTATGACTCTGTTGTAAAGAAAATCACCACTTTAGAACAGAGTCATAAGCTTAATGAATCTGTTTTATTAATTTACAAGTATCTCAATTTTCTTACTGTTTCAGGGATTTCATCTTATCAAACAATGGTAAAGGCATGCAGAGACGTTATTCATCTCAGAAACTATCCGTAAGAAAGATTGATCGATCTCCTTATTTCCTCCTCTGTCTTCAGAGTTCAGTCAATCGACAACGATTTTAGTTCCTAACTACACTTGAAATCTTGTTGATTCGTTTGAACCCATGAGACTACGAAGCGGAATTGAAGATTGCCTAGACAACTACAAACTACACAACAGTGCAGTAAAGAAGGCCTTCGTAATGGGCTTTTCTGTGACGGCCCAACCAAAATCCAATCAGGTATCATACTTTCTTCTTGATTTTTTTTTTTTTTTTGAACTAAAGATTTTTTTTTTTTTTTTCTTTGGTTTGGTTCCACTTCTGATTTGAAAGGGGTTTTTCATGTGACGTTTTGAATTTTTTTTGTTTAAAATAAATTTAAGTACTGAATTTAAATACATCGAAAAGAAACCAAATTTAGCATCCAATCATCTTTAAGTATTAACAAGTTTAGCATCCTATCTTTAAGAGGATTTAAGGTTAAGATTTACCAAAGAAAATATGTTATATAAGATACTCTCTTTGGTAAATCTTACCTTTAAATCCTCCCAATAATGTTGCTCAATAAGCTTGTTATAGTTTTTAAGAAATTTCACTCATTATAAAAATTAATATTTATTTTCTAATATAAGTGGTTTCTTTGCTTTTGATTTTTCAACTTTTAACTAGATTGAAATGTGTTTTTGTTAAGAATGTTTTATTTTTTTAAAAAAAGAAGAGGCAGTTTTTTTTTTCTTTTTCTGTATTTCTTTATGATCAAACCCAGCACGTAAAAATCTTTTACAAATTCACAGAAGCAAAAAACTACATTAAAAAATATCAACAAATCATGTAAAAAAAAGGAAGCGAAAAAAAGAAGAGGAATAAGACAATGAAATAAAATATTAGAAGTGTTAAAAATCAAAGCCATAAAGCACCAGCTTGTCTAAGAGTAGGCAATAAATCACCATTGATATGAGCAGCCATCAGATTCTCCAGTCCTCCAAACAACTTCCCTCCTATGTACATCACTGGTAATTTCTCTTTATGATCACTTATGATATTGTCGTAGTTGTTTTCATCTGCTTCTTCATCACCAATCTCAACCACCAATGGGTTCACACCATGTGTCAGTAGCAGCCGTTTCGCCACGTGTCCCATACAACAGCCTCTCCTTGCAAACACCACCACAGCATTCTCCATCACCACTAGGTTGCTCGATCGCTTTGATGCTGGCTTTGGTGATGATGATGTTAGCCATGATAATGTTGATGATGATGGTTTCTCTTCATTCTTTGGTCGGCAAATGTTATTGCCCGGTACGGTCTTCGTCCACGATGACTCATATGGTCTTATTGCTTTTTGCATAATTGATGTTAGAGAAGGAAAAAGAGAGAGAGAGGGAAATAGAGAGAGATAGAGAGAGACTTTGTGTAGTTGGCTTATAAGTTTGGTAAGAGATTGGAATATTAAAGAATTTATATAGAGGATTTTGGAGAGCATATTGGGCTTATGGGAGGGGGGGTCAACGAAGGATGTGTAAACTGTATTCTCATGATATCCAAAGACACATCACCGTATCCAAAATAAAGATCTATAACCTATGATTAATATTCATATTAATGTTGAGTGTAAATCATACAAATATTAAAAAATACATTTAACTTAGGAGTGAAAGGTAGATTTTGAACTAATTGTCGGAACTCAAATGCGACAACTCAGTTATTCAAAACATATAAATTATCTTAGCGAGATGTTGTGTTTGACCTGTTGTAAATATAGTGTGAATTGTAGCAATTTTATAAAAATCAATGACTTGCACGATATAGTTGTTTATTTAAAACAAAATGGATGACGAAGACATAGTAAGGGGCTTACGACAAGGCTGATGTCAACAGATTTCTTTATTTGCTTAAAACTTATGTCATTATTAGTTTAAAAATTGTCTTAGTATGGTTACGTTTTTGTGGATAAAGGCAAATCATTTGTATGGACCATTAGATTTTTTAGATCAGCTCTATTACGTCATGACGGATGACTTGTTTTCTCTAACATTAAGTTATCAAATTTGTATTTTATATATCCAAGTTGAAACATGAGACTATACTCGACCTTTTTTGTAATTTCATGATAAACTAGAAACGTAATTGTTTTTCTTTTTATCTTCCATCGAAATACATTATTGAACCTCTCGTTTAGAATTAGTTGAAATTGCGACCTGATCGGAAAATACATGGCACCAACGTCACAAACCCCACAGGATGACGTACAAGTTTTGTGGAAAAATCTAACTAACAACTACTCCATTCGTCAAAAGAAAACAGCTCTGATAGAGAGAGAGAAGTAGGGGGAAAAATGACAAAAGATGGAGGGAGGAGTGGAGGACCCTCACCGTGACAAAACGGCATGACGTCTCCCTTTAACTTTACGAAACAGCAAGCTGTTCCCGTTTCCCTCTTTAAACGCGTGTTTTATCATTCATTTACTCAAAACATTTTAGTAGTAGCTTTTACAATTAATTTATTGGTTTAACGGTCATCACTCGTTTCCAGCTAGTTTCGATTATACATGACATCATAAATAAATAAAAAGCAGCCGTCGGTTATGTATGTAATATACATACAAACGATATAGACACCGAGAATACCAAGTCAAAAAAATTTTAATAAGTCGGCTTTAAAATTTGACGTCACCGGAAAATTCGCCGGAGTTTCGTCACCCCATAAAAATCCTAACCGGTAAAAGGAAGAAAAAGACGTCTCTATCATGGTGGCGCCGGCTATGCGTCATCAAATACAAAGGGTCCATGTTGCTATGCTCATACCAAATCTTATTATACGTATGCAATATATTGTTTTTCTAAAATTTTCCAATACAAATCCTTATAGGTCTACTAGATAACGTTGGCAACTCTAGTGGAGAAAACAAAAATTGAAGTGCAAGTTAACAACAAAGAACTTAACTGAATAAATATTATCTTCTAAGGATTGGTATGGATCTTAATTTATATCCGAATATTTATGTAAGCATGTCGTGTGTACCTATACTAAATAACTATTGGCATAGATCAGAGCAGATCATATGAAAATAGTTTTTTTTTGTTATGTTTAAATTCGACTTCAATCAATTTTTTTAGGAAAATATCAACGAAAAGTTTCATGGAACACAGATGAATAACTCTGACCAAAGCCAATCCGAGTTGCAGCATGTCGCTTAAGACTATTTTCAAAATCTATATCAAGAGGAAGGGGGTCATTTGGTCAAACACCGAACCGGTTCTTTTACTTCCAAGGCGGAGACTTTTTCTTTTTTAGCGAAAATAGTTGAAGAGAACTTACTACTCTTTCCTTCTTTTTTACTTCTTAGGCTCCAAGTTCATTTCTTGGAGGTTCAGCAACAGATCGTTGGAGCTTAGGTAAACCTTGTTAGCAGATTGTGCAATGGTCTGCGCAATCTCTCTCGCAGCTTCAATCTTTCTCAAAGTGATGAATGCCTGGTTGTTTGCAATTGCTTGTCCGATAAGCTGAGCACTCTTAGCTTCTCCCTGCACAGATACAATTAAAAGACATAATGCTTTAGGCCGATACCTAATAACCTATTAGATCTGCAATAGACATCTACAATCATATACCTGGGCACGGATGACCGCGCTTCTCCTGTCTTGCTCAGCTTTCTCCACAATGAACTTAGCCCGTTCAGCTTCCTGAGCAGCGACTTGTTTTGCCTCGATTGCTGCTGTGAACTCTTTGCCAAATGTGAGAGTCGTAATTGAGACATCATCAAGAGCAATGTCGAAGTTAGACGCTCGCTCTGTCAGAATCTTGCGTATCTCTCTGCTCACAGCCTAGATGATAGTAAACGCAGACTACCATAAGAAACAAAAGAGCAGAAAAACTTGTAAAAGAAGAATGTTGAGATACATACTTCTCTCTGTGTTATGAGCTGACTTGCATTATACTGAGCTACCACTGCTTTTAGTGTTTCATGGATGATGGAAGGAAGAACCCTTTCACTGTAATTCTCGCCAAGGGTTCGGTAAATCTGAGGCAAGCGGTCACCCATGGGACGTGTGAGCACCCTTAGTCCAATTTTCACCTGTGCAACAACCAAGAAATATATTAGAAACACAGAACACGCTTAAGGAAAAAACACACTTCATTAACTTGCTCCACCTAAATTTAACCTCATCCTAAAGCAAGTTCAATTATATATCTTGTTACATAGTCAGAAACTAAGCTGAAGTGACACAAACAGAAACGAAAGCAATATTTAGTCAGAGTTTTCTCCATTTCTTTTTCAATCAAGTATCTATATACTCACACAGGTCATAAACGAACCTACATTTATTATGCAATATCCTAACAATAACAGAGAAAGTCAAATTTAATCTGCAACCCCATAGCGATAGATCATACATAATATTACAAAGACACACAGAAAAAAACAAAAGAGAAGCACAAGAAACCATAACGCACCATCTGAAGATCATGACTACCAGTGGTGCTCTCTACAAGGTAAGGTCGTGCACGAACGTCATAGATGATTGGCCTTTCAAACCATGGCAACATAAAATGTGTGCCTTCCGGGTAAACCTAAACCACAATCAGAGTAAAATTCATACATTTTCAAAGTAACTACTCAAGACGCAGATTCAAAAGGTAAGTATTGTTAGTTTGAGAAACACAAAACCTTTTCCTTGATACCAGTTAATCGGTTAAACATGACAGCACGGTGTCCTCCATCGACATTGTAGAGACTATTAGTAAGGGCATAGACACCTAGCCCACCAATTACGCTGACCTTAAGGAGGGCAGAGAGAGCAGGAGATCCAGGAACGTTGGGAACTTTGTTGAAACTCATTTCCTGTGACCAAAAAAAGAATGAAAGCCTTTGTAAGCAATTAAAGAACTTTATTATAAGTAGCAATTAAAAACGCCTCTGGGATAAAATCATTTGTAACATTGATAAAACTATCAATGCACAATCCTCCAATTCAGAAAAAAAAATCCAAGAGAGCAAACACAGAACTGGTGTTCCTAAGAGAATCGATGGACAGCCAACAAGTGGAGAAACATACGATTTCATAAAGATCGCACAAGAAAGCTTCAGAAACTGAAAGATCCCAAAGCTAAAATCGATCCAGCCATTCAACATTATCAAATAGATTCAGTATCCATAGATCGTGGGCAATAAACTTGAACAAGAACAGACCCAACAATAGCTTTCACCAAATGACGATTCTACCTCTAAATCACGCAAGGACTATCAAACTGAACGACAAGCGAGAATTTTATCGGCAGAGCATACCAGTAACACAGTAAAAATTCCACGAATAAGTGGAGAGAGAGAGAGAGAGAGAGAGATTAACCTAAGCTCAGCTCTTGATCACCGGCGATGTTAGGGTTTAGGAAAGATCACGATCGGAGCTGCCGGCGAATCTTAGGGTTTTAGGAAGAAATGAGAAATGGCGAACTATCTTCTAGTATGTTCTTGCTCAATTGCTCAGGCCTGTTAACTATTTTATGATTCATTATTACCCATTATGTATTTTCCAAAGAGGCCCATTATGTCATATATAATCATGTTAAATTTTCATGGTTTTTTACTTTTTTTTTCTTTACATCCGCAAGTGTTTTAAGAATTTTATGAACTTATTATTTGTACGACAAATGCACATGGTCTAAAGATTGGAAATTATAAGAAAATAGTCGCTCACTATATTTCTAGATACTCTTTATAATTTAGTGTTTAAGAGTGTGTGTTACAACTTACATTATAATAAAAACAACTCTCCGAACGTAATCAATATAACCGGTCAAATTTAAATAATAGAGCAGCAAAAGTAGTTTTATGGTCCATATATATGTCTACTAGTAATAGACTAATCGCGTGTGGTGGCTATTTTTTCGGATCTGATGCATCAATCAGAGTAATCAAATACTAATCTTTACAGTTTAATCGGCTTTACTATTAAATAATTTGATTGGACTTTGAGTAGTTTAGAGGTTTCATGTAGCTAGAGTTAAAAAGTGATGAAGTGGAACTTGTAATAAATATACATAAGCATCTCATCCTTCATCAATTGTTGTTTAGCTATAAGAGTTGAGACATTACATGTGAGACCGAATATTTCTTTTGATTAAACAGAATTTTTTTAGGTATAAACAATAATTTGTTATAGTTTCTGCGTTGGCCAAGAAAAGAGAGTTATCCACATATTGCTCACTTCGACAGACACAATTGACAACTTACATAGACGAGAATAATAAGTAAAAAAAATGTCACATTTTATTTCATTTGATGAATTTAATTAACAAATATCATACTTCAAATCGGAGGATAAAATCAATAGAAACCAAAACAATTCATTGATATATTAAAATTTCAAAAGAGAAATTTCAAACATAAGACAACAAGTCCAAGACCAAACCCTAGTCCGGTTTTCTTCTCCCCGGAGCTTGACTTATCTGATGGCGAAGCTGCCGCCTTTTTAGTGGATTCATCATCGGAAACCCCACTAGATGGAGATTTTTTAGGGGCAGGGGCAATGGGCGAAAGCTTGTGCTCTCCGAACATCTCACCCGGCAACAAAACCATGTCGACAACATAAACTGCGAGAGGACGTTGTTGCCTCAACGCATTGCTGATACGTGTCTCCACATAACCAGTTGAGACGTTGATTTGATTTGTTTGACCGGTGATGTTAAGCCCGTAAACACCGTTGTCTCGGCCAGAAGCTTGAGTCCTAACGGGGTTGCTCACGGAGAGGAGATCATCCATACTGTAATATTTGGGGCTGACGTGGTAGAGAATGAGTTTAACTTGTTCGTCTGAGCTTAACTTGTTAAGGGTTCCTGGTTTAAGGTTTTGAAAAGCATTGTCCGTTGGTGCGAACACCGTCATACCCTCAGATGAACTGTTGAGCTGAATGTTCACTTGGCTACCGATTTGAGTGATGTTCAAAAGATGGATGAATGTAGTGAATTGTCCGCCTTTCTCAAGGATCGCCGTGAGGTTGATGGGACCAGCAGGGCCTGGAGCGGGGGCTGCTGGCTGAGCCGTGGCCTTAGTTGAGAGAAGTACGGCGGCGATGAGGAGGAGAGGAGCCAGAGCTAGACGAGTGGTGGCCATTATTGGTTTTGTTTAGTTAATGGGTGAAGTGATGAAGAAAGTGAGATGGGAAGGTAATGTTTTATATCGAAGTTGGAGTGTTTGAAACTGATGAGTTGTATCTGTGTTGGAATGAGATGGCCAAGTCGATACAAATCGTTTCTAGACAAAATAATGTCTATTATTAACATACATATATATGTATGTATATGAATTCATGTATACATATATATATATATATATATATTAGCCGTTAAGATCCGGTTAATTAGTACTAAAAAATAACATTTAAGAAGAGTTTTAGAATAAGAATATGAGGTTGGTGGATACGTCGGTAGAGCCCACACCACATGTAATGAGATCGAGGGTCAATAATTCGAATTTACATACAGTTTTGTATAGAAGATAATGTTCGACAACACAACTTAAGGTGGACGTATCTCGCGAGGGAACTGAAAAAATCCTTGACGTAAAATCTTCTACATTGAGTATATACCAAAACATGCATATAGGTCCTCGTAAGTATAGTCAGATAGAACCTTTCAAGGAAAATATAATTTGCTGTAATATAAAACTCTCGAGGGCGTTAATAGAATTATCCCTTTAAAGTGAATCTATGTTATTAAGTTACTGAAGTTGCTGTATTATAAATGGTTAACTAACATAAGTATATGAATTGAAAACTTAGAAGAGTCGAGATACTAAAAAGAGTAATTAATTATTTGTAACATTTTCAGTAGTATCAAAGTTTTTAACTTCTTTGTAATGGACTAGCAGGCAGAATATAGTTTAGATACATACATGCATGTAAGCATATATATAGATGCATAGTCATGTATGCATGTAGCATGGTATGTATCATGTATGTAGGAGAATATATGTGTGTGTGTGTTCTGTAAAAAGAACAAAATGAGTGGACAAGCTGATTAAGTGACAGCTGGGAAACACAAGTTGGCATGTGATGTGGGAGAGTGGAAGACCCATAAGTTTATATTGCTACTCATCACTAACATTTTGCAGAGATATTCAATTAATTAAGAGGATAAGCTTTACTAATTAACTTGTTGATATTATGTTATATATATATAGCACACCTAAATACATTCCTGGTATCATCATCAGTTCATTGTAATTGTATAATAGAGGATGGCCCGTGCTTTCGCACGGATGATGTTTTTTAAACTAAAGATATAATTGGATTTGTATTAATATTTGTTATTCAATAGTATAGGATAAACATATTAGTCTTATATATTTTAATTTTAATTCTATAGAGTTAAATCGCGTGTTGATTTGTATATTTTAACTGTATAGAAAGTAAATAATATATACAATAGTAATTAGGTCTGGTTTTAATATAAGTACGTATATATTATATTTTCCCTAAAACCGTTAAATTTATCAATCACGGACATTACCTCAACGGTGTATAAGAAAATGCAATCTTTTAATATAATTTACAAAAATTGTATATCGGTTGAAAGATAACATAAGTGATATATAACAATTTCATAAATTTGGATAATCTA
>NW_006238923.1:1033370-1033617 GCF_000375325.1 Capsella rubella
GCTACTAGATCAAAAAAGTAGATTACAATTAGTTGTTTTAAAAAAATAAACACAAAAAGTAAAATATTATGAGTAAACATTGATTAAAAACGATATGAAAGCATGTGGTGTGAAAATTTGTATTAGTTCATGCTTTGTTTTGTGAGATATATATTTTGTCTCGCTTTTGAAATGAATGTAAACTAAGAAAACATGGAATGGTTTATATAGGCTGTAAAAATGGGGTAGTTAATATTTTAGAATATTT
>NW_006238923.1:1033717-1312092 GCF_000375325.1 Capsella rubella
ATCTCAATCACTAAATTATCGTGATTTTATTGTTAAATATTAAATATTATATCCGAATATTCCATTTTTAGAAGACTTAGAATAACAAATCATGTTTATATTTAATAGGCGAATTTAATTACCATAAATTAGTAAATTGTTATAAATTAAGATATAATCCGTTGATTTTGCCTAACATAAATTAATGATTTTGATATAAACGATTTAGATTTAAATGATTAAGGAAATATATACATATTATGGATTTTAAATGATTAAGGAAATATATATTCAAAGAAAATCGAATAGGATAATGATTACTTAATAAATAATTCTTCAATTTTTAATATATAATGAAATGACAAAAGTTTATTTATAAAAATCTTACAAATAAAAAGTTATATTATCAAATGTATTTAAAAATGTTAATATAGATTGATTTGGTTGGTCAAATTAAAAATTAAAATAGTTTAAAAAGTCAACTACATTGAATATTACATACTAAGAAAACATGGAATGGTTTCTATTAAAACAAATATTAAAATACTCAATGTTTAAAATTTCGATCAAGATCTTTATAAAATATTTGAAATTAAGAAAATCTTGCCAATTAAGATAAATTTTAGGCATTGTATCTTACAAATAAAGTTAAATATCAAACGTAATAATTATCTTTCCTTTAATATTGAAAACCAATTTTTTTTTTTATCAACTGAAAAATGAACGATTGAGATTAAATCTCTAAACCCGATTAACATATCCGTTTAGTTAGTTAGATTCGCGTGTTAACCCAGTTAGAAATGATAATTATTTCATTTTGAAACTATAGTGTAAATTAATTGTGTACTTCAGCTTTAATAGTATAGATGTGGAAATTTATTAAAATATGATAATGTAGCAAATGACAAGAAAAGAAAAAGCAAAAAAAAAAAACAAATATTTTAATATAATTTGTTGTAAAGTGCATGTCGTTGTCTTTCCTTGAGAACGGCACGTAGTTGGAGAACATAAGTATTAGTAAAATCAAAATCAATCCACCTAGAGTTGTATGGGCCTAAATATTGGGCTTAGACACAAGCCTAGATGCTAACTTCGAAATTAGGCGCACGGGCGTTCGGAATCTTGAGAATTTAGGCTTTAATCATCAAGAAAATCAAAATATACGAAGCGTAACATCGGTGAGAAGTGAGAGCACCTTTGACATACTCAAGAATGAGTGAACTGGAAAAATAAATATGTTTTTTTTTTTTTGGGTAGAAAATAAATATGTTTGCTTACAAAGCAGAAGAAGAGAGAACAAATATTTCAAAGAAGGATCCCTCCAAGTGGAATAATCTGAGCAGCATGCAGCCATACACTCGTCATCGTCCGTTCGTCGCGTCCGCCACATCTTCACGTGTCTATTACTCTCTCTACACTCTGCAAATTTTCGTTTCATACAGTTTTAATACCAGAAAACTCTCTAATATCTCAAAGCTTAAACCTTACCTTTCTAGTCGTTTTGTTTTTAACGTACAATTTTTTCTTAAAACAATTTCAGCATTATAATTATAAAATTAAAAGTGCTGCCCATCTACAAAGATTAATCGATTATAATTTTTGAAATATACTTAACATTAAAACCAACCACACAAAAAATAAAAAAATTCAACTAATATATGATTTGACAAATAAATATATGTAATATGATTTAACTCTTTTGTCTTCTTATTCCTCGTTGTCTGGTTTTCAATAATACCCTATATACATATGATGCTGATGTGTAAGAACATGCACTTTAAAGAGCCATGCATACTGAAATGTGTCTACTCCCTCCATTTTACAAGCTCAACTATAGTTCTTATTTCCATTCGTGATTATTATTTCAAATTACTCATACGATGCATCTAATATAATCCCTCCATGACGGGGAAAAAAAAACCTGAAGAGCTAAAGAAAAAACGAGAGAATACAAATTTATTTCATAGAGAGATAGTTAATTGATGTAGACATGTAGTCATCCAAACAAAAAAATAGACTTATGATAATTCTATCGAAGCGTATACAAAACAATTGATTGATTAAACCTATAATTTTGTTAGGTTAAGTTTCTATTTGCTTTCGATATTAATCAAACCCTTACTTTACCAACCACATTGATTTTTCCAATTACTATTAAAAAAAAAAAAAAAAAGAGAATCTTTAAAGTTTTAAATTTATTTTTAGAACCACTTTACACAACAAGGTCTTCTATAAATAGCTAAACTCCATAACCCACAAAGTACAAGTAAGTAAAGAGAAAGTAAAATGGGTCGAGCCTCATCTATTGTCTCCTTCTCTTTGACACTCTTGATCCTCTTCCACGGTTACACAGCTCAACAATGGCCCAATGAGTGCCAGCTTGATCAACTCAATGCGCTCGAACCGTCTCAAGTCATCCAGAGCGAGGGTGGTCGCATCGAGGTCTGGGACCACCATGCACCTCAGCTCCGTTGCTCCGGCTTCGCCTTTGAGCGTTTCGTTATTGAGCCTCAGGGTCTTTACTTGCCCACTTTCTTGAACGCCGGCAAACTTACTTTTGTTGTTCACGGTGCGCGCGTTTCTATTTATATAACTAATCCACTATTTGCCCAATTTAGTTTTGTAAAAAAACTGTGGTTATGATATATAAAAGATAAAAACTACATTATCCGAATTCACAAATACTTGAACACTCCTAATATTTTATATATATATAACTTACATGTTTGGCTATGAGGTAACAGGAAGGGGTCTAATGGGAAGAGTGGTTCCGGGATGCGCCGAGACATTCATGGAATCACCTGGGTTTGGAGAAAGTCAAGGCCAGGGTCAGGGTCAGAGTCAAGGGTTCTATGACATGCACCAGAAAGTAGAGCACCTACGGTGTGGTGACACCATTGCTACACCATCTGGTGTGGCTCAATGGTTCTACAACAATGGAAATGAGCCTCTCATTCTTGTTGCAGCTGCTGATCTCGCCAACAACCAGAACCAGCTTGACCGCAACCTTAGAGTAAGTCCAAGCACCAAAAAGAAATTTCTTATTTTAAACTGTTTTTTAACGTGTTGGTTTTAGTCTTTCTTAATTTGGTTTGTTTGATTAATTGAAAGAGAACTTTTCTCGAATAAAAACTAATAGATCTTTAAAGATCAAACTAAGTAGCAACTTCTCGCTTATAATACTCACTTTTAAGAAAATCATTTTTAAAAAGAAATTCTGTAACCAGTTCAATAAAAACGCATTACTGTACATAAAACTTTGATTTGGTGAATTATTTTTAATTGGGATTATATTTTACAGCCATTTTTGATAGCCGGAAACAACCCACAAGGACAGGAATGGCTACAAGGCCGAAGGCAACAGAAGCAAAACAACATCTTTAATGGCTTCGCACCCGAGATTTTGGCTCAAGCCTTCAAGATCAACGTGGAGACGGCTCAGCAGCTCCAGAGCCAGCAAGATAACCGTGGCAACATCATCAAGGTCAAAGGTCCTTTTGGCGTCATCAGGCCACCGTTGAGACGCGGCGAAGGCGGCCAGCAACCACAGGAAAAAGCTAACGGTTTAGAGGAGACTCTGTGCACAATGCGATGCACCGAAAACCTCGATGACCCGTCGGATGCTGACATCTACAAGCCATCGCTCGGATACATCAGCACTCTTAACAGCTACAATCTTCCTATCCTCAGGCTTCTTCGCCTTAGCGCTCTTCGTGGATCCATCCGTAACGTAAGCTCCAAATGTTCAAAATGTTTTTGTTTAATTTTATGCTGATTTGCCAAGATAACTAACTATTGATTTTCAGATTTCGAATTTTTAAAACTTGAAAGAATAATTCGTTTTGATCAATGTGTATATATCTTACAATTTTCAACCGTTTCAGTTATGATAAAATATCTAGAATTTTATAATGTAACATCGGAAATTCATAAAATACTCTTCTTTTATAATGTTGCGTGAACGCAGAATGCTATGGTGCTACCACAATGGAACGTCAATGCAAACGCTGCACTTTACGTAACAAACGGGAAGGCTCATATACAGATGGTGAACGACAATGGAGAAAGAGTGTTCGACCAAGAGATCTCAAACGGACAGTTACTTGTCGTGCCACAAGGATTCTCAGTCATGAAACGTGCCACGAGCGAACAATTCGAGTGGATCGAATTCAAGACAAACGAAAACGCACAGGTCAACTCACTCGCGGGTCGTACCTCAGTCATGACAGGTTTGCCACTTGAGGTTATAACCAATGGGTTCCAGATCTCTCCCGAAGAAGCTAGACGGGTTAAGTTTAGCACGATTGAGACCACATTGACTCACAGCAGCGGTCCGATGAGCTATGGAAGGCCTAGGGTTTGAGGCTTGATTGTGCTCGTGCTGGAATAGCGTTTGAATTAAAAGTTCGGTTTGGTACGGTTTGTATAATAATAAGAATAAAAATATATAAAAGAAGTTCAACGCTTTAAAGGGAACTGTTTAGTTTTGAGTTTTTATTAGGACGCCTAGTGTACGAACGTCGTATAGTTGCGATCGTTTGACTCCGTACATGGAACCGTTACTGAATAAAATCTTGTCTTTCAGTTTCTTTATACTTTTGGATAACATAGCCGTTACTATATATTTGAAATTTCAGAATACTAAACATGCGAGACTATTAAATCTTAATACCGTTGCGAGATTTAACTTCTTAAGCTCAATTAGGATAATTAAATATTGAGTATACGCCATATGCATTTCGAGGAAATTAATTTTGAATTATACTAACATCATATACATCTACTACATACTAATAATTATAATGATCATAGAATTTTTTTTTGGCGGAACCACCAATCACTCTTTTAATTCACAAACAAACTTATATATGTATAGACTGATGAAAACCTGAAATTAATGCACATGATGACTCGTGTGTGGATGCATGGCATGATTATGGAAGTAACGAATCACATTATGTATAGTCAAGATCGGAAGTTTATACGCGCTAATTACCTTAATACTAACCACTCTATATCTAGGCGTCTAGCCAATACTAAGTTCACATTAGTCGAAACCCAAACAAATTGTTAAAATTGAATACATTTAGGTTATAAAACTTGATTAATTTAATTGATGCTATATATATTTTTTTTGCCATATTTATTTACTTTGGTTGTTATTTAGTTTCTTATACAATGAATTATGACTGAATGTCCAACATGGGGGACACTTGGCACACATGGCATGATGATGTGTTAGAATACAGACAGTGCCATTGCCATGCAATGTGACTCCTGTAGCCGTTGCAATCACAATGTGTCAATCTTGAGTATCCGTACTTTAACCTCAATTTTACTGCCTAATTTCTGAACATAATATATTTATTATCACACCATTCATAAGATATCGTAATTAACGTCTTCCAACACATTGTTTAGTAATTTGGATGGATCAAGGAAAATAGACACGTTTAGGGTTTTGGTCACATTATTCTTAGAGCCATTCAGTCTATCGTAAATTTGGCCGTTTATAATTTAGTCCATTGGTTTACTGAATTTTTACCTCGAAAGTTAATTTACTAATACACCTACAAAAGTAACTGACCGAAAACCAAATTCCTTTAATATTCCAACGATGGTAATTAGTAATTACTAATTAAATTCGGTTTTTTTTTCTTTCTGGTATTTGAAAAACACACATATCCATTTGTATGCAACCATAGAACAACACTAACCACCTCCTTTAAATACCATGCTCCTACTACCCACCAACCCCTAATTTTTTTTTATATACAAAACAGATTAAAAACCAAAAATGTATAAACTTTCTTTTTCTGCTCTCTCCGTCATATCACTCTCACTTCTCCTCTTCTTTCATGGCGGCGAGGCACGCCAGCAAGAGGCGCCGTTTCCATACGCATGCCATTTTAGCCAAATTAACAGCCTCACTCCCGCTCAGGCGACCAAGTTTGAAGCAGGTCAGATGGAAGTATGGGACCACATGAGTCCCGAGCTCCAATGCGCCGGTGTAACGGTGGTTCGCATCACCCTTCAGTCCAATTCCATTTTCTTGCCAGCTTTCTTCAGCCCACCTGCTCTCGCTTACGTTGTCCAAGGTAACGAAATCATTACATCTATATACATATATATATGTACAAGATTACTTGTTTTATTCCTCTTTTTATAATGTGTCTTTTTTTCTTTTGAATTATAAAACTTTAAAATCTTATAGCACTGAAAATTTCTTTCAAATAATTAGAAAAATTATATCTTGATATCTATTAAACTGTGTTTCAAAAAAGAAGTTAACTATAGAGAATCTCAACTTTGTGGTCTTTTATTTTTATTGTTTGCAGGAGAAGGAGTGATGGGGACAATTGCTTCTGGTTGTCCTGAGACTTATGAGGATATTGAAATATCAGGAAGTGGAGGAGGAGGAGGAGGAGGAGGCCAGCCTCGACGTCTAGAGGACATGCACCAGAAGTTGGAGAACTTCCGGCGAGGAGATGTGTTTGCTTCGCTTGCTGGAGTTTCACAGTGGTGGTATAACCGTGGTGATTCCGATGTCGTCATTGTAATCGTTCTTGATGTCACTAACAGAGAAAACCAGCTTGACCAAGTCCCTAGGGTAATTATCAACCTTAAGAAATTCCAAATTTATATTGCATGCAAACTTTACTACGGCTACCACAATATTAACAAAGAGAGACTGAGAGAGTGATTACTAATACTATGTATAACACATTATGTATGTATTAATTTTGTAAATCATTCATATGAAGATGTTCCAACTAGCCGGGAGCAGAACGGAAGAACAACAACAACCATTAAACTGGCCATCAGGGAACAATGCTTTCAGCGGTTTCGACGCAAACATAATCGCGGAAGCATTCAAAATCGACATCGAGACAGCTAAGCAGCTGCAGAACCAGAAGGACAACAGAGGAAACATAGTCCGAGCGAACGGTCCGCTCCATTTCGTCATCCCACCTCCACGACAATGGCAGCAAGATGGCATTGCTAATGGCATCGAAGAGACTTATTGCACGGCTAGGATTCATGAGAATATTGACGATCCAGAACGGTCCGACCTTTTTAGCACACGAGCCGGAAGAATCAGCACTCTTAACAGCCTTAATCTCCCCGTTCTACGTCAAGTCAGACTTAACGCCGTTAGAGGATATCTCTACAGCGTATGTATCCCCCTCTTAAAATCAATTTTAGATTCGGTTCGGTTAATTCTAGCGTTCAGGTTATTTTGCTGGTATACAAAATTTAATTTATTCCCAAGTAATGACTAATTTTTGTGCTATATATATATAAAAATCTGTGCCATGTAATTGGATTTCGTGGATATAGGGAGGAATGGTGTTGCCACAGTGGACCGCAAATGCGCACACGGTGCTATACGTGACAGGTGGTCAAGCCAAGATACAAGTGGTGGACGACAATGGTCAGTCCGTGTTCAACGAGCAAGTGGGACAAGGTCAACTACTTGTGATTCCACAGGGCTTTGCGGTTGTGAAAACCGCTGGAGAAACGGGTTTCGAGTGGATATCGTTCAAGACCAATGATCACGCTTACATTAACACGCTCAGCGGCCAGACATCGTACTTAAGAGGAGTTCCCTTGGATGTGGTCAAAGCCTCGTATGGAGTGAACGAGGAAGATGCCAAGAGGATCAAATTCAGTCAGCAAGAGGCAATGTTGTCTATGACACCTAGCTCTTCCTCTTGAGCATACGCGTTTGCTTTGTTTTTCCTTCCTATGATGTTATAATTAGTTTTTTTTCCAGTCAATGAAATAAATAAATATGTGTGACTAGTAGTAACTAAGTTTCAATGACAATAAGTTAGTTACTACAAAGCGGTTGATGGAAAAACAATTACAGAATGTTAAAATAATCAACCTTTTCATTATTACAATAACATCTATACACGACCACAGATTAATGAAGTGAGGTAAACACAAATTTCCAGATTAAAAATTCCAGTCACATACACATCTTAGCTTTTATGATTACGTTGATTATAGAGAGTGCATTAATTTTTATATTTTTTTCAAAGGATAATGGTAACGAAAATAAATAATAAAAAAGTAGTATGTAGAAGTAAAAAAACAAGGTTCCGGTCTGGTCTCGTAAAAAGCATTCAAAGTCCGCAACGATCACACACGTCTTTCTCCGAAACTCGTCTGAGATTTGGCAGATTTCGATCGATGTCGTTCGAGGAAGAAGAGGAGGAGGAGTCGTTCGAGCACACACTTCTGGTGGTGCGTGAGGTTTCCATCTACAAGATCCCGCCGCGAACCACATCCGGCGGTTACAAGTGCGGCGAATGGCTTCAATCCGACAAGATCTGGTCTGGTAGACTCCGCGTCGTATCGTGCAAGGATCGGTGCGAGATCCGCCTCGAGGATTCGAACTCCGGCGATCTATTCGCGGCCTGTTTCGTGGATCCTGGACGGAGAGAGAACTCCGTCGAGCCGTCGCTCGATTCGTCTAGGTATTTCGTTCTCAGGATCGATGACGGGAGAGGGAAGTATGCGTTTATCGGGCTAGGATTCGCCGAGAGGAACGAAGCGTTTGATTTCAATGTCGCGTTGTCGGATCATGAAAAGTACGTTAGGAGGGAGAAAGAGAAGGAGACTGGGGAAACGAGTGAGAGCGATAATCATATCGATATCCATCCCGCCGTTAATCACAGACTCAAGGTAAACTCATCTTCTCCTAAGCTTATAGGAATTCAGATTCGATATCAATGCGTTTATCTGATTGAACCTATCCAGATCTAAGGAACTATCAAATCCAGTCTAGAATTGATTGATTCTCAATTACAACTGTCATTATCTGGTTGTGTCCATGATTTCTGAGAGTGGTCTTTTGGTTTTGCTGAGTTCGTGATCGTATTTGTTTATCTCCGTAATTCATAACTCTCCATCTTACCATTTCAAGGAAGGTGAAACCATAAGAATCAACGTGAAACCAAAACCAACAACAAATGGCACTGGGATGCTCTCAGCTGCACTTTCAGGAACCGGGAAGCCAAAACCACTGGCACTTGCGCCACCTCCCAAAGCTGCTGGAATAACCAGGTCGCCTTTACCGCCTCCTCCAAACGATCCCGTCGCCTCAAGGATTGCATCTGATGGCTGCAAAGAATCAATTGATAACACAAGACGCAGGAACGAGCCTCTGTCTGATCTATCTCAGCTTAAGGTAAAAACAAAAACTTGTCTTCTTAATTGCATTCTTCTTCTCTTAGTTCACTCTCAATTATGATTGATATTTTGGTAATACTCTGTAGAAGAATCTACCTTCAACGGTGGGATCAGGATCGAGCAAGTCAACAGGAGCTGCGTCAGGTTGGGCAGCTTTCTAAGCAATGGAGTGTAAAATTTAAGTTCTTGGACAAGTCCGGCTTCATCTTCTTGTCACCTGAGAGCGCGAGACAATAGCCAACAGTCTTTTTGATGTATGTTACTGGTAAGTTTGATGTGTGTTTCTTTGTAATCCCATACACTCCCTGTTTTATTTTTTCTTTCTTCCTTATTATCATCTTTGTTACATTATCAAATTATCACTAATCATATTATCATGTGGATGACTGAAATATTAATATATCAAAAGAGGATTTTTCACAAGTTCATCTTTGTTTCTACGTACAGTCTATGTCATAAACGGAAGAAAACTAAATGCTGGATCTATTTGCTATATCTATATTAGTAAAAGAGAAGTACAAAAATGAAATGGGCGGGTCAATTAAAAAAATTACTCAAAATTACCCGATTCGGAATACATGGATACTTAGATTATTGGATCTTAATTTGGGTATGGATATAACCCATTAATAAATAATTTCGAAAATATTTAAAATAAATATTCCAGTATTTTAGGAAACTTATTAAATAGAAATGATACAGTTCTATATTTTATGAAACTATCTCTATATTAGTAAAAGAGAAGTACAAAATAGAATACGGGTCGGGTCAAAATTAAAAAGTTAACCCGATTTCAACAATTGAATACTTCAAAAGTGGATATTAAATTGGGTTTGGATACATATATCGGATACTTTCCATATCTAATTTTAGGATTGTATTATATCCATAACTAATTAGAGGATTTCCAAATATTTCTCTAACTAATTTAATATAATCTATTAAAATAATTATTATTCTTCTTTCACTTTTATTTGATCTTATTTTTAATTTATGATATTATACTATATAATATAAATATTTAATAATAATTTAACTTTTTTTGCATATACTGCAATTTGAATTTTTTGAAACAGACATATAATACTCAACTACACTCGGTTAAATATTTTGGACAATGGTTTAAAATCATTATAAGTATGACCAATATTAAAACCATTGTTACATGAGCATATTTAAAAATTTTAAAAGTTTCAAAATATTATGATTAGGAGGTTCAAATATATATAAACTTTAGAATTTATAATATGAATTTTTTTTATGACATAAATGTAATTTGGAGACATAATTTTAATTGATAAAATATATTATATATCAAACTATTTAAAATTTATATTGTTCACGGGTATTTTGTTAAATCACAATTATAATGATAAAGCGAGTTATGAATAATGTTTTTTACAAAATGGATTATGTTACGGGTTGGTCCTTCAAAAAAATTATTGTAAATATGTAATTTTACATATATTCCTACTTTTACTACAAAATGGTCAAAATGAATATTTTATCGACAAATATTATTTCGTGCTGTTAAATTTTCACCGTGTTTTTAATTGTATCAAAACTCAATATATAATTATTTACTCACTTTTTCCTTTATTATTTTATTTAAACTTATTATACAAATATATGATTCACCGTAATCGACTGGATTGCAATAAAATTAAAATGTAACATATTTTAATCCGTTAATGGTTATATATATATATATATATATAAATATTTCCTCCGCGCTGTAGCGCGGGTCCGAACCTAGTTTGCCTGATAAAGCAAATGTACAAGCAAGAAATATACAAAACACATAGAGTAACCATTTTTTTTAGTCACACTCGATACGCTGTCGTATTGGTTTGTCTCTATTTGTTTTGTAATACCGACGTGGCGGCGTGCAAAGAGAAGGGATCGTTAAAGTAATGACGTGACGAAAATATATTGGTATTACGTGGATTAAAAGTTGAACGAAACATATTTAAAGGGCCGCATAATCATATTTGACCAAGGCGAACAACGTCGGTCCAACAACTAATCCCTTCTTCACCTACTACTACTATCTGACTGTATCGGAGCGCTGGAGACTTGAAAAAATGGCGGAGAAAGATGCGACGGCGAGTGGCGGTGACGCCATTAGAGTTAGTGGTATGCAGTTCGCATACGAAGTTGAGGATCCTATATTCTTCGACTTCAACCTCGATCTTCCAGTTGGCTCTCGCTGCCTTCTCGTTGGTGCTAATGGATCTGGTAGGATCAGTCGATTTTTCTTTCTTTTTTTGCTCTTTTTGGGTCTATGAGTCTATTATCTTGATTCAGCTTTTGTATTAGCGTTTCAATTTCTTTACCTTCTGCTAGAATCGAAATTTAAAGTAATCCTTGTTCTGATTTTATTCAAAGTTTGGACTTGGAAATTGCCCTATGCCTCTGCAATTTAATGAATTTATATTTGCTAGCTGTATGATTTATTGGGCTTCTTTCGTTTAGAAGCTACTTAAATCATGGGTTTGATTTGGTTCTTCTGGAAAACTAAGTCTTGTGTTCCTTTGGAACTCAGGCAAGACAACCTTACTGAAGATTTTGGCTGGAAAACATATGGTGGGAGGAAAAAACGTTGTACAAGTTCTTAGCCGCTCAGCTTTCCATGATACTCAACTTGTTTGTAGTGGTGACTTGTCTTACCTTGGAGGATCATGGAGTAAAACCGTTGGTTCAGCTGTGAGTTGTCTTTCTACTGTTCTTTCTGCTTCCATTTCTCATGCTTTTTGTGTTATCTTTAAGGAATTTGATTGCTTAGAGCGTAACTAATCTTTGATCATGTTACCGCATTATCGATATGAGATTGCCTTCTTTCTTGATTCTGCTATATTTTAGGGTGAAGTTCCTCTCCAAGGAGACTTTTCAGCAGAACATATGATATTTGGAGGTAACATTGTCTGCCTTACAGCAATGAACTTCTGTAATTTGGTTTGTTTTCTCTTATTCAGGCTTCGACTGAAGGAAATTTTTGTTTTGTTGTCCTAATAGTTGAAGGAATTGATCCCGTACGAAGAGAAAAATTAATCGATCTTCTTGATATTAATCTTCAATGGCGTATGCATAAGGTTTCTGATGGGCAGAAACGGCGAGTGCAGATATGCATGGGACTCTTACATCCATTCAAGGTAAAAAGAACATGGTTTCAGAGAGGCTGTTTATTCTGCATCCTCTAAAATCTCACATGGTCATTGTTAGTTATGTTCTCCTCTGGCTTTAATGAAAAAAAAAAACCTTGTTCTCGAATTTGTTTTTGTCATTGCTGACCCTAGTTTAATCTGATTTTACAAACTTCTTATAAAATATCTCATCTGATCGCAGGTATTATTACTCGATGAGGTCACTGTGGACCTAGACGTCGTTGCAAGGATGGATTTACTGGAATTCTTCATTGAAGAATGTGATCAGGTATTATTCAATATCTCCTAAGTATATATACTCCGGTTCTATCGATTAGTTACTGGAATATGATGCTTAACCATACAAGGAAAAGCTTTCATATTGGTTCTTGTTGCTGCGAAGTGATGTTGCCTATGATTACTATCAGGTCCTAGCATGTCTATGATCTGTGTTAGCTCCCAAAGTGTCAAAGTTACTTATAGCATGCATGTATCCTGAGTTCTACAGCACTTAATAGTTGGACAAGGTTTTATAGCATTCAAACAAGTAAATGCAGTTTGATAGAATTCTCTTGAGTTTGTAATTGTGCATTAGTTAGTAGATGATCTTTGACTTGTGTATAACATTGGTTAACTCAGAGAGGAGCTACAATTGTATATGCAACTCACATATTCGACGGGCTAGAGACATGGGCGACACATTTGGCCTATATTCAGGACGGTGAGCTAAATCGTTTATCAAAAATGACAGATATTGACGAGCTGAAAACTTCACCCAACCTCCTCTCCGTGGTAGAATCTTGGCTTCGTTCTGAAATCAAACTCGTGAAGAAGAAGAAGATAAAGCCTGTGGCAGCATGGAAACCATCTCCATTCGATAACTCTCCTTTCAGGTCATCAAGACACATGGCTTATTACTGATGATTGCTGCTAATTTACCACTGAGTCTGAGGTTATCGATACACTTGGGAACAGTTGATATTTTGTGTTTGTCTAGCTACTATGTACTCTCTTGTGTTCATTAAAGTATATAATGTATACAACAATTGAACAAAACGTACGTGTTGCTTTGACACCTATGTATTTCCATCTTTGAATTTGTTTGTTTTGTATTAAATTTTGATTTTTGGACATCGTTTTTGGATTGCGTATTGTGTGATTTATAAACTTAGATTTTAATACCATACGTCCAAACTTACGTATTGTTAGTTTAGTATTAATTAAACTTGGATCAGGCCTTTAAAAAAAAAAAAAAAATTAAACTTGGATCGTAACAACATTACATCGGTTTAAGATTGATTTTGATTTTAGTGGTCTAAAACAATATAAACTACATCGGTTTAAGATTGATTTTGATTTTAGTGGTTTAAGATTTCAACGAAACGATGTCGGTTCCCAAAAAACATATTACAATGAAAAAAAGGAAAAAGATAAATGAGAGTGAAAGACGAAACTCTCCCTAAAGCTTGTTAAATCTTAACCCTTTGTTTGGCTCGGGGATCCATTCATCGGGGAGGAGGAGGAGTTAGCGCCTTCGAGACCGTCGCTCAGTCGCCGAAAAATCACCACCCTGACCGCCACTGATTTCAGATCTTCATCTCCAGCTAGGTTTGCAATTACTCTTTCTCCTTCCGCTGTTAATTAGTTCAATCGCTTCTGCTTAGATTCTCTTACTTGTCGTGAAACTTGAGTTTAGGAGATTTTCTTTTCGTTATCTAATCGTAGGGTCTGGATTGAATGCCGCATGAGTGTTTCTGCTTTCAGTTAATTCTATATGCATCAGTTTCGGTATCGAGAAACGTTTAGCCTTTGATTTTGATGTTGTTATCATCAAAATTGGTTTATTAGGTTTGAATTTTGTCTCTGTGAGCTCACGAGGAATGTCGTCTATATATGTGGAACTGGTTAATAATAGAGAATATTCTTAGGGTTCTTAAGGACGCTCTTTGAATATTTGTTTATTGCTTTTCAAGGGTGCGCGATTGATAAAATTTTATTTTAAATCTTCGACAGATATGGGTTCTCATGGTAAGAGTAAGAGAGATAGCCGTGAACGTCAGAAGAAGCGGAGATATGAATCCGACTCTGAGTCTGAGTCTTACACTTCTGACTCAGATGGTTCTGATGATTTGACTCCTCCCAGGAGTTCCAGGAGGAGGAAAAGCAGCAGCAGTCGTCGGACCCGACGCCATAGCTCGAGTGATGATTCCTCTGATAGTGATGGTGGACGGAAGAGTAAAAAGAAATCTTCATCTAAGGATCGCTCGGAGGAAAAACTCAAGGAGTATATGTCTAAAAGGGCCCAGAAGAAGGTAATTGTTTTGTATTTTGTTACTTTGTTTGTGTCCTTTGTGTTGCTTTTATTTAATGCCTTGAATGTATTGGAGCTGGTTGCTAACTTTATGCTACTTTTAAATTTGTTATAGGCATTACGTGCAGCAAAGAAACTGAAGACTCAGTCAGTATCGGGGTACTCCAATGATTCAAACCCGTTTGGGGATTCAAATCTCACCGAGACGTAAGTGAATCACTATTAAGAAAATGGTAGATGGTTATTGTTTTGACTTTTACTGGTATAGTTTTGAGAATATGATATAATAGCGCATAGTTCATTCCTAGTTTTAACCAGATAAATAAATATCATAGGGTGCAACTCCCTTTCGTTTACTTGTACAAATTTTATAAACTGTTAGCCAAAGTGTCTTAAATTGAATGTATGTAATCAATTTATTCGGATGACACTTGTGAAATAACCTGGTTTTAAGAGTTTGCATTCTCATGCATGCAATTCTGTTTATACCAGATTTGTGTGGCGGAAGAAGATCGATAAAGATGTTCATCGTGGAGTACCACTGGAAGAATTTTCCGTTAAAGCTGAGAAGAGAAGACACAGGGAAAGGATGGTATGTACAATAATCATTACTGATTATATATAAAAAGCAAGGAACTTTTCATTTCCTGGATTTTTTCAAATATTTGCTATTTTTTCTGGTGGAATGAGCTTTCTGGTTTATGTCTTAAGCACTTTGGTTCAATGTGCAGACAGAGGTTGAAAAGGTTAAGAAGAGGAGAGAAGAGAGAGCAGTGGAGAAAGCTCGACATGAGGAAGAAATGGTAAAGTCTTTTTCATGTTCTAAATAGGAACCCTAACTTTTTCACAAAACCCTTTGGTCCAACAGATGTAAATGATTGAATTTCATATTCCCCAATCATCTCTCTAATTTGGTTTATACTGTATAGCTACTGACTTATAATTCTTTTATCTTCTGCAGGCATTATTAGCTAGAGAACGTGCCCGAGCTGAGTTCCATGATTGGGAGAAGAAAGAGGAAGAAGTATAACTGCGCTTTCTTTGTTTTTGCAATTAATTCTTCTTTTAGATGTGTTAGGTGTATAGTACTTGACATATCTCCTTGATCTACAGTTCCATTTTGATCAAAGCAAGGTGAGGTCAGAGATCAGATTACGTGAAGGTCGACTGAAGCCAATCGACGTCCTCTGCAAGCACTTGGATGGTTCAGATGATTTGGATATCGAGCTTAGTGAACCCTACATGGTTTTCAAGGTATTTACGAAGTTCATGTTGAAATGTAAAACCATATGTGTCAAGTTATGGAGCTGTTTCACTTAAGTTAAGTCTATACTTTCTTTGGGGCTAGTTCAGTTCATAACATTTTCAGTCGTTGGGAACAGTTGTATTAGGGTAGTAGTATAGAGGGAAGAAGCTTGATAGAACATAAGTTATTCTGCAAGTCTAAGTTAGCCGTTAAGATAGCATCGTTGTTGGTTACTTTTTTTGAGTATCTCTTAAACTATTATCAACCTATGTATAAGATGACTTCTGTATATGAATTTGGCTGAATTTTCAACTTAATTAAGTAACCTCTATGTAGTTTTTGTACGAAGAATCAAAAATTAAAAAAAAAGAGAACCAGAATGTGAGAATGATTCTGGATGCTTTGCTTTTGAGACGGAAAATGGAGATCTCTCGTTAAACAAAGTCTCTGACTTTGTAGTTGTTCTCTTTTGGTGAACAAAGAAGAGTTTATTGGTTTGGTTTATTCAGATTGTTGTGATGGTTTTAATTATATTGACGTATTATCCTCTGACTTGCGTGATGCAGGGACTCACTGTTAAAGATATGGAAGAGCTTCGCGATGATATCAAGATGTATCTGGATTTGGATCGGACAACTCCAACACGCGTGCAGTATTGGGAGGTACTTTTTACTATTGAGTCTCATATATTTCATTCAGGATGATTCTTGCATTCATGTATGGAATTTCAATACAGTCTGAATAATATATATTTAATGGACCCTCTTGTTGTCTCTTTTTTACGATTCATTATCATTTTTGCTCCTTTTTATGTTATTAAATACATGTTTAGAGGAAATACGTATGCTTATACTATCATATTTTCAGGCACTTATAGTGGTATGCGACTGGGAGTTAGCTGAAGCTCGTAAAAGGGATGCCCTTGATCGAGCTAGAGTTAGAGGGGAGGAACCTCCAGCAGAATTGCTTGCTCAAGAGAGGGGACTACACGCTGGTGTTGAAGCTGATGTGAAAAAACTTCTTGATGGGAAGACCCACGCGGAGCTTTTAGAACTGCAGTTGGACATCGAATCGCAGCTGCGTTCTGGGTCAGCGAAAGTTGTAGAGTATTGGGAAGCAGTTCTTAAACGCCTCGAAATATACAAGGCAAAGGTATTTGCTTGTGCATGATCTTGAGATGTTAGATTTTGAAAATAGAGGATTTGTTTTTTCTCGTACTCATTGAGTATCTTAATGTTCAACAGGCTTGCTTGAAGGAAATACACGCTGAGATGCTGAGGAGACATCTACATCGCCTCGAGCAACTTTCAGATGGTGAAGAAGATGTAGAAGTTAATAATGGCTTAACTCGTGTGGTGGAAGAAAATGAGGAAGAGATGAATGGTAGTAATCTTTCAGATGCTGTAGAAGCATTTTCTCCAGAGCCTATCGTGGAAGAAGAAGAAGCTGATGAGGCAGCAGAAGCGGCTGGTTCGTTTTCGCCAGAGCTCATGCATGGTGATGATCGTGAAGAAGCAATTGATCCTGAGGAAGACAAAAAGCTACTGGTACTCTTATCAATTCCTACAATTTACTTTTGCCCATGAATTCGTTGATGCTTTTACTGACCTATAATATGGTTGCGGCTATAACAGGAAATGAAACGGATGGTTGTGTTGGAGAAACAGAAGAAACGGCTTAAAGAAGCTATGGCCTCAAAACCAGCACCTGTAGAAGATAACTTGGAGCTTAAAGCAATGAAAGTAATGGGGGCAATGGAGGAAGGTGATGCCATATTTGGCTCTAATGCTGAAGTGAACCTTGATTCTGAGGTACCCCTAATGCTAATATATCTCTTCTCTACCCATACATTTTGAACTTTTGGAATGAAAAATCTAAAATTTTCATCTTATAGGTATACTGGTGGCATGACAAGTACCGACCAAGAAAACCGAAGTATTTCAATCGGGTTCACACGGGTTATGAATGGAATAAGTATAACCAAACGCACTATGATCATGATAACCCGCCTCCAAAAATCGTTCAAGGGTACAAGTTTAACATCTTCTACCCGGATTTAGTAGACAAGATTAAGGCTCCCATATACACTATCGAGAAGGATGGGACAAGCGCTGAAACTTGTATGATCAGGTTCCATGCTGGTCCGCCTTATGAAGACATTGTAAGTACTCAGAACGATTACCGTGGGTATCCATCATTGCCTCTTTTGCTATCTATCATTGCTCAACCTTTTTTGTTGTTTCTTTTCAGGCGTTCCGGATTGTGAACAAAGAATGGGAGTATTCTCACAAGAAAGGTTTCAAATGTACGTTCGAGCGTGGGATTCTGCATTTGTACTTCAACTTTAAACGACATAGGTACAGACGATAAACTAATCGGGGTTTGGCGGGAGAAGATAAACCGGCAGTTGTAAGACTTTGGCTAATGTTTTATTAAGCCCTGTTTGTAAGATAATTGCAATACATAGAGCAAATTTGGATATCTATCAAGTAAAGACGAACTGTATTTTGATATTTTCATTGGAGCTGATAATCAAAACAGAGCCGAATAGAATATGTCAGCGTGAAAAGCTCTCACAATCGAAGATGTTATGATCATTGAAACAAATCTGGGAGTTGGTGAAGCTTTAAGTGTTTTGCTTAAGGTGAATTTAGCTCTTGTGGTAAAGTTGGTGTAGGCATGAATTGTGTGTGAGTGTTTTTGGTTGGGGAGGAGAGACGAATGAAAAGAGTTTAGTTTAGGTCTTGGGAAGTTGCTTAGGTTGAGATCTCAACATCGAAAGTGCTTATAAAAAGATTCTGTTGGTAACTTAAGTAGTGGAGTAGAAGATATTATTTATTCTGACTTTTCATTTCCTTTTCATCATCTTTTGATGTCTCTTTTTCTCCAAACTCTCCTTCACTCCAAGACAAAGACCTTTTTTTTATTTGTTAGCTTAAAAAAATTCCATTTCTTCTTCTAATAAACTTGATTTCTCTTCCAAATATGTGAAATATATTTAGATACGGTCAAGCTGTTGATAAAAGTTTTCTAGTTTTGCTTTAAGTACCGGAGTATGGATTCGAGAATTTGTTCGAATTTGAGATCATGTAAATGCCCATGTATTGCATGTTTTTGCGTTCTTATTTTATATTAGTTTGTAAACATGCATAACTCTATTTCTACCAAATATTCGGAATAAATCCCACCATCTAAGCTTAATGAAGCTTTTTGGAAATGAGAAACTAGTGCGCAGAGAGTAGAGACAACCACTAAAATAAATGTCTCTCGTCAACATCACAAGTATATCTACCTAAAGTGTAAACAATTCCCTATACAACTAAAATTAATATACCAAAACAAAAATGAAAACTGCTTAAAAAGAAAGAAAACGAACAAATAATAAGAATATGGTGCTCTCTATATATGATCAAATCGCTTTCAAACTTCTACGGTAACCCGACATTTCCTGTTTTTTTCCATCATTCCACTTTCTTTCTCTCGTTTTCTGAAACCACTGTTCTTGTTTTTTTTTTTTTTTTCCCGATAATTTGTTCAGGGAACCGTATCTTATTCTCCGATCTTTCCGCTTCTATCTGATTTTTCAGATATGAACTCAGGTACGTTCAATACTTTCTTTAAACCAACTTATTTCCCAGGGTTTCATTAAGACTTAATTTTAATATACAATCAGAAAATCCTCGAATTTAGATTTTTTATTTATTTTTTAATTCGTTTGAGTTTCAACTAATATCTTTTTAGGGTTTCAATCTTAGGTTTTCCCTTTTTTAGATTAATTAAAGAGTTTAAAATTTAAGAAGAAGAAGAAGGAATATGGATTCTGCAAGAAGTTGGTTTCACAAGTTTCAACCACGAGATAGGCCCCCGAAAAAAGATATGCGCTCCGGAAGCACTTGCGGCGGTGGCGTGACAGAAACCACCGTCCCCGACGGAGCAAACGAAACAGAAACGACGGCCAAACTTCCACCACTAGGCGGGGACGGAGAAGCACTCTCAAATACAACCAAACAGAAGGTCGCCGCAGCCAAACAGTACATTGAGAATCATTATAAGGAACAGATGAAGAACCTCAACGAGAGGAAAGAAAGGTACTATATACATTAATTACTAACGGTTTACACTATATTTCTCTGTTACTACATTAGAGATATTAGATTCTTGATGCATGAAATTTAAATTTAACAGACGAACAACGCTGGAGAAGAAGCTTGCAGATGCAGATGTATGTGAAGAAGATCAAAACAACCTTATTAAGTTTCTTGAGAAGAAAGAAACAGAGTATATGAGACTCCAAAGGCATAAAATGGGTGCTGATGATTTCGAACTCTTAACTATGATCGGTAAAGGTGCTTTTGGTGAGGTTCGAGTTGTTAAAGAGAAGAACACAGGTCACGTTTTTGCTATGAAGAAGCTCAAGAAATCAGAAATGCTTCGCAGAGGGCAGGTTACATGTACATTTTATATTCCACGTACACCGCATTTTCGGTTTTACTAGCTTGTTTTTATCTGAAAGCTTTTGAAAATTATTTTCTTTGTAGGTAGAGCATGTAAGATCTGAGAGGAATCTATTGGCAGAGGTAGACAGTTCCTGTATAGTGAAGCTTTACTGTTCTTTTCAAGACAACGAGTACCTGTACCTGATAATGGAGTATTTGCCCGGAGGCGATATGATGACACTTCTGATGAGGAAAGACACTTTAAGTGAAGATGAAGCTAGGTTCTATGTCGCTGAAGCTGTTCTGGCTATCGAATCTATCCATAAACGCAACTATATCCACAGGTTGGATCTTAATTAATTATTAGTCATTACTCATGATCACAAAGAAAGATGTGTGTTTAATCTGAGATGTTGTTTTGTTGCATGCAGGGACATAAAGCCGGATAACTTGCTGCTTGATAGACATGGACATTTGAGGTTGTCTGATTTTGGACTATGTAAGCCATTGGATTGTAGTGTTATTGACGGGGAAGATTTCTCGGTAGAATATTCGGGTAACGGAGGAGGTTCAGAGAGGGAAGAGAGTGCATCAACCGCTCCTAAACGCTCGCAGCAAGAACAGTTGCAACATTGGCAGAAGAATCGAAGAATGCTTGTATGTACACTCTGGATTAGTATGGTTTCAAGCTCCGACTGATAAATCTGGTTTTTCTATAACGAAATATATCTCTAATATTCCAAGTACACTTGCTGTTGGTAACGTGTAACACTTAATTACAGGCTTACTCAACCGTTGGTACACCAGACTACATTGCACCTGAAGTCTTGTTAAAGAAAGGATACGGCATGGAATGTGACTGGTACCATACACACGTGTCTGTTTTCTATTTGTAAACAAAGAAAATAAATATAAGACATTCAAATTCATATAGAAGGTTTTATATACATAATGCAACCAGGTGGTCACTAGGAGCTATAATGTACGAGATGCTTGTTGGGTATCCACCCTTTTACGCCGACGACCCAATGTCTACTTGTAGAAAGGTTCAAATAAATTTTGACTTTTTTTTTTTATAATTTCTTCTAATGAGCTTTTATGTATTTACTAGCTATACACTTTGTACATGTTAAAAAAACAGATAGTGAATTGGAAAACGCATTTGAAGTTCCCTGAAGAAGCAAGGCTATCACGAGCGGCGAGGGATCTTGTTGGTAAGCTCTTGTGTAGCGTTGACCAACGACTAGGCTCTACTGGTGCCTCACAGATTAAGGTATCAATCTTTCTCTTCCTCTTTTTTTTTTTTTTTTTTTTTTTTTTTCTTTTCTTTTGTTTTCTATAGTAAAGAGCTAAAGATTACAAAATAGTTAAAGTTGAAGTTATACATTTCACCCCAAAATCGTCACATGTAGGCACATCCTTGGTTCGAAGGTGTAGAATGGGAAAAGATTTACCAAATGGAAGCTGCGTTTATTCCTGAGGTCAACGACGATTTGGATACTCAAAACTTCGAGAATTTCGATGAGGTTTTTTCATTTTATTTTTTTATAATCTTTTTCACATTTGTTTAAAGTTAATCATGATCTAAACTACTATCTATGATCATTTTCTTTTATGTTTGGTTGAATGTATATGTTTAGGAAGATAATCAAACTGAAGCACCCTCTAGAACAGGACCATGGAGAAAAGTAAGTACTCGAGTTTTTTTGACTAATTCATTTTCTGAATTAAAAATGATATAAAGATAGTGTGTATATATAGTTTGACTTTAACATTTTGTAATCAGAACGTTAACTTTAACACGGTTTCCCATGAATTATTTTGCATGTTCTGCTAGATGTTATCTTCAAAAGACATAAATTTTGTCGGCTACACATACAAAAACTTTGAAATCGTCAACGATTATCAAGTCCCTGGAATAGGTATCTTCTTCAATTTCTAAATATTAAAAAAGCTTCTAGAAAAAGTTGGATACTTGGATAATAAATTGGATTAGAAACTTCTAACATTCCGGTTTACGTACGTTTTACTCCTCCAGCTGAACTGAAAAAGAAAGAGACAAAACCAAAGAGACCATCGGTTAAGTCACTATTTGGTACGTGAAAATCTCTCATTCCACTCTATTTAGTTCTCGTATTCAACACATAACCGGGGTTAATTTTTTACGTTTGTTAAAATGTCACAGAGAGCGAACCGTCTGCTGGTTCGGAGCAACAGACCATTAACCGGAGCATGTCGAACCCGACGCCTCCTGAAATGGAACCCAACCTGAGGCGTCTAGAGTCTGAGTAGATTATGCCTTCTTCTATGTCTCTCTCTATATACTATACATAAACAAAACTAAACCTGAAATAATAGTAAAACTTTTCTTCTCTAATTTTCTTTTATATATATATGTATATATATTTGTTTGTTAACCCTAATTTGTAATAGCAAAACACTGATGTAATTACATGTAGGTGGTAGGACGTCAAAGATGAATCATTGTCAAATTACAAGTATTTGTTTTTTTTTAACCCCACTTTTTATAAGGTAAAAAAAAAAAATAGATTTCTGAGTTATTAACTTATTATATAGTTTCGTCAACGTCTGGTAGATTCGGATGAGACTCATATTTCCTGATTGGGAAATAAAAAAGGGACCTTGAAATCCATGTAGACGACACATATGGGCAGTTGTTGTTGTGCCCAAAATTTGATGTATGCAACTGATTTTTATATTGGAATGCAAATCCAAATGAATGCCGTATTGTAACTTATTTATCAAATAGTATTTTTTTCTTTTTTTTTAAAGTAGTTTCGCATGTGGTCATAAATAATTGAGTGAGGGAAACAAAAAGAAAAAAAAGTAGACAACGGACACAAATGTCAGTGTCACCAAAAAAAAAAATCTATCATTTCCTTATTTTATTTTATTTTTGTAATTATGGTTTTCGTTTGTTATTCCTAACTTCTTCGTTGTATTAACAACTACCGAATCTTTCCCTTGTTCAACAAAATTAGACATATTTTTTGGGTCTAATCCAGCTCAAAAGTTTACGTTTTTTCTTTCTCTTCTTGTTTTGTTTTGTGTGTGTGTGTGTGTGTGTGTGTGTGTGTGTGTGTGAGCTGGTTCGATTTCTTATCCAAGCAAGGAGGAGGAAGGAGGGGAGGTTTCATTGGTTAAACAAATTGAGAATGTGGGGGAGGGGGACCCTAAGGATATGATATGATGAACTGTCAATTGTAAAGCAGACAGTTCCGTGATTCATCGTTTTCATGGTTCGATTCTATTTCTGATTTCCCCATTCTCTGGTTTCCATCATTCCGTTTTGTTTAGTTTCCCCTTGGCGCATCCTTACCAAACTTATGCATCTTTGAAACTTTCGCCTTTCTTTTCCTTTCTTTATTCTTGTTTGGTGTCGAATTCGATTGTCACGTCAAAGAGGGTTTGATTCTGGTGTTAAATGTTGGATTGGAAGACCAATCCAGGGCCGAGTTTTGGAGACAAGGGTTTGTTCGATTTCTGGGTTTGAAAAGTTTGGATTTTTCTTTTTTTTTTTCTTGTTTTAGAGATTGATTTGTTGGAGAAATAGAAACTATGGATCTTGTCATTGGTGGAAAATTTAAACTTGGGAGGAAAATTGGTAGCGGATCATTTGGAGAGCTTTATCTTGGTAAATAACACCAGCAAGATTTTGTCAACTTCTTCCATGTAAAGATATTCAGGTTTTTATGTTGTTTTGATCACTTTTTTTGCAGGTGTAAATGTTCAAACCGGAGAAGAAGTTGCTGTCAAGCTGGTACGTTTTTTTTTTTTTACAATGGTAGACTTTGATGATGATTTTGGTGTGAAGTATTAATGTCAGCTGTGACTTTCTTCTGGCCATTTGATTCTGCTTCTTTGGTATTATATCATTCTTCTTATTGTTTCTTTTTTTGTGTCTCAAATTTTATCCTCAGGAATCTGTGAAAACTAAGCATCCCCAACTCCACTATGAGTCAAAGTTGTATACGCTGCTTCAAGGAGGAAGTAAGTCTCCCATTCTTCATGTCAAAATGTGTCCTAGTTCCATTTTATTTCATCCTAAACTTGTTTTTCTTTTGTTGAAGCTGGTGTTCCTAACCTCAAATGGTATGGAGTTGAAGGAGAATACAATGTAATGGTTATTGACCTTCTAGGTCCTAGTCTTGAAGACTTGTTTAACTACTGCAACAGGAAACTCTCTTTAAAAACCGTTCTCATGCTTGCGGATCAGCTGGTGAGTATATTACATATCTTGCAGTTTATTTGGTTTCAATATTATGTCTTCATCCATAAACGGAGAACTATTCCTATGGTTTCAGATAAACAGAGTCGAGTTTGTGCATACTAGAGGTTTCCTTCACCGTGATATTAAACCCGACAACTTTTTAATGGGCCTTGGGCGCAAAGCAAATCAGGTGCCATCTCAGAAAGAATTGTTGGGATGCTCTTTGATATGAAGAAGCAAAGTTTGACTTGTTTTCTTATTTTGATTCTATATCATGGAAGCATAGTTATGGTCAGGTTTCAGAAAATCTTGATGGTTATTTTCTGATTATTTCTGTACTTACAGGTGTATATCATCGATTTTGGACTGGGGAAGAAATACAGAGACCTTCAGACTCACAGGCATATCCCGTACAGGTAAAGGTTATTTCTTTTCCCTGTCCTTACTGATGTTGATATATATATGTAGCTGAATAGTAAATATTAAACTTTGGGGCAGAGAAAACAAAAACCTCACTGGAACAGCTCGGTATGCAAGTGTGAACACTCACCTTGGAGTCGGTAAGCATGTTTTCCTCTAAGATTAAGCTTCTAAACTTTTTGTACTCGAATCTGATAAGATAATTTTCTTGCTGGTGTCTCTAAAGAACAAAGTCGAAGGGATGATTTGGAATCTCTTGGTTATGTGCTTATGTATTTCCTTAAAGGAAGGTATGACTCTACACGTTTCATACCAATCTTTAGACTTTCTTCTGTGGTCTGCATTCTCAATCCTGGTACCTCTTTCCAAGGAATGTTGAATTTTTCTTCTCATATGTTATTTCCTACAGCTTACCCTGGCAGGGATTAAAAGCTGGGACAAAGAAGCAGAAGTATGACAGGATTAGTGAGAAGAAAGTGGCAACTCCCATAGAGGTATCGAAACTGACATTTAGCTTCAGGTTTTGTGAGTATTTTAAGTTTTGATGAATTAGCATTGATTTGAAAAACAGGTATTGTGTAAAAATCAACCGTCTGAGTTTGTTTCGTACTTCCGTTACTGCCGGTCTCTACGGTTTGATGACAAACCTGATTACTCTTACCTCAAGAGGCTATTCCGCGACTTGTTTATTCGAGAAGGTTCTGATAGCATATTTCTTATTCAAGCATATAACCTTTGTCTCTGGAATTCAACTTCTTATATTCATTCTCAATGGCAGGTTATCAGTTTGACTATGTATTTGACTGGACAATTCTGAAGTATCCTCATATTGGTTCCAGCTCTGGTTCTAGTTCACGTACGCGGGTAATTTATGATACTGCTTTCTTTATTAGTGGTTCTGGAGTTTTCTCCCTGTTCAAGGGTTCAGATGTAAACTAATTATATTCGTTTCAGAATCATACAACTGCAGGACCTTCTCTCGAAAAACCAGAGAGGGCTGTTGCTGGTAAATTTTTCACTCTGTTTTTTTCTTTGTGAAACCTCAAACCAAATTCCCGCCTAGTGGTTATTTCTTTTGCAATATGCAGGAAAGGAAATCCGCGAGAACCGGTTCTCAGGTGCGGTTGAGGCTTTCTCTAGGAGGCATCCAACCACGTCTACTCCTCGTGATCGCTCAGCATCAAGAAACTCTGATGATGGGCCTTTGTCCAAGCATTCGGTAAAGAAACATTCTTAATCCGGTTTGTCAGATCAAATTTTTGATTCTGTTCTGGTTTGGCTGAACCGAAACTGAACCCGAAACCTTAACCCCTAACCTAACCCTACCCTAAACCCCAAAGCTAACCTTACAATAAACCCTAAACTAGACCCTACCCCAAACCTTAATCCTATCCCTAGATCCCAAACTCTAAATCCTAAACCCAAACTTTTGTGAATCCCTCACTAGGTTGACTCACTCTATATTTTGCTCTAATTTGCACAGCACGGTGACTCAGAAAGATTACGTAATTCCTCAAGATACGGAAGCTCATCAAGGAGAGCAATTGCTTCAAGTTCTCGTCCAAGTTCCGCGGGTGGACCAAGTGATAGTCGATCCGCTAGCCGTCTGGTTGCTTCGAGTGGCGGAGTCGGAACAGGAAGTAACCGTGCATCGACAAGCCAGGGAATCCAATCAGGAAACGTATCTAAGACGTCAACTTTTTCTCGTGCTGCTAGAAACACTCGGGAGGATCCATTGAGGAGGAGCTTAGAGCTTCTCTCTCTCCGAAAATGAAACATGAAAAGAAGAAAGTCAATATACGAACAAACCAAACACAACAAAACCATCGTAAGAGAATCTGCGTTAAGATTACACAACATTTCATTGTATATTTTAAAACAGTTTTAGTCTAGATGACACTTAAAGAGAGAGGGAGCTGAGTTGTCGTGTAAAACGGAGAAATTTATGAATGTTTTCTTAATTTATAACAAAACATTACACGTTGGCTAAATTTATTAATTTGCGGGCTGATTCATATATATATACACGTTGGGCCCGTTAAAATCTACCCGTAATAAAATGATTAGTGCGTGGGCTGATTCGTATATACACGTTGGGCCCGTTAAACTATAATCTTAATAAAATGATGGGGGCCTTTTTGACCTTTCGTTATGGAGATTAGAGCTAGGGTTTCGACCAGCCGCGTGCTACTTAAGATCATCTTCGTCCAAGCTCTGTTTCTTACAGTTTATCGATCTTTAGATTAGTCAATAGCTTAGGGTTTTATGTATCGAGTATTATGGATAGCAGGAGCCTCCCGGGCTGATCTGATTACAAAATAAGTACTTGAGGAACTTAGCCCCAAAGCTCCTGCTATATTGTTTTTTTGCCGTTTGTGTTGCAGATTCGTCCTATTCCTTAGGCTCTTCTGTGTCAAAAAAGCGGCTATACCTCGCTTTTGCTAGCAATGTTGTTTATGTTTTTAGTGTTTTTGGGCGATGATTATAAACTTACCCGCGCTTCTGAGATGCTTCTTTAGGTCAATGAAGCATATAAGGTAAAATACATGGTTGAATTTCTTAATATGAGCCTAAGTCCCTGTTTCATCCTCTTCAAAGTTTTGTTCTTTTGGGTGTTATACAAGTTTTGTATTGGCAGTGATGATGAATTGTAACAGCTTGATACGCCAGTTCTGCTTCAGATAATTTTTGATTGAAAAAGCTGTATTCTTTCTGAGCCTAGAATGTTTCTTTTAAGTGTTTCCTTTTGTAGTGTTTTTTGAATTGTCGATGATGATATAATCCATTCGTAATGAGGTGCAGTGGAGTCGAGACCCTGTTTTACAGGGAGAACCCCTTGGCAGAAGCTGCAATTTCTATGATTTTAATGGATTTTACTGAGGCTCTTTCATAACAATATTGTGTTCTTGGTTTCATAAAAATGAAATCTGTTGAGTTTAAACTATACACTTGCACTTATTTCTTAGTGCTTGTAGTCTGAAAAAACTCAGAAATTTCCAGTGTTCTCATCAGCTTCGTCTCATCTTTTACCATGAGGCTAGAGTTAAACAAGAACGCTACATTATCATCCCTCTTCCAAATTGACCGTAGTTTTTGTTTTGTTGTCTAGAATGCCACTTTATCATCCCTCTTCTAATTTGTCCGAAGTTTTTTTTTTGTTGTCTAGAGTATGGTGTTGCCTTTATTCGTGAGTTTCAAGATAAACGACAAGATAATTCCATTGGGTGGAATGGATATACTTGGAAAGAGAAATGTGGGAATAATACATTATTGAAATCTAAATTTGGTGAACTAGTTATGTGATGAGAAAGGGTCTGCTACATTTCGAATTTCTTGATCCCATGTTGTACAATCATAGCAAACGCATCTAATTTTTTCATCTCTAGTGCTATTCCAATCTCAACTCCATTACTGCCGTCTCTAGACTCTAAGAATGCAACAGAACCTCCTGTTTCGATGTGCACAATCTCCATTTTGCAGGGCTTTCCCAACCCAAAATCCATATCATACATTCCCAATTTTGGAGCTCCTGCAACTGAAGTTGGAAAACGGGACATTACCCATTTACGTACTTCTTGTCCCCAACCTGGGGCTGTTTTTAATAGATCACTTGATAACATATCTTTGATTCTTGCTATTATTGCATTTGTAGCAGCCAAAACGCCTCTGTCTCCTAGCAAATCTCGTCTTTTGACTGATACAATACCAGGAGCCATACAGTTGCCAAAGTATGTTTGTGGTATTGGTTCTGCATAGTTGAGACGATTCCTGCAATCCACATTAATCATCAAGTGAAAGTCTTCGTCTTCCTCCTTGGCCTCTATTTCACTTTCTTCAACAAGGGTCTTGATCAAGCTCACCCAAGTGAAGGCGAGAGACACCACGAAGGTAGAAACAGGAGACTGATTCTCAGACTGCTCTGTAAACCAATGCTTGAGATTGTCTATCTGTTGACGGCTCATTTTAAAGGTAGCTCTGTCCATGTTTTTGGGCGTGGCATGTGAGATGTTTTTTCCAGAGTTTTGACTCCAAAATCGCTCCAAATGTCCTGCAGCTACCTCGCCTGGGTCCTTGATCATGTTTCTGCAGCCGTGAATAGGTAGAGGGGGTAGAAGAAGTGTTGTACGTTCTCCACTGTTGGATTTGGTCAATGACATCCAATACTTCATGAAATGAGTAAAAGTTACACCATCTCCTGCAACATGTGTAGATGTGTTGCCTATACAGATTCCGGCTCCAGGGAAGATGGTGACTAGAATCACCATTGTTGGCCGCGTCTGAATTCCTTTCGGAGAGACATGAGGAGGAGGTAACTTGGGCAAGACGCCATGCAACACTCTGATATCTTTAGCAGAATCGGCTTTCAAATCATTGAAATCAATGCCACTAGACTCTGCGACTGTGAAAGCAAGAGAGTCTTTGCCATCGTTGTAGCATAAGTAGGGAGGCTCAGGCCGAGGTGGGATGATTAGTTTACCGGCGTAAGGGAAGAAATGTTGGAGAGTGACAGAGAGTGATTGTTTGAGGTTCGGTATAAAGTCTTTGAGGAAACAGTCGGTTGAGTTTTGGTAAGAGAAGAAGAAGACGGACTCGGCGAGTGGGAGAGTGAGCCATGGGGCATCGAAGAAGGTGAGAGGAAGAGTGGTGGATGGAACGGTGCCGTTTGGGGGAGAGATGTGAGTGGTCTCAATGATGATAGGAGGTTGAAGATGAGCCATTGTGTGATTAAGTTTGAAGAAATGAGTTCCTGTGTTTTTTTATAAAGGGAAGTGTTATCTTGAACCCACCGGGCAAGTGAAGATGTTGCTTCTGTTGTGTAATTTGCTCAGACGCGCTCTCATGTGCTCAACCTCCAACAACCAGTCAACCACCATTATATTTGTTTGTTTTAAAAAAAAAATGTTTTGTGTTTTTGCCTAAGTAATGAGCTCGATATCTCTTTCATCAATCAAACCCTCAACATGTTAGTGTTTCACTCCGAATTCTTTTTGCCATTTTTTATCGAATATATTTTGGAAGCTTCTATTTCCTGAGCTAATATATTCGTCCTCTTTAAATTATTAAAGCTTTTAACAGAAAAAAAAAAAAAAAAAAAAAAAAAAGTTTTTGGCGCACAATATTTTGTATGAGAAAACGAAGCAAAAGTTACAAATTGTTCTTTTTGGGCATTGCAGATAAAAAAACAAAGATGGGAGATAAAAGTAAGGAAAATAAAAGTCACTATGTTTGTCTAATTGTTTATGTATCCACAAATCTTCCCAGAAATCAAACTGTAGAAGACGTATGTATTAGTATCATTGAATGTACAACTTTTCTTGTTTTTTTTTGTTCCTGAAACGTCTTCAAGCTCATGGGCACTTCTTCATTCTATCTAAGTGCCGCCAAACGCTTCTCCAGTTCATCAATTCCAGAACTGCACCAGAAACATCAAGGTTTGATTATGATTTTTTTAGGTAACAGATATGTTATAGTTGTGTTTAGTGGATACCGTACCTGCCAACATCCTCTGTATTCTTCCTGCCAATTTTACTTTTTGGAGTGGATGATAACTGCAGATCGATCAAAACAAAGACAGAGAATCAATAACGGAGAAGCTACAAAGACACATAACAATAAAGAGCATCGATGGTTATAATTATAAACAAACCTGTGCGGCAACATCAATGCCAATTTCATCAAGAACCTAATCAGTAAAACAAGAAGATTTGTTAAACCTTTAGAAACGGTCTTTATTTTAGAACTGGAATCCAATGGCTAGGACGCGAGAAATGTACCTGGTTTGTCAAATCCTCTGTTTCGTCTTCAGCTTCGTCATTGTCTAAAGCATCATCTATGGAATCTGACATCATCTCAGTCTGAATTCCCAATATGCATTAGTTAGAATGACTATTCGAGTGTTCATGGATTTAAAGGAAAGACAGATTTTGATAGATCTTACGGTCATGTCCATTTGCGCAGACTGCTTTTGAAATTCTCTCATAACCTTGGCTTGTTTTGCTGGATCCATATTCTGGAATTATCAAAAAACATCCCGTTAAACTATAGAACAAGTTCTTCCTAATAATTCCTGACTGAATAGATGTTCTTCGTACAACAAGAAGACCCTCAAAAACTTAATCTGAGGAATCCACCCAAATCAATAAACATGGGCTAATCTGATTTGTGTTACATAGAAACCTGACCTTGCTCATAGCTGCCATAGCCTTGGTGGCACCTTGCATTCCAGCAGCAACTGAAGTATGTGCGTGCATAGCCTAAAAACCAAATTTTAAAAGTTTTTTCAACACTCGAAACTTTTTAATGTATGAGATTAAAAACAAGAAATATGATATTCTTGGTTGCTTATGAACAGAGATATTTGACAATGAAATTAGGAGAGAAGTTTTAATGAAGAGACCTGTGTATGAGTAGCTATGCCTCGCATTTGAGCTCGGCTACCTTGTAAGTTGGCTATTTGTTGCCTAAGCCGGATCAATTGCCGAGCAAGAATCTTAGTGGCTCCCTGCATAAAAGCAAAAGATAAACAGTTAGAACTAGATGCTATTACAGACACAAGATTCTCGAGTACAAAACCTGAAAAAGGATGCTGGAAATACCTCATTCCCAGTTTTAGCAGTTCTTTTTATCTCGAGAACAAGCTTCTTCTCCTATCATACATGAAAGAAAACGTTTAAAGATGTATCCCTTTGAAAGAAGAGAGTGAATGAAATACACATAATTAGGCCACACTCATACTTCTGATTGAAGAGATCCGATTTCCTTTTCGATTCCTGAAACAGCAAGGAGAGACAAACACAGGTAAAGAGGGGGGAACTAGAATAATTTGTAACATAGCAATTCAAACTTTGAGCAATATATCTATGATGGTGCCATGGAAGTTAGTGGTAACTTTTCAATCAAGCCATAAAAATCAAACAGGTATAGATTGATTCTCAGTAATAAAATCTTCAAGGCAATAAATAGTCATAGAACAAAGAAATACCTCTGGTAGCTTGTGTCATCTCTCTCTTACTCTCCCGAAGCACTTCTGCAATTTGTCAAAAAAAAACAAACGATACATTCAGTTTCTGACATAAGAAGAGATATATATGATCACGATCGCGCCACAAAATTACAGAACAAGTCAACATTAAGCGAACCGAAGAAACACAGATGATGATCAAAACCCGTCTAGGTGAATCAATCTGGAGAAAACACAAATCCCCGTGAGATATAAAAGAGAAGCTGGAAATCAAACCTCTCGGATTAGGTTTCTTGGTGAAGATGTTCATGTTTGATCTCTTTCCTTAATTTTGTAATTTAGCTCTGGTCTCTGGAAACTGGGGAATCCTGGTTGAAGATGATGGGTCTGAAAGCTTCTTCAGAGCAGCACGGAGAGAAACGAGAGAGATTAGGCTACAAAGGATCTCAGCAAATTTTGGAGGTTTTTATTTTCTCTTACCAATTACGTAATATTCTTATTTCCCCGTTTCTATTATGATTTGTGAGTTTGTTTCTGATAAATTTCGGACTTGTCCTATAATGGTTGTACATATAATGATTTATTTATTTGTCATATGTGTAATGTAAAGGGAAAAAAGGAAAAAAAGTAAAAAAACAAAAAAAGAAAAGGAAAATAGTAATTAAGCGGCTCAAAACATATCTGTGGTTGACCCGTGACCCGTGTGGTCAAAGTGAAAAAAAAAGGAAACGGCTGATGAGTGATGAGATGAGTCATGTAAAAATATATATATACATATCTCTCTGTCTCTGTCTCTGTCTCTGGCTTCACTTTCATAAGTTTCCCCAGTTTTCTTCGCCTCGTAGTCTTCGAGTATCTCTCTGTACCTGATCATTGATCGGTGTGCTTTGTATTCCGTTCATCTGCTAAGTTTTCTTCTCTGCTTACTTGGGTGACGGTCTCTTACTCTTCCAATTACAGAAGAAGAAGCTGCTATTTTTGGAAAGAGATCGCCTCCTGATTTTGTACTTAGTGTATCCTTAATCGAATTCGAAAACTAGGGTTTCTTCCCAGTACGTACTTTGTGGTTTTTGTTCCAAGTATTTGTATATATAAGTTATTCAAGCTGTTGGTTGATACGGTCGTCTGACTTTTCAAAGCCGCCGTTGTCGATTTTTGAATTTTCTGGGCTTTCGCGGCGGAATTGATTCGAGGTGTTCCAAGAAGTGGGCTTTTGCTCTTCTCGGTGGATGAAGTCGGAGAATCATGGATATTGACGGAGTAGACGATGCTCGTATTTTAGATCCTGAGCTCTTGCAGCTCCCTGCTTTGTCTCCTGCTCCGCTCAATGCAAGCTCTCATATTGCTGATGAACTCTTCTCCCAGTGGCTCTCACTCCCACACACTGTCAGATTGGTACCTTATCTCTCTACCCTTCCTCGCCCTCTCTTTTTTCACTGTATTCTAATATTAGCACAACGAGTATGTTCCATCACCCTGCTTTGACAGTTTCATGTTTTCTCTAGGTCAAGTCTTTGATTGATGATGCTTCATCTGGAACACCCGCCAAGAGTTATGCCAGCATCAATGTTTCTGGTGCAAGTGCTTTGCCAGCTGTGTTTCTGAGCTGCACCACTCCCCCACTTTCTCCACGCAGCTCTTCTGGTTCCCCTCGTTTCTCGAGGCAAAGGACTCCCCCTCCATCTCTCCACTCTCCTCTCTGTTCAGTCAAGGAACCAAAGCCCGAACTCATTCCTCAGGTTTGTTCTCCTTTCCCGACATGGATATAATTTTATTGCATTGGACCCGTGAATTTCAGTCTGGTGTTTGTATGTTCACTTGATTGGTCATTGAAACAGATAGCTTCGTAGGTAGATGCAGGGTACTCATTTAAACCGAGGCTACTAATTTGTAGGTAACACTGATTTGAAGGAGAAAATATCCTTCACTGTGGCATGCTAATAAGGTTACTATGGTAATCCAGTTTAACTCATTACACTTTATATTTTCTGCAGTTCTACTACCAACACGGGCGTCCCCCAGCAAGAGAATTAAAACAGCAATGTATATCCATGGTTGATCAAGTTTTTAGTAACTATATTGATGGACTACGTGTGGATGGTGATTTTTCAATTCAATTTTGTTCATTCATTTTTTTCATTCTGAGGAATATATAACGCAATCTATCTTAGCACTCTTGTTCCTCTTGCAGAATTCAAATCCATTACCAAAGAAGTCTGCAAGCTGCCTTCTTTTCTTTCTCCTGCACTTTTCAGAAAGATAGATCCCAATTGCACTGGTATAGTTACAAGGTAGCTCCATCTATGCTATTTTTTCATATGTATTTTAATAAAACTTTGTTTGTGTAGGTAAAATAGTAAGAAAAATTCGGTGCTTTCCTACAATTTCGTAGTTGGTGCTTTACTTTGTTTGCTGATTGACTAATTTTCCTCAGGGATGCATTCATCAAGTACTGGATCGATGGAAATATGTTAACTATGGACACAACCTCCCAGATATATAACATATTAAGGCAGCAAGGGTGCAAGTACCTCAAACAGGTGTTTTTGTGATTCTTCTCCTCCTTTTCTTCAACCCGTTCTGATTTATTTTCCACCAGTTTCTTCTTTATCAAACCCATTGCACCAAAGATTTTAATATTTCCTTGGTTACTTTTGGCTACAGGTAGACTTCAAACCGGTTCTTGATGAACTTCTGGCAACACATCCTGGGTTAGAATTTCTGAGGACTTCAAGCGAATTTCAAGAAAGATATGGTAGGAATCATTGATATGTGACTTATTGACTTCATGTTAAATATGTTGAAATCTACTTGATATCCTTTACTGTGCTAAATAAGACCCTCCTCGTTATGTTTGATTTATACTTGTACTAATTTAATCCTGTGTTGATTATCCAGCTGAAACTGTCATCTACAGAATATTTTACTACATCAACAGATCAGGAACTGGTTGCCTTACTCTTAGAGAGCTGAAACGCGGAAATCTTATTGCTGCCATGCAACAAATTGATGAAGAGGACGACATCAATAAAATTATTAGGTGAGTTTGTTTTCGTTTTTTATATAATTTCTAATTCAAACATTTATAAGAACTGTTCCGTTATTATTTAGAGGTAAGCCCATAGAATGTATCACATTTAGTCTACTTATCGGCTTATACATATATATATATATATATATATGTGTGGGGTTACAACAGTGCAAAAGTTGAGTTTCTGCTTATGTCTTCATATTGTTTCTGAGACAGAACTTATGCCTGATTTAACCATCCACTATCATGGTCTTTTTTGTTAAAACTTCAGGTACTTCTCCTATGAGCACTTCTACGTCATATACTGCAGATTTTGGGAACTTGATGGTGACCATGATTGCTTTATTGATAAGGATAACCTCATCAAATATGGTAATAATGCCCTTACCTACAGGATTGTTGATAGAATTTTTTCACAGGTTGGTTCCCGAAATTCTTCTTGCCATATCACCTCCTTCGAAGTTAAGTTATATAGTATGATGTAACCCTTTTTATTTGATCTCGATGCCCTTGTTTCTATGTTTTTCTTTTAGGTTCCTAGGAAGTTTACGAGCAAAGTTGAAGGGAAAATGAGTTATGAAGATTTTGTATACTTCATTCTCTCAGAGGAAGACAAGTCTTCCATGCCTAGTCTTGAATATTGGTACACATCTCTCCCCTCCATGTTGATATTTTTTTTTCCTATATGAAATATTCCCCTTGGTTTAAAATTAAATCGTAAATTTGTGTATTGTAGATACTAAAACTGAGCCAAAACCATTGGCATATGTGGACTGTCCATAAAAACTCTCTTATCCTCAGATTTTATTTACTCTTATCATTTTACAGTACTGTTTTTCCATGAACGTAGGAGCCCTGTTTATACTCAGGCGCTAACATGTTGCTCATTTTTCATGAACCTAAAACACTTCTATTGAACCTCAGATATGATATGAGTTCATAGCCTACTAGCCTAGCATGCTCATCTATCTACTACAGGGCTGAGAGTATTTCCCTTGACACTGATTGTGATTGTAATCCTTGGTGCAGGTTCAAGTGCATAGACTTGGATGGAAACGGGTTGATCACTCCAAACGAAATGCAGTTTTTTTTCGAAGAGCAGTTGCATCGCATGGAATGCATAACCCAGGAACCTGTTCTCTTCAACGATATCTTATGTCAAATAATTGACATGATTGGACCAGAGGTTAGTGGCTTTTCATAGTTGTTTGATTTTTTCTAGCTGATTTTGATGTGTTTATATGATTGAAATCATCAATTTGGTGAGTGACTTTACAGAAGGAGAACTGCATCACCCTCCAGGATCTGAAAGGGTCCAAACTTTCAGGAAACGTCTTTAATATACTCTTCAACCTTAATAAATTCATGGCGTTTGAGACACGTGACCCCTTTCTCATTCGCCAGGTACATTTGGCTTTCTTGTGGAGTGTCTATATAACTGCTTAATTGCTAACAACAGTCGGTAGTAGTTTAGATTGATGAAATTAAAACATGGCTGTAGGAACGGGAGGATCCAAATTTGACAGAATGGGATCGGTTTGCTCAGAGAGAGTATGTGAGATTGTCAATGGAGGAAGATGTAGAGGAAGTCTCAAATGGGAGTGCAGATGTATGGGATGAACCACTCGAACCTCAATTTTAGATAAAACTGCGTCTGAGCTCCTAACCACATACGTATATCCATGGACCATGATCAGAGATTTGGAGGTTACTGTTGTTTCCAGACGCTCCTGGCAGTGGAGATTCATTCATCACCAATAATTCCAAGGAGTCTGCCAATTTCATGAAAGTTTTGCATTTTTGTTTCGATTCCAGAGATTTTTCAGGTTGGGTCTCTCTCCTTCTACATAATATGGTGTCGATATTTTTAGTTGGATGGTCTTATAATGACAAAATCAAAGAAAAAATGTACAAAAATATTGAGGACTCTTTTTGAGTTTTTCTACACTTGGTAGTTGGTTTGGACTTTGGAGTTTGAATAGCTTGATTTTGAATACCACCAACTTTTGATAGCTTAAGATTTATTATTATTTTCATGACACTGACCATATTATAAAATTCTTTAGTTATTCGTTACACGTTGCCATTGTTATCTTTAAAATTTTATGTACTCCTATATACAGTAAAACCTCTATAAATTAATACTCGATAAATTAATAATCTCTATAAATTAATAAATTTCTCCGGTCCCAAGTTGGGACCAGTGTAATTTTAGATACATTTCGATAAAATAATAAGATAATAATTTTTTGAAAATCCTTTGTAAATATATGGTCCCATCAATATTATAAATTAATAATTAGGTAAAATTTTCAAAATATATGTATATATAGACAAATTATTATTTTTTAGAGTTTATTTCTAATATTTTACTATATAAAAAATTGTTAGAATTCTTTTTCAAGACATAATAATTATTTTCTTTGTTAATCATTATATAAAATACTAATTATCATGATTAAATCTTATTTTTAAATCTTTTTTTGAAAAAAACTTTCCAAATTAAGAAAATCTCTCTATAAATTAATAATTATTAATTTATCGATAAATTAAAACCTCTATAAATTAATAGATTTTCATGGTCTCAACATTATTAATTTATAGAGGTTTTACTGTAATATGGAAGGTGCAAGTCACGCGTTTTACATGCGCGTGTTTAGTTTGCATATAAAAATTACAGACATAACACGAGATAACCCTAGAAAGATCTCTTCAATCTTCATCTCTCTGGTTCGATCATTTCCGACAAAGTCAAGTGAAATGGCGTCCTTTAAGCTTATGTCTTCTTCCAATTCCGATCTCTCTCGTCGTAACTCTTCTTCTGCTTCATCTTCCCCTTCTATTAGATCATCGAACCATCTCCGACCAAATCTTCACGCCGATCAATCCAGAATCAGTTTCGCTTACGGCGGTGGCAGCGATTACACTTTCGCCTCTGATTCGAAGCCGTTAGATATGGCGATTGATCTTGGAGATCGGAACAGCGTTAACAACGGTAAGAGTGTGGACGACGTTTGGAAAGAGATTGTATCTGGAGAGCAGAGGAGGATCTTGATGAAAGAGGAGGCACAGGAAGATGTAACAATGACGCTTGAGGATTTTCTAGCGAAAGCAGCAATGGATGATGACGCAGCAAACATTGACTCAGATGGAATTGATGTGAAGATTCCGCCGGAGAGACTTAACAACGACGGTAGCTATACATTCGATTTTCCGATGATGTCTCAGCCGCAGCCGCAGCGACACAGTTCGTTTCAGATGATTGAAGGATCAATGGGTGGAGGAGGAATGAGGGGAAAAAGAGGGAGAGTGATGATGGAGGCGATGGATAAAGCTACAGCTCAGAGACAGAAGAGGATGATCAAGAACCGTGAATCTGCGGCTAGGTCCAGAGAGAGGAAGCAGGCTTATCAAGTTGAGTTAGAGACTTTGGCTGCCAAGTTGGAGGAAGAGAATGAGCAGCTTTTGAAGGAGATTGAAGAGACCACTAAAGAGAGATACAAGAAGCTTATGGAGGTTTTGATTCCAGTCGATGAGAACCCAAGGCCATCGTCTCGGTCTTTAAGCAGAAGCCATTCTTTGGAATGGTGAAGGGTGGTCACTTGCAGATTCTAGTGGTAAGACATATATATACTTTTGTATGTGGATAAATAAAACCTATGGGCTTGATTACTATATTGTAATCTATATAGTAAAGTGATGGTGATATGGTTAGTACTTAGTTTACTTTTAAATGTCTCTCAGGTATGTAATGGAGAATACATATAGCTTTTGCTGGTTTATAGATATTGTATGGACCAGACCAGAGGGATATATTCCCTTTTTTTTCTAAATGTTTCCTAATAATTTTGGTGGTGGTTGAGAAATTAGAGAGTTCTTGTTATGTTTAATTAGGCAGGAGCAGAGAGCTCTTCGTCTTGTTTATTCTCCTTGCATCGTTTTAGTAGCTCAAGTTGGCGTCGTAGATGCAAAACCTATACCAAGCAAAGAAACACGGTTAACTGATCATACTTAATGTTGAGTAGAGTCCTCGGCTTCATGAGATAATCTTCAGACTGTCATACATATTTCTTGTCATCTAACCTCTTGTTGAAGCAAAGTCGGGAGGCTAACCATGGAAATGAGCTGTTTCATTTCTTGCAAAAGTGACTGGTCCTTGATACCTGACCACATCTGCGGAGGTAAAGCCAATAGAAGAGCAGTGAACACATCATTCCCAGATGGGTAAGCTACCACCGGCATCTTCTCACCAAGACCTGATGTAACTCAAGAAAACAATAATTTCTTGGTAAGAACTTTGCACACATCTAACTTCAAACATAATTTCCTGAATGCTAGCTAAAAATATGAAGGTATCATTTGGGTTTATAAGCCACAAGCTAGCCTAATAAGTTATTCGCCGGACAGTAGACTTCAAATCTTAGAAAGGTTCAAAAATGTTCATTTTTTTTTCTATTTTTTATTATTGCATGAAGGAAGATAAAGAACAAATCTTCCAAAGAAAATAAATTAAAACGATAGTTGAGGCAATAATAAAAACGAATTAAATACACGTTTTTCAGATTTGAACCAAAAGCTACATTATATGTATCTTGAGACAAACAAATTCCAAACTTTTCATTTATATATCTATTGTCTCATTTATAGATATGATCATAAGTGGAGATCGATTGATATCATTGATCCTGTGTCGGAGATAGAACCACTCATCGATTCTGACTGCGAAGATCCACGTGCTCTTCGTGACGATCTTGAAGACCCACCACCGTTTACAGAATCTTTAGATTTTCTCCGACGAGATCTTTTAGAACCATCTTGGAGAATAGTATCATAAGATTCTTTTGATTTACGTGAAGCTTTTGGGTTTCCACTAGAATGCGAAGATCCACGTAATCTTGATGATCCTTCTTTTGTTGGCGAACGAGAACCACCTAGGTTAGTGCTTGAACGCTCTCTCGACGCTTTTGGAAGTCCGTGTGTCTCACGTGACCGCCTCGACGACTCTACACGTAAACATGCATCTACGCATTATTTCCTAGTCTATATATCCTTTTAATTTTCTTCACTGAAATTTTACTCTATCTTAATCTATATACGAATACTACGTGAAATTCATCAAGATCGATCATATTAAGTTTCCATTTTTAACTCTAAAATCCTAATAATATGGTATATATGCTTCATTTCTTAATAGCCGCAACTAATTTTTGATAGTCAAGGTATCTCTAAAAAAGAGTTACCTTCAGAAAGGCATGAAGCATCCTCCTTGATATTTCTGAGAGGCACCGATGAATATCCACCCGATAGGTTAAAATCACTCATCTACATTTTGAATAAAGTTTAGTTTAATTATGTTTATGTTATATGAAAAAGAAAAAGAAAGAGATGCAATATGTTATATATATATTTATGCATGTAAAATGAAATCATTAATTATACCCAGGTGGGTGAATTTTGATTGAGAGATCCTCCGTCCCAACCAATGTGAGCGATATGCTTTACATCTGTTGGAGTTCCTATTTGCATCTCTGGCTCTTTCTCATTTTCTGCATATGCGATTTCATCATTCACAAAGAATGTTATCTTTAAATTGGGGAAATTATTATAATTTATAAGCTAAGGAAGAGATATATATATATATATATATATATATATATATATAGTGTCTAAATATACAGAGTAACAAAATTAAAAAGGAAAATTAAATAACAACTCACCAAATATTTGAGAAATATACCTAAGACCCTTCAAGAGGTTCTTCATTTTGTAGTTGGACATATATAATGAAAGCACCACCACCAGTACTATCAGAATAAGAATATGAAATCAAAATTGAAAAGAAAACACGTAATTCTTCATTTCCGCTCGATTAAGAGCGATTGTCGATGATTTCCTTATAAGCATTGTGATTTAACATTCTACGACTTATATAACTCTTTTTTTCTTTTTTACCTTTGGTAAGAATTGGAAAAAGAAGTCGAACCGAGAAGATGCTCAGTTATGAACAAAAGGAAATAAGAAGAAGAGAATTTTAAAAGCTTATAATCATCGTTTCTGGTTTTCCAGATATTGATCTAATAACGTGACAAAGTAGGAAAAAAACAAACTTATGAGGCTAATTTTATTGTTTGTTTCTGTATTGTAATCTTAATTTGGTAAAACTGTAAAGAGAGAATCGGCAGTTGTTAGTAGAAATAACAAATTTAATCATTGGCCACTTAGCTATAATTGATACAAATAATATACAGACTAATTCATATTTAGATTCTTCTGTTTACAGAGAGAGAGAGAGAGATATCAAGTTATCAACCACTTTGTATTGACGTCATATTTTAGAAATAAGAAACCGAGATAGACTTGTTGTTATTTTTATAATTTCTTGGAGGGAAAAACTGATGTAACCCATGAGTCATGACGCTAGAAATCAATGACACAAATCGTATTTATATACTCTTTCAACTATGATATAAAAACCGAGGATGATGTATCGGCAAAAGAAAAAAAGGAAAAAGGAAAACTCTAGATGATGTTCAACTCTACAAAGTGAAATTTCCACTTTTCATATTAGAGAGAGTATTATTACGAGAATATATATCTATATATATTATTGACAAAGCTTTATATTTTTATAGGGAAATACACATGTAACATATGTAACAAGAGTACAATGCAGCCGTATGTCACGTGGACCCTGTTATATCCCACACACACCTGACCCAAGACACATATACGTATTCGTAAATACGCATATCAAATACATAATACAAATACACCACACGTGATATTACGTATTGTGTGTGCCCTGTGGTGTCTCGTTTTACAAGACGCAGCAAACAAACAACCAAAAATAGACAGACACTCAAGAAAGAAGCAAACTCCTTTCATAATTTGTCTTCTCCTTTCTGATTGTTTACCCAACACTTAAGGCACCGCCTTAGATTTTCCGACAACGTTGTTTTTCAAACTATATTGGGAAAAAGTTTGATCAGACCATAAGCTATTCATGTATATATAATATATGTGTTTGTGTAAAGAAGGAAGGGGGTAAGAGAAAAGACCTTAAAGCTGAAAACAGAGAGAGACTGAAGAGAGAAAATGGTAGGAAGAAGAGGAAGCCCTTTGTTGAGATGGAGTACCAAACACGGAAACGTCAGCCATGGCTTCTCGCAGTCTGACCTCCAAGCCCTCTCTGCCATTTGCGAGGCTATTTTGCCTCCTGTTCCACTACAGAGCTTAGATCTTGATATGAAGTTGAAGGTTTTACGCAGTGATGCACTCTTATCTTTCTTTAAGTCTTCTCCTGGGTCTCATATTCGACCAGATGAGGTCTTTTCCTCTCTCCAGTTTTCTCTCTTTATCTATCATCTCAACAAAACAAAAGGGTGAAAAAGAAAGATAACTATAATATGCATAAAAGTTTATACTAAGGTGTATATATATATCGTACTGAAAAGATAGATTTTCTTACTTTATCTTCAATGTACAAGTTTCTTTACATGTGTAAATGAAACGAGTATAAACTGATAATAACAGGTCGCAGAGCTGCTGGCGACAAAGGCAATACCAGTGACAGTTAAAGTGGTCAGAGTAGTTTTGAGAATACTTACATTCAGATTGGGGACGTTGCTGCTCTGCGGGTTAGTCTCTCTTGATAAGGAGAATTGGCCTTTTCTTCTCAAATTCTCTGATATCTCTCTTGAGAAGAGGGAGAAGGTTCTTCAGAGATGGAACACACAGTGGTATAACCCTTTAGCAAGACTCGGTTTTATGATGATCAAAGCCATCTTCTTATTCTATTACTTCACATGGGTAACGTATTCCATCTTCCTATGCATCTTTCTGTTACGAAGCCATTTGGTTTCTTTAGAGGTCATAGAAGTTTGTATGAAAATTTCCACTAGTATGAGTGTATGACTGTGAACATAAAAGGTGCAAACATGAACCACTGGTCAAATATACTTTAATCATGGTTCCATCTATACTTTTCTTTAACCAGCACGACATATGCCATATTTCTTACCTGTGTATATATATCTTTTTTTCTTACTAAATCATATGTATGAACAGACCAATGAAAATACAGAAAACCCAGCATGGGATGCAATTGGTTATAGAGTGGACATGGGTGAAAACGAGGGCATGGAACACAAGGAAAGACCTCTAGAGAAAGGGATCATCGAGACTGCTGAAGTAGATGAGATGACCATCAAGCAACGTATGATCAACAAAGGTCTTAAAGTCACAGAGGACAGAGAAAGTGACACTTACAAGATCGAGTGTGATGCAGTAATTGTGGGTTCTGGCTGTGGTGGAGGAGTTGCAGCTGCAAACCTAGCAAAGTCAGGCCTTAAGGTTGTAGTTCTCGAGAAAGGGAACTACTTTGTACCCAGAGACTACTCGGCCCTTGAGGGTCCTTCCACGTTTGAGCTGTTTGAGTCCAATAGCTTGTTGATGACTCATGATGGGAGGTTCCGGTTCATGGCAGGATCAACTGTGGGTGGTGGCTCTGTGGTAAACTGGGCAGCATCCTTAAACACACCTGATGCTATCATAGAAGAATGGTCAGTGCAGCGAGGGATTGCGATATTTTCTAGTGAGAAATATAAGGCAGCGATGGATAGAGTCTGCAAGAGGATAGGTGTCACTGAGAAAATCATCAGAGAAGGGTTTCAGAACACGATTCTGCGGAAAGGTTGCGAGAAGCTTGGTTTGGATGTGACAACAGTGCCAAGGAATTCAACAGACAAACATTATTGCGGTAGTTGCTCGTTTGGCTGCCCAACTGGAGAGAAAAGAGGGACAGATTCAACCTGGCTGGTTGATGCAGTTAACAACAATGCCGTGATCCTAACACGGTGCAAGGCTGAAAAAGTGATCTTGGCGGATAACGATGCTCACAAAAGAAAGGAGAGCGGAAGGAAAAAAAGATGTTTGGGAGTTACAGCTTCTCTATCCAACCGAACCAGAAAGAAGCTTGAGATCAATGCCAAAGTGACAATCATAGCTTGTGGCTCGCTTAAGACACCGGGGCTGTTGGCTTCGAGTGGGTTGAAGAATCCAAACATCGGGCGCGGTCTCCATATCCACCCTATCCTGATGGCTTGGGGCTACTTCCCGGAAAGAAATTCAGACTTCAAAGGAGCGGCTCATGAGGGAGAGATAATGACTTCGTTACACTATGTACATCCAATGGACTCTACCACACCTAACATCACACTAGAGACTCCTGCTATAGGACCAGGTACGTTCGCATCTCTCATCCCCTGGGTCTCTGGGTCGGACATTAAGGAGAGACTTGCCAAATACACAAGAACATCTCATATTTTTGTCATGGTGAGAGATGAAGGTGTGGGAGAGGTGAAGGGAGACATTGTCAAATACAGATTAACCAAAGCAGACGAAGAGAATCTGACCATTGGGTTAAAGCAAGCACTGCAGATCTTAGTTGCAGCAGGAGCAACGGAGGTGGGCACATATAGGAGCGATGGGCAGAGAATAAAATGTGATGGCATCAAACGTGAAGAGCTAGAGGCCTTTTTACATACAGTGAACGCGCCAGCCGGAGTTGTGTCGATGAGTAAGCATTGGACTCATTCCTTTACAGCACATCAGATGGGATGTTGCCGTATGGGTGCTTCAGAAAAGGAAGGAGCCATAGATGGAAAAGGAGAGAGCTGGGAGGCAGAAGATTTGTATGTCTGTGATGCAAGTGTTCTGCCTACAGCTCTTGGTGTTAATCCTATGATCACCGTTCAGTCCACTGCTTACTGCATATCCAATAGAATAGCCGAGTTGATGAAGAAGAAGAAGAAGGACTAAGAAATTGTTAAAAAGTTTCAATCTTTGTTGATTCGTTTACTGTAATGAATAAAGAGAAGCAGCCGTGCAGATTAGCACTTGGAAGATGCTGATATCGTTCCTTAGCAACTAAATCAAATTCAATTCAGCGGTCAAGATCAACCTCTATATAAATATAAGTATTACACAACACATCCTCTCGATTCAGGTTCTTTTAATGCTACATTAGTTGTAATCAATTCAAAAGAGATATTTACCTCGACAGTTTGCAGTTTCGATTGTCTAGTTACAGTAGCAAACGCGTCACACCACTCAAACGCAATCGGTATCTTCCACAAACTCTAAAACACAAAAGATCAAACGATCAACGGGTTTCCTCGGAAGAAAAAGTGTGTGTTCAGCGTTTATGAGATCTATAACTGGCACTGTACAAGGTCATCAATATAATTTGTTTTCCCTAAAACGATGATCTTGGATTGGTCGAAGCCGGAGTTCGAATCTCGTTAATACTGCATTCGAATCTAATATCAATCGACCAAGTTCAAATAATTGGAGCAAATTTATCAAAATTTGAGATTTTCTTTGTGGTCATGTATATTCTAATACGATTTCCGATCAAACTAATAAAACGATCTACTACGGATCCATCAACACACAAGAAAAGTTATATAATTTAGGGCAGTTCAATCTTTCTGAGTTGAGAATATTATAATCCATTGACTAATATTTCTGATATACAAAAGACGAACATCTACCTCAACAACAAACCCTAAAAATTTCTCAGTCAATTTCCGAGGAAGAAGATGAGGAGAAGAAGAGAGAGCTTTACACAGAGAGACAAGAGGATTTTTTTAAAAACATTTGAACAGAAGAAAAAAGAGAGAGAGAGAGAGAGAGAGAGAGAGAGAGAGAGAGAGAGAGAGGAACGGGAAGGTTCCGGTCTAAGGCTGTCTCGCTTGCCGGGCGACAACCCAATGATCTGTCTCCACGTGGACACCGGATTACGCCGATCACAGTTTAAGAAATCGGGCAAGCTGGGCAGGATTGACGATGCCGGGCAAGTGGGGCCCGTCTGACCGGAGAAGATTTGCAACCTCCGTGTACCTCTTCCGTTTCGGCTCACTTTCCCCAGCCGGCTCATTAATATGGCTCGGCTTCACCTTCCTGGCCTCGACTGACTGGACTCGAGCCGGGTTCCATTGCTCTCCGAAGAGTGTGCCGTTCGTGAGGAACTCGTGGCTCAGATAACCGGCTAAAATAAGCTGGTTCGAGCCGACCGGCTCGGCTACTGCGGTTGTAGATTTTCTGGAAATGGGATTAACCGGCGGCGGAGGAACAAGATTTGGCGGTGGAGGAAGCTTCTTCACGGCGATTTCCGGCGATTTTTCTGTGACGGAGGAGATGGCGCCGTCTCTTTCTTTGCGTTTATCCGCCGTTAGAACGCGACGTGGGGGAAGACGCATCGTTTTGGTGTTCATGGTGCTTCTCTATTGGATGCATGCCACGTCAGCACCCAATTAAAAAAAATGAAATATTGACTGTCGTAAAACAGTCAAATCAAAATGATCCGGGTGAAAGTGAAAAAAAAAAAAATTCAAAAGTTTCGAGATTTTTTTCTTTAATTGCGAGAGAATATAATCGGAGCGCTTAGAGAGAGAGAGGAAGAGAGAGAGAAAGGGATAATAGAACGAGAAGGGATAACAGAAAGGTCACGGGAATGGGTAGGTTACGACAATTTATAAGGGCTGGAGGCTTAGATTACCCTTCTATTTTCAGCACAATTACATGAATGCCACTCTATTTGCATTTACTGAATTGCCCTTTCGTTTGCTTTACCGTTTCTTCAATTTTGGGTTACCCATTGAACCTAAATTGACTGATTTGTCCTTTTTGTGTAAGTCTAATAAAAAAGTAGCAAGTAATAGAAAACTACAAAGAATCAAATTGATTTAAGTTTTGCTTCTTTGGCATAAAGTTTTACTGAGTACGAGAGAATTTTTTTTAAACCCATTAAAAGTAAGCTTCAGAATCCAACCAATCCTTGTAAAGTCATACAACTAAAAATATATCAAAATATTTGTATATTATATGAATATACTAAGAATGAACCTCTTATTTCCATCATATTTTCGCTACAAAAGCAACCATAACTAAGTTTGATCAGTATTTTATGAGATTCTGAAGTCAAAAAGACTATTATGTGATTTATCATTTTTATTTATTTATCAATCAAACATCTGTGTGGATTCATGATTTATACCATATAATTATTTTAAATAATACAATCATTTATAATTTTGCACTAATCTTAATTTTTTTCCTTATTCAGTGATTTTGTCATTTTTATAATTGTACATCGTGGAGTTGGAAAAAATAAATCTAAAAAGATCAAACCACATGCATCTTTCATCAAACAGTTCTTGCAACGTTTGTGAGTGCAGAACAAGATGGACAAATAAATATAACTATTTAACTTTTAGTTACTTTTTTTCAATTGCCATAAAATTTCCTTTTTCTATATGTGGCCATATGTAAATGCAGAACACGCTAAAACTGTTAGGGAGAAATAAAATTGATTCAGGTTTAGACTTTTTCCTCGTTTACTTTTTAGTTATTTATTTAGCACCTAAACATTATAAAATTTCAACGATGGCGAGAAACCGATTTCAAGAAGCGACCAATTTAAGACAAAAACTCATGTAGTTTAATGGTAATGGTTGATAAAACTATTCATTGACATTTTAAATGACAATTATTAATCCCTTGTCAACAGGTTTTGCAATTCATCTTAGTTTCAATAAAGAAAAGTTATTAACATCACAATAATATATTTAAAACCCATAATAAATCAGTTAAGGAGTAAAAATTTTGTACTTTAGATTTATTTGAAATTACTATGTTAATCATATACTATATAATTAATCTATTTCTTATGAGATTGTGAAAACTGATGTGTCTTTGGATAGTTTGGCATTAAGTTTGCCACCTTTCATCCAATAGACTGAAAGAATACTGCAAAGTTTAAGCAAAAAACAAGAAAAAACAAATGAATGCATGTCTACTATTTTAAAAAGGGAGGCAAATATGGAAAAAATAAAAGGACCAAATTTGAGAGGGACCATAAAATTGACTAACATTTAATTTCGATATATAAAGTATTAACTCTCTTATAAAAAGTTCAAAACTCATGTTCAACCAAACCATCAAACCACCTAATTATGCTTTATTCCCTCTCTCTCTACCAATTGCTTATCAAAAACGTAAAATCCATATAAAGTAAAAAAATTTCCTTTTTATTTTTTACTATTTTACTTTTAACTTGTTATGAGGTATGGTAAGAATTAAGCAACAACATACTCAGAAGTCAGAATTGTTCTGTATCTCTCTCTATTGAAACGGAAGAGAACAAATCGCACTTGAAGTTAAAAAAAAAGAAAAAAAAAACTCTTTCAATATAGGTTTACTACTTTCGCCGTTAAGATCAAAGTAACTGCACTCTTGTTGACCCAATATATCATATGCTCGTGATAGAAAAAAAATCACTAAAGAATACCTTTGCGTGAGAAATATAGAGAGCAATGAGAACTGACTGTTTTGAACCTTTTATTTTTTTTTCCTTTTAGTGGAAGAGGAATGCAAACGAAGGAATCAGTCATTTTGCTGTAACAAAGTTTCAAATGAGAAAAAAACAAAATTGGTTAAAGTTTGTTGTTTTGTGTGAAATCGAATAGATGAAAAAAGAGTTGGAGTGTGAGAAAAAAAGATAAGTAATGTGACCTCAACGAGGAAATTTATATGTACTGGAGCAGCATATTAGCAGATGTGTTCCTCAATCTACAACTTTGTCCTAAGTGAACATCCCCGAAACTGTATCTGTATATTTCGTTTCACAATATAATTACAGCAACCAAATCAGTAAATTACAGATTTCAAAATAATAGATAAGATAAGAAACTTTTAATGGGAAGAGGAGAGTGAAACCTGTATTCACAGTATTCTTGCCAAGCACAACAGGCTTTCCCATAATCCCAGTAGCAATCCGCATCTCTAAGTGGCCCACGCTTGGCTGCAACATGGTATTTACATTTCCACCCAGAAGCAATAGGAACTAATAGAAGAGCAATATTTTTTTTTTACCTTTGGTGACAAATTTGGACTTCGCACCAGGCTGAATGTCATGCCACATCTGAAGCCATAACTCCCGCATCAGGACTGGAGATCTAACGATATTCCTGTGATTTGCTGCACAACAAATAATTACCAAAAAGTCAAAAACCAATGCAAGATTCTCTGAGAGCACCTTTCATATGTTTGTTACTCACTCTTATCAAGCTCCCAGACAGCAGTTCTCTTTCCTGGAATGCTTTCAGAGTCTTCATAAAAGGTTATGTACTTAACCCTTGGTGCTTTTGTCATGTTTGCTATGATGTCAGACCCATGCTCATGTTCAACATTTAGCTCCACATGTACATCACTTCCATCGTGTTCTGGCTGTTGATGTTATTTTCATAACCCAATGAGAATCTCTTTTCACAATATATGAGTTCTTGAGATGTACAGAGATGCATGATTTTTAGAAAGGACAAATTGGTGACTCAACATACAACCAGAAAATTGCACTCAAAATTCAATGTATATAAGGTTAAAAACTAAAAAAAGTACCTGGGGAGCCATTGTTATGTTAACTTTAGGTCCAAGCCAATTCTTGCACCAAGAGAGTGAATGATAAGGTACCTATCAGAGATCAATTTCATAATCAGTAAAAGTGGCGGAGTCAGTGGCAGTGTACTAGAAAACATTGCAAGCAGTGTTCCAGACGCAAATATTGTATTAGTCATCAGTAGTTTTACAACACAGTATTTTGAAACCCAACTTCTGCGCTTACCGTCTCATCCCCAGTTATAGGTCCAGCATTCCCATCAACCAGAGTTCCAGACCTGCAGATATTGCAGCAAGAAGATATGAACAGGTCTACAGCTACTTCAACAAAATGTTTTAAAGGACCACTACTCCTAAGCAACCAAATTTCAGAAGTGGTATTTATTTGATATAAGGTCATGTTTAATGCAAAAGTATTACACCTCTGTCTACTTTAAGCCACTAACCATCCACTAAGCTCAAAAGGAATTATAAAAAGTACTTAAGTTCTTTAATAATTTGCTTATGCAAATGAGATAACATGCCACTAGACTGATACAGAAGACACTGCAATCCTGTTTTAACTTCTGCCATCGTGGAAATTTACCTTGACACAAGGGAACCTTCAGTTTCGTAAATGACATCAGTGATGATCCAATTATCAGGATAAGGTTTCCCACTTGGGGCAAAGTAATAACCAACCTACCATAGAGAGTATCATACATTTGATTTCTTTAACGCTTTAAAACATAAGATGCAAGGGAGATGATAAATACGGGGAATGCATCATACCTCTGTCTTTAAATGAGCACCATATATGCAAAATACATTTTTTATAGGTGGTCTCTCCCAAGGGGTAAGAGGATTAAAAACAGGGTCATCATGATACAACCTGCAAAGTACACTTACCATGTTATATATAATTTTATTTTGAAGTTTAGCAAAGATTTGTAAAACAATTAGTCCCTGCCAGAGTCAGAACAAACTAGATACGTACTTCTTTAACTGGTGTAACATTCTCTTGCTATCTGGGTCGTAGTCTTCAATTGCTTTGAAAAGAGTCCCATCTGCTAGTTCCCGGGCTGTGAAAGACAATAGTGTGGGAAGGCCACATTCCATGCTGGTCATGTTGGCTAGAGCTGTTTCTGTAACTGATGGATAGAAATCAAAGGTACGGAATATAAGAGTGAACATCTAGTTAGGTGACATTCTTGGTGTACTTTTTGTTGGTGTTACAGATGCATACACAGAATCTTACCACTAGTGGAAGGAATTTCAATGTTAATGATATTCGTCGGCCAGCCAGAATATTTCGATTGATATTCCTCGTCATCACAGTGGTATGCACGCTTATCTTTCTTTGCGGCACCACCAGAAAAATGTGTCCAGAATGTGTTATCACCCTTGCAGTTCTTTGAAAATGGCATAAGCCACAACGAAGAGGCAAAAGAATTGGACAACAATCGAGCAGTTCCCTGAAGCCTTGCCAACAAAAAACATGAGAAGCGCATGTCAATATGTCGTTTCTGAAAATTAAGTCAGTGTACACGTGGTTCGGCTGGATTAGCAAATGCAGCTGACAGGTATACCATCCACAATATGGTCTGACACTAGCTACTTTAAGATCTACAGATACTATATCGAGCACAGCAGTTCAATTAACAAAACTAACACTTTCAAAGGTAAAATTCATTGAAATATACGACCTGGTGATAATCAACTACGTAATACTAAAAAGAAGTCAGAGGTCACCTCAGAAACAGGAAGGCCAAATGTTACACCAGAGAGAGTCGATTTAATTGCCTCAACTGAACCAAGAAGAGGAGCTCCTAAATCAACAAATCAGGTATTGAGCTCAATACCATAGGTCACAACATAACTCCCCAAATAAGAGAAAAATGAAAATGGCAACTTGAGGATATTTGGCCTGTACCAACAGCAAAATAAGCATGTATATGCTGATCAAGCCACTCCAAGTAATGTTTTGGTGCAATTTCTAGCCTCAGCCATTCGAGAAAGTATCTGAACACATTATTACCCATTGAATGGGCAAATACTATAGAAGGTCCTCCACGGAGCTTAAAAGCAGTTTCAAAGGTCAACCTGCAAAAGAAGAAGACCAGATGTCTTTGCTTATCTAACATCGGAAAAAGGAAAGGAAAATATATAACGACTTAAGCCTGATGGGGACTAACTTGAGCTTGTGAAAGTAAAGGTCACGCTCTTCCAATTTGGTTGGTGACAATCTCCAGTCGTATGGAACAGCGACAATTGCATTAGCTTCTATTCCAAATTCAACACACCACTTAAGCCACTCTTTCCAGACAGTAGAAAGAGGACCTGAACAACAACCAATTGATTTACTTAGCCATGTTATCACAACAAAATGAGCCATATTATCAGAGCAAAATGATTTTCCAGCTTCAAAAAAACTCGAAAGAAAGAAGAAAAAGTCAAACGTACCTGTTATGTAACCTGGATCCAATTCTGTGATCGCTGAAAGACCACTGTCAGGCCGTGATTTACACTCGGGATGGTCCGTTTGATTATAAGGATCTAGCACCATACACTTAAACCAGCAGTTGACAGCAGAAAGAAGCTGTAAACCATCCATCACGTAAATCAGTAATCAACAACCAAATGAATCAGTAATCACATTATGCTTGTAGAACGTTTGGCCGACTCCACGATTGGCAATTCCTATAACCAGAAATATGACCTAACATTTGCTAATTACTATGGAGCACTCTTCTCCTTGATCAGTTTGCAGATTTAGTTGAACAAAAAAGAAGAAGCGAAGACTAATTTCATATTCCTCGTGCAACATTCAGTGAACCAAAAGCGATGGAAACAAACTCGCGGAGTCGGCTGTTTTCTATGACTATAATCTCAGATTAAGAAATATCAACAAGAGGCGTCAATGTTGACAAATTAATGAATCAGTAAGAGAGATGAGACATGCTTCATTGCGATACATCACTTGGAATTCATCAAGAAGGAACTCGACCGACACAATAGGGAGCGAGAATCAAACAACGGGAAAGAAGATCACGTACCTTAGTAGTGTCTAGCCACACGAGGTCGAGCGGATTGAAGTCCAACGGAGTGTATGGACAGTCAAGGATCGACCACGCTCGCAACTGCGTCGATGCGAATCCCGGAATGATTATACCCGACAGTTTCGAGTAGTCGCCGTGAAACTCGGTCTCATCCTCCACCGCAGCTCGGCCGCCACAAATCAAGAAAAAAACGGCGATGACGGTGAAACAAGCCGTTACCGATTTCAAATTCGCTCCCATCGTTCGCGATGTCTCTAACTACTACTCATTCCATCGCCAGAGTTTAGGAGGAAAAGTAAGAGAGAGGAGAGAGCGTGTGTTGCTGTTGGGGGACCTTGGAGGTAGAGTTGAAAAGTTTTTGGAAGCGTCACACTTTCCAAATATACCCCTAAGACAAAAACCTTCGGCACCATCTAGAGGGTTACTCGCCTACTCCTTAATATCACGACGTAACTAACAAATGGGCTTTATTGGGCCTTTGAAATTGAAAATTAAAAATATTTCAAAATTTCGTAACAAACGAGCGGGCGTTTTTAATCACATTTTCTCCCGCTTAATCAAAGCAGAGATCCCCGCCATTTGATATCTATCGTACACGTGTCCCAATATTCTCAAAGTAAATAGCAATCGCATGGAGACGAAACGAGGAAGCGTCTTACTCCTCTCTTTCTCTTGGGCATCAATATCTTTTTCGATCTGGTATTCGTACACTAATGGCGGATTTTACCAACATGCTGATGAATCCATGGGTTCTTCATCTCCAGAAGCTCGAGCTCGAGCTCAAGTGCCCTCTATGGTTCGTCTTCCTTCTTTTTGTTCCTTGATTGTTTTTGTTCAATTAGTAGTGATATGTTTCATGGTGTTCTTGGAATCGTAAATTTCAATTACATATCTGCAGCTTGAAATTGCTTAATCGACCGGTGTTGCTTCCCTGTGACCACGTTTTCTGCGAGTAAGATTATCTACAACCCTCTGTTACTCTTTACCAATTAAGTACATATTTGATTTCAATTAGGTTCTGATACTTCTGGAAACGATTTGACAGTTCATGTGTACAAAAATCTTCGAAAGTTGAATCAAGCTGTGCTGTGTGCAAATCTAAATATCCCAAAAAGGGTTAGTCCATTTAATGTTCGTATATTAATTTGTCTCTCTCTTTGAAGATTCGTGTTGAGACAGTGTAAGTTTTACTCTCACGTGCAGATCGGAGAAATCTCCATTTCATGGAAAGTGTTATAAGCATATACAGAAGCTTGAATACAGCTGTTAGTGTTCATCTCCCACAATTACTGATTCAGAATGATTGCAACTACAAGAGCGATGCACCGAACAATTCCAACAGCCCAAAAGACGATGGATCTGAAGATTCTGAGATGACTGACAAGGAGGCAAGCAAGCTCAATCGTGGTAGTGACTCCTCTAGTCATGATGGTTCTCCTCTTGCAACCTCAGAAGATAGACCTAAGCATCAGCATTGGACTGCAGAGAAGTTGCGTGATCATCTCCCATTATATGAGTTAGAATCAGAGAATGACGCTGGCAATCACGTAAGAGCATATATATATATAATGATCATTTTTATTCATCTGGCAACATTTACTGATGCATATATTGATATTTTTTACCTTGCTATATAGACACCGGAAAGTCATAAAGGACAAGCTGCAAAAAGTCCGAGTGACATTATCTCTTCTGTGCAGCCTAGCAATGCTGCAAGGAAGCGGATTTGTAGTGATTCTTTTGTCCATGAAAGCAATCCGAATTCAAAGACTCAGGATAGGACTTTGCTGCGGTTGATGGAGAGCCTCCGGTCAGATGATCCCACTGATTATGTAAAAGTACAGAAACATCAGGTGCATTCTCGTCTTGTTTCACAAGCTGACCATTATGATTCATCAGTTCAGTTCATGAATTATGATGCAAACTATGGGGTTTTAAGTTTTGTATAGTGAATCTGTTTTCCTTTGTCCTGTCTTTGAGATCAACTTATAAATGTGTATTGATCTTTTATCTCCAGCAATTATCCGAACGTCATGCAGAACAAGACACAAAAAGGAAACGTGACATTACTGCTTCTGAAGCATTGGAAAATCATCTGAAAGTCCCCAAGAGAGAGAAAAACCTGATGCAGAAAGCTGCTGATATTGACTGCAATGATAACTGCTCTGCAAACTCTGATGATCAGCAAACTGGGAAAACCTCAAAGGCATCATATTTTACATCACCTGTAATTTCAGATCAACCATCATCCAACATAACCATATGTGGCTTCTGCCAATCTGCTAGGGTATCTGAGGTAAAACTGAGCTTTCTTTGGCATATCCTCGGCTAAAAACTGAGCTTTCTTTGACATATCCTCAGCTAACAACTGAGTTTCTTATTTCTGATGTATTACTCAATTGGGCTGAATCAATATTTTTAGGCCACTGGAGAAATGCTGCATTACTCCAAGGGAAAACCAGTGGTTGGAGATGACATCTTCCGCTCCAATGTTATCCATGTCCACAGTGCATGTATCGAATGGTATACATAATAAAACCCACAACTTATAGTTGCTCATCTTTGATTCTGCAAGTCCATGTGCATAAAATATGGCTAGGCTGTTAAACCCTTGTGCATTATAAAATTACTAAAAGCAGTTGAATAAATGTTCAGGGCACCGCAAGTTTATTATGAAGGTGACACAGTGAAGAACCTGAAAGCAGAACTGGCAAGGGGAATGAAAATCAAGTGCACTAAATGTAGTCTGAAAGGGGCTGCCTTAGGCTGCTATGTCAAGTCGTGCCGGCGAAGCTACCATGTTCCATGTGCAAGGGAGATTTCCAGATGCCGTTGGGATTATGTATGTTTTGCCACATTCTCATTTGCACATAAGAATTACTAACCAAAGTTCCAATCGTAATGTGAGATTGATTTCTTGGTCCTTACAGGAAGACTTTCTTCTACTTTGTCCGGCTCATTCTTCTGTCAAATTCCCTAACGAGAAGTCTGGACATCGTGTATCCAGAGCTGAAACCTCGCCAAAAACGTATAAATCATTTTCAGCATATAATGTTAAAACTTACAGTATGGCATTATTCTTCTTATAATAGCAACTAATAAATATCATTACCTCTCTCCCTCAGGTATCCTAATGAGCTATGTTCTTTGGAAAAAACACCAGCTATCACAAAAGACCTTGTTCTCTGTGGATCAGCACTCTCTAAGAGTGATAAGGTCAGTACAAAGTTTCTCTTACAAAAAGCAAAAAACTCTGTTTGTGGATTTACCAGTTTTGCTAAAGAAAAAGACTAATTTTATCATTGCATTGCTATTCCCCAGATCCTCATGGAAAGTTTAGCTGTTAAATTCAATGCAACTATATCAAGGTACTGGAACCCAACTGTTACACATGTAATTGCTTCTACAGACGAAAAAGGAGCTTGCATAAGAACTTTGAAGGTTCTTATGGGTATTCTTAATGGAAAATGGATTATCAATGCAGATTGTAAGTTAGTTTACCCACTCAGGAGTTTTCATGATCTTTACCTTTTACCATTAAGAAGTCTTCATCTTTACCTGTATCAACCGCAATTGTTTCTAGGGATGAAAACAAGCCTTGAAGCTTCTCTGCCTGTTGATGAAGAACCATTTGAGATTCATATTGATACTCAAGGATGTCAAGATGGACCGAAAGCTGCAAGACTTGGAGTAGCAAGTAATGTAAGTAAAAAAAAAAAAACCAAAACAAGTTTGAAAGTGCTTTGTTCGGGATATCTCACTCTTTACTTTCTTTGTCGAGCAGAAACCAAAACTCTTTGATGGCTTGAAGTTCTATTTCTTTGGCGAATTCAACAAAGGATACAAAGAAGACCTTCAGAATCTAGTCAATGTCGCTGGTGGTAGAGTCTTGAACACAGAGGATGAGCTTGGTGCAGAAAGCAGCAACAATGCCAATGACCCAAAATTACCGATTGTGGTTTACAACATTGATCCTCCACTTGGATGTGCCTTAGGTGAAGAAGTCACCATTATTTGGCAACGAGCTAATGACGCAGAGGCTTTAGCTAGCCAAACTGGGTCTCGGATCGTTGGTCACACGTGGCTTTTGGAGTCCATTGCTGGTTACAAGTTACACCCTGTGATAAGCTAACTTAAGAGCAATAGACAAAAGACATGTTTCAGTTTCACCATATATATACGATTGTTTTCATCTTGTATTCTAAATTATTGTAAGATAACAAAACAGATTCGAATTGGTAAGCAAATAAATTGAATTGTTGGCTTGACCAGATTTGGACTGCAAACAGAAGAGACGAGTGAGTTAGGTTTGTAGCAAAATCCTTTAAAATCTAGGAATTGTGTCCACAAGAAAGTTAACATAAAGAATCTCGAAACTATAACTTTATAAAAATCAAAATTTGGAAAACTTACCGATTGATGACAAATAGTAATAAATGTTTTTTTAGGGATTATTGAAAAAATAAATTGTAACGAAAGAGTAAAACTAATGTAATGTGCAACGGACCAATTACAAAGCTTTTGACAGGATTGGTGGGTCAAAAGTGTAACGGTCACTTACTTTATCCTCCGAAATCATACAACAATTAAAAATAAATAAAAATTGGTAAACAAACCCTAAATTCCCAATTCCCAAAGTAAACACTTTTTCCCCCGCTCTCTCTTCTCAGTGATCGTCCCCACCAACACCAACACCAACACCACACCACGCTCCTCAGTTTCGATGTCGACCTATTTTAATGCTTGATCAAATACCTGGAAGCCACACTAATGCACCACTCTTCCTTCATCTCTCGCTAGACCTTGAAAATTCTGGGAATTATGGGTTGCTTTTGGGGTTGCTTCGGTGGCCGGAAGCATCGCCGGCGTCAGAGATGCAGAGAATCCGATCAAGCTAGAGAAAACGTAAGTTTCCTGTGAAAGTTTCTTCCGATTAGTTTGTGAGCGTGTTTCTTTTGAATTGCTTCAGTTACTCTACATTTTAGTTTAGATCATCTCTGTCTTTATCCAAGTTAACTTCCATTGATTTGCTTGACCCGATGATTGTATTTGTTATGCATAGAAACTCTCTGTGGAATCTGCAAAACCATTTCATGTGAGTGATAGAGTTCCCTCTGTTTGCGAAATCCCGAAAGCTTCTGTGATTCCAACCACTGAGATTTGGTGAGTGTGATTGATTTTGTTTTGTACCTTTCCTCTAGATTCAAGGTTTTTGAGCTTTGTTCTAAGCTTATATATATATATGCTGATTTTACAGTGACGAGGCTGAAGTGAAATGCATTCCAAGCCCTACTAGGAAGAGAGTCACATTTGACTCTAAAGTCAAAACCTATGAACACATTGTGTTTGAAGAATCTGTTGAATTCTCGGAAGAGAGCACTGAAGAAGTCAAATCTGAAGAGGGGTCATTCAAGTCTACCAAGACTGATCAGTCTTCTTCTGAGATCATTGAGGTTGTCTCAAACTCCTCAGATTCGTATCCTTCAAACCACAGATACAAGAACTGCAGAGAAAGCGATGATGACATAGAGGAGGATGAGTTAAACTGCAGTGAAAGTGATTTAGATGAAGATGAGGATGAAGAATATTACAGTGATGTTGGATTTAGTGAGGATAGCCTGTATAACCCAACCAAAGAAGTTTATACTGAAGAGACTGGGGATAAAACAGAGGAGATTGATGCAAAGCTGATAAGTTCTATTGAGAGTGTTCGATATGAAAACCACTATGAATCCCAAGGAGTACTCAACCCGGTTGAAAATCTCACTCAGTGGAAATCCGCTAAATCCAAAGGGAGAACAATGCAGAAACAGTCTCAAAAGGAGAACTCTAACTTCATCTCAGATCAGCAAGAGAAAACGGATTCCTCTTCTTTCGGCACAGACCCGCAGATTGATGATATTACACTCAGCTTCAAACCGAAATCCAGAATTGAACCCAAGAAACTGAGAAACCAAGAAGTGGTCATTGATGCTAGCCTTTCAACATGGCTATCAACATCTGAGACAGGTAGTGAATGCAACAGCGTCTCTATGTATACCTCTACACCTGAGAAACACAAATCTAGCTTCTCATCAAAACCGGTCAAAATCAACCATGACGATAGACCTGTACTATGCGCATTGACATTGGAGGATATCAAACAGTTCTCGGCTTCATCGACGCCCAGGAAATCACCAAGCAAGAGCCCTGATGAGACACCGATTATAGGCACAGTTGGTGGTTACTGGGGTAATCACTCAAAGGCAATGGGTTGCGGCTCTGTATCTTCATTCAAGGGGATACCGAACACCACCAGCAAGTACAGAGAGGTACGCATCAACAGTTAAACCACCCTGTCAGACAGTAAGATGTCTGATACTGATTATATCACTTTGAAAACCAACTGCCATGAGTGTAATAATTAATTACTAGTCTATGTTTCAAGAGAATGAGAGTTTTGTGGAACTGCAGGATAAGAGCGTAAATTGGCATTCAACACCATTTGAGGCAAGACTGGAGAAAGCTTTGAACAGAGATAAATAATGGTGCTGCACTCATTCAACACTTGTTAAGTTCGTAGTTGGTACTGTAAATCATTGGTTGATCGTGTCTGATTTGGTACTGGTCAATAAACTTTTGTAATTCTCCAGTCTCTCTTGATATAAAATGACACGAAAAGGGGGGAAAAAACAAGAATCAGAAACAAAACTGCTTTCTCTTATTCGTAGGTTCTTCTTCTTGTTCAAAGATGACAAATCAAAGTTTTGTTCTGTTTTGATCAGGCGACATAGTAGATTGAGTTAGGGAGCTTGAAGGTTCTCTTGGGAAGAGGACAGCCTTCGAAGCTGCTCCATTGGTCTCCCATCACTCCCCAGACTCTGTAACCAAGACTCGTTAGCCATGTCCTCTTCTCTGACTTGTACTGTTTCACTTCCTTTTGCTCATCTTCTAGCCCCCTGCATTGTTCAGTTTTCTTGTTAGCGTAAACTAGAATGATTTACTAAGAGGGGTGTACAAAATCGGTTTTGTGGTAAATTAGAGTGAATATATGAAATTTTCAATGGGTTTTTACCGGGTTTAATTCGGAGTCCGGTTTAGTTATACGTACCTGAGCATCAGGTTGGACCAGCCATAGTAACCGGCTTGGATGAGGTTGTCGACGGTGGCAGATCTGAGATATTCTTTTCGGGAAGAGATCAAGAAGATCTTAATGCCCCTTTCTCTGATCTCGTGGTACAATTTCTTCATATGTGGTACTGATGGTGCTTTGCTCTTCCTTATCCAATCCTCAAATTTCGTCGAGTTCAATTTCTCTCCTCTGTTAATTATCATGAGAAAAACGAATAAGATTACTCCAATGTGTTGTTTTTAATGATCTAAACCGAACCGAAATTAAATTTAACATCTATCTAATCAGAGAGATCCAGCCCGGTTCAGTCCTATCCAAAGTGAAAGAGATAACACATACACACGTCAATTAAAACCGGTTAAGGTAGAGATTATAATAACTGACCCGAAGAAGCCATTTTTCTTGTGGTAAGGAATGGTAGAGAGAAGAGTGTCGTCGATATCAAAGATCCAAGCGTCCATACCGTCACACTTATTCTTGCTACAACACATGCTCCCGAAATGAAGAACGACCTCGTCAACGGCTCTGGCAACGTCATCCTTGTACTGCGAAGAAGTCATGTAATCCTCAATGTGCGATACACACTCCTGAGGCACCACATCGAAGTTCCTGATGTTGTTAACTTCCACGTTAATCCTCCAGCTTTCACAGTAGCCTTTCAGGTTGGTTTTGACCCCTGAAGAAACGACGGCACCGTTTTGGCTTGATGACGATCTGAGTCCTTTGAGCTGGTTCAAGATGTTCCAGTCACCAGCTGAGACGACTCCGACCAAGAGTGAGGCTAGTGCTAGGGAAAGAAACATGGATCGGTCCATGTTTGAAAGAAAGAGTTTTCTTTTAATCTTGAGATAGTTCGTTGATCACAAGTGTGTGTATATATATATACATATATATAAGTAGAAGAGTCATAAGAGAACCAAATAGAAAATTAATATCCAAATCTAAAACCATGTTTGTCTCATTAAATCATTTTTTAATATCTTTTTTTTTGGTCGGAACCATTTTTTAATATCTTGATTGTAGTTTTGTATTTTAGCTTTTACAACTTTTTTTTTTATTGGAGGCAAAATTATGAAAGTTTAGCTTAATATGCGGGAGAAAAAAAAAAAGAGAGAAAGATGTGGATGGATAATGAAAGATAATATTAGCTAATTAAGAGAAGTATGATTGTATGAACAATTGATCCCCTCGATTAGTGGCGATATAATTTGCAAGAAAAAGCATAGCATAATGTATTTGACTATCGGCACACATGGTTATTGTAAGTTAATATTTGAGAAAAAAAAATTTAAAATTAAAATGGATGCAACATGGAGAGCTAGTTGGATGATAGTGTGAAATAATTAATGCAATCAAAATCAAACAACTATTTAACACACTTTTCTAACAATTTAAATCGAACGACCTAATCAACTAAAATTCTTGTTCAAATTAGGCAACTGTTATATACTTGCACCGACACTATATATATATTTTTCTCATATCTTTACAATCGAATCACAAAATAAGATTCATAACCATTATCCAACACAAATTGTAACACAGAGAGAAGTTAAACGATCGAGTCTCCATTTTTTTATAAAAAAAAATTTCTTGGCCTAATGAAAGGACAAGAGACATATAGATCTCGAGGAAGGTGGTCGTGGTCATGTTATGGTGACAAAATTGATTGGAAGATAGTTGGAATGGATGCACATGGACTTAAATATTTTTAATAAATAAAAACCGGTTAATATATTGAAAATTTTTGGTTTGCTAGCAACGAATAACGATAGATGTAGACAAATCTTATATAGTTTTAAATACACTAAAGACAATTTATGCATACAGAAGTTGCAAAACCATGATCCATGTTCCTTATGAACGACTCTGCATGCAGACTTGTTTCCACTTGCCATTTTAACTTACATGTACCATACCATGTTCCTCATGAACAACTCCTTTTTTTATTGTATTATAATCCTGCATTTGTATAGATCAATGTGGATCTCTTAATTGAATGATTTAGTGAAACACTGTATTTATCTTCTCCAACATCTCATCTAATAATGTAGTTTCCACTATATCCGTTACGAGTTGACATTAGAAACACTCAGTTTTCCAGCAAAGCACGTATACGAGATCGATCATGCACCGTTGGACTACAATTTAATGCATATATGTTATTGTCAACTGCCAGTTCATCTATAAAACGAATAGAATTGAAATGTTACATCCTCCTAACTTTTTTTGCCCATAATTTTATGTTTTTTTGGTGTTACATCCAACTTCTGTAAAAGCAAAATAATCGTTACCCTAAGAAGGCAAGAAGTGTATAATGGTCAAAAATCAAAATAAGCAACACCGTTCTAGAAAAACACACATGATGAGAGGGTGATGAATTGTTTATAGTTTTTGTTAATCATGATTTGGAACGTTAATCACATTCTGACGAATTTCATCCATAAAAATAAATTAAAAATTACATATAGTGCGAAAGTTGTTCAACGGCAATTTGAGCTGGCATCACTTATTTCAGATGAGCAAAACCATGTGCGGTAAACACAATACAAATCACTGTTTCCATTTGTAACGATAGAAAACAAAAAAAGAAGAAGCTGAAAACTAAAAATGTACAAAACTTCTTGTCTATGCATGCATTGGTCAGAGTAACTAGTTCCGAGACAGTAAGGTAAATGATTGTTTAAGAGAGATTTATAGTTCAAGATCAAAATTCTAATTAAATGAAAGTCACAAGACCCTCCAAGTTATGCAAAGTCATTGTTTTATCTGATCTCACAATCACCAACTTAGCTTTTTTTGTTCAACCTACAAAATCAATTGACCGGGACCAGTTTCAGTTTGTTAACTAAGAGATTCTCATTCACCAAAAATTTCGGTCTCATAGTTTTTTCTTCATCATTCTCCTCCTCTCATGCTCTGAAACATAACAAAATTCAAAATACATTCAGTGAGATGTGCAGAATTGATATTAGTCAGTCCCATGTAAAAGAACAACCAAACTCTAGTAGAGTCTTGTGATGATCACTCACTCTTTTATCGCTTCATGGTCCTGCAGAATCTGCTACCACACAGACAATCAAAGGGTTTCATCAGAGAGTCATCATCGTTGAAGTCAATGCCGTAATCCTAATAATGCCAAGTCCATAATGCACATTAGATCAACGTATATACACATTAAATTGTACAATCCTTTTCCATCACTTATAGAAACTTCTCAGCATAAGATAAGCATGGACTACATACCCATGTGAGTTCCTCCATTGCCTCGATGTCTCTTGTGGTGAAAAATGCAAGCTGGAGAAAATTTCAGTTAAAACGATTTCCACAAAACAGAAGAAACATATGAGAAAAGGTTTATAAATGAGACCAGACTCAATCATACATGATAATAGTGCTGATCCGGAGTCTCAACACAAACTGGGATCTCGATCAAGTTTGCATCAAGACATCTACACACATCAAAGGACAGAAAGAAACATCAGTTTAATATAGAGAAAAGGCCAATTCTGTTCTGTGTATTACTGCGAGGTGCAAGCCATTACCTGTGGTTAAGGAACCTTGCAATATTTCCATAACACGACCCATCAAGACACAGAGCTTTGCCATCCTCTAACCATTCTTCAGAACCCCAGTGTGCATCCAATATCACAGGAAAACTGAGTTTATCTTCGAACCTACGTTGGTATGACTCTGGGATTGTCAATATTTCTCCAATGTACTCACAAATAAATGCCCCTTTAGGCAATTTCTCCAACGTCCTAAGGCCCCAACCTTTCCCATTCGGTGTGTAAAACACCTGACATGAAAACAGTGATTGATCAAAAGTGGAAACTAGTTGATTTCTATGAAAAGATGAACGTAAAACACGAAAAGAGTTGGTTAAGGTAACCTGTAATTTGTTGTGTATTCCTCTTTGTACCACTCGGTTACCACATCTCTTAGTGCAGCCACATTTTATCCAACACTCTTTAATGGCTTTCCTCTTCAGATGCCCTTTACATGGTTCCAAAATCACTTCTTTTTTAGCTCTCTCGAGTGGGCACTCTTTACAGAATTGCAGCACCTGCTTCCTTTGATCAAGCGCCTCAGAGATCCGAGCTTCCAAGAAATCCTCTTTAACTACGCCATCTGCTGTGTACGCAAACCTGTTAGCAACCGAAATTGCACAATTGCAAGGCATTGATGAAGCCAAGCAATCTTCGATACAAGAAGAGGAACAGCTTTGCTCATCAGAGAAACTTGAGAGTGAGAATTTCACTGGAGCATCTTGAAACACAAAGCTCCGAGGCATGTAACGGAAATGTGAAGGAACCTCCTCGTTGATCTCATTCACCCATGGAATCTCAACGTTTTCTTCACCAACGGTAATGTCCTTTACATTGTTAATTGCTCTCCAGCCATCAGCAGAGATCTCACATTCAGGAACAACTACCAACCCCATCGAAACACCAGCTGCACCGCTCTCATCACCTACCTTACTCATGTCACACAGGGTTTCTGTTTCAAGTGACTGATTGGTTGAATTCTTTGCCAAGTCTATGTAACAGCTGCACAAGTCCTTCATGAACCCAAGGACTGAAAACTCGGGGTTCACAATTTTGTATGACTTGAGGCACTTCTCTTCCATTGCTCTCCGTAAATCCTCCATAGAAGGCAAACAAAAATTCGTTGTTTCTCCAGTTACAGGCGTGAAACTTAGAAAAATCTTTGCCTCACCAGAAGCCGAAGAAGCTAATTCAACTGAAGTAGCAGCAGCAACCATGTGTTCACTAGTTGATGGAGGAACAACCATGACAGTAGTATCATTGAGAATATCTTCATTTTCTTTATCTTGTTCTTCCACATGCATCTCTGGTTTCTCCATCTCAATCATGGGAGCTAAACAGTTCCCTGTATCGAAATAATGTAAAGAAGTGTCAAAAGGGATCATTACAAGAGACAGATCAGATTAAAATGCAAAGGCTTCAACATCGCATCACAACCACATAAAAATCAATACAAAAAAGATTACTAAGTTTTATGTTGCATTCGTGAAACAATACCTAAAATCACAGGCTTATGATGGGTATTGGAATTATTATTGAGGATAATAACAGCACCTTCCTCAGAGTCTTTTTTAACTTGTGTCGGTACAGCTGGCAATGAAAGTATTGGTGGTACTTCTTCGGGCTCCATTGGCATGAGACTGCTGGAGCTAGGACTTGCATTGTTATACACAGTCATTGCCATCCCTTTTACACCACCACCTCTGCGTGAGTACCTTTTTAAAGGTGGTAGTTCAGTATCATCATCTTCATCTTCCTCTTCAGCCTGAGTCTGTCTTACCCAAAAAATAAATAAACACAGGCTACATAATAAAACTGAGAAACCCGAGGAACAGATGAAATACATACCTTGGAAGCCTCTTTATTTGGCTTCAGTGATATGGGACTGCATGTGCTAAGGCTTGCGGTGTTGTTACAACCTCTTCCACGTTTTGAGCGCAACCTCCTTTTCAAAGGAATTTCTTCTTCATCCAGTTCGTCTTCAACATAACTCACCAAAGGTAGACTCTGCTTTAAAACCAAAAAAGCAACTAAATGTTACATAATGACAACAAGCTTCTAATACAAGAATGATATTTAATTGATAGGCCTCAGGAGCTATCTTCTTTTGCAAAAACATCCTAATTCCTAAAGATTAAACAAGCAAGATCATCAAAAATTGAGAAAAAAAACAAAGGAAGAAACATCCGGAAATTGTCATCATACCATGACAAGTGAACTTTTGGCCTCCTCTTTCACTTCCTTCTTCTTCATATCAGTGGCCTAACATATGACATTTAAAGTAAGAGAATTGACTTAGCGAGTGTATACGAAAAAAATCAAAATAAGGAAAATCATAAGTGAGTGATTAACCAAAGAAAGCAAACCTGAGCATCTGGCTCGTCGAAGATTGCATCAACAAGGACCTTGTAATTTTCATCTTCTATAAAATCCCATTTATTGTCATAGGCCTTCAGAAGGTCCTTGAGGACCAACTTTACTTTGGCCTCTGAAACTCCAAAAACCTTCATGGCTTCACAAGCATTTTTAATCTTGGGATTTGGTGCCATTTTCGAAAGTCTCTGCAACAGCAAAGTCAATAAAATCACCGAACTTTCAAAAACTTGAGGAATAATACTGAGAAAAGGAACAAAAATGGAAAATTTCATCTTTTCCCCCAGGTAATGAAGAAGAAACCAAAGACGAGGAAAAGGTTAGATAAGTAACGAAACTAATGTGACTCTCAAACTCACCAAGTACTTTTTAGTTTTCACCCACCACAAAAAATAAAAATTGCAACTTTTTTTGCTGAGGGAAACCGAACAGACAACGGTAACACAGGAATGTAGAAAAACCCTAAAACGTTTTTGTTGATATCCAAGAGAAAACGAGTAAGAGTCTCGAAATTATGGTGGAAACGAAATAAAATTGAAGCGATTGCAAAAACTGGGAAGAAGTTGCCAGCAAGAGGAGCAACTCTGAAACTGGATTTAGGGTTGGATTTGGCGTGAGAGAGAGAACTGGATTCTTGAACTTGCAAAGAGAGATGGGGGAGTATGTAGTGACTTACTGATACAAGATGGAGAGGCTGTCGTAAATGCAAACCACAGGGCAAAAAGTGTTGAATGCTGGTGTTTTCTTTCTTTTCTTTTTTTTCCGATCAATGTCTCTCTCTGTTTTGAAGAAAAGAGTTTTCAAAACTTAATAAAGAGGAAGATAAAAGAGGATACTCTGGCCGAGGTAGAGACTGTCAAGTGCTGGGAGACAAACGCACCATACTTTAGAGCTGTCAAAGACTTTCTCCTCTGTGTGAGAGTGAATGAAACAAATGCAAAAAACGCCATAAACTTAAAGGAGTAAAAGGATTAGCGATGATGACTTGTGAAATTTTCAAAATTGAATTTTATGTTTTTAATATTTTCTCTATCTATCCGTACTTCCGTATTGTCATGTAGACGGTGTCGTCAGTCTGGCTGGCTGATTTCACTCATTTGAATTGACTGATATATTTTATCACTCCTTTCCGTGAAGTGGGCTTCCTCAGGTATGGGCCGGATACTAGTAAGGGATCGAGTTTAATCTTCGAGTTAACCATAGAATTCTAACTGAATAAAAATTTGTTCTATAATTGAGTAACCATAGAGTCTTCTGACAATCTTTAGAAATCCATCAGTATATTATGGATTTAGCAAGCCAGCCAAAACATGAGATGGATACAAATACACCGGGGATCCACAAGGTTTTATGCTAGACCCATGAACAAAAAGTCACATCATCAAGGTTTTGGCAGTCCATTAACGGGTCTTTACATGTTAGGGATGCTGTAGTAATCATAACTGAGTGGCACGAATGCCACTGAGAAAGTTTATCACCACCACCTATGAGTTCGAAATCTTTTAGCAGCTGTGTATGAGTTTAACAATCCTCATCAACCAAACTTATGGCATAAATATAATCACTTCTACATGAAAAGCTCTGTTCTTACATAGTTATATAATATAGTTATAGTGATCAAGCCATAAATTGCCAAACATATAAGTTAATTCCAAGAATGATGCCCAAACACAAGCTTGAAAAATAGCGAATTCACTGAGACGCTAATAGAAGAAACAAGCATGAACAATGAACATACCAAATTTGAAATATGATACGATCGACAAATTAGGGTTTCTCAAGATAATTTAGTACATCGCACCGGCCGCTGGAGTTCCGAGAAGGCTGGCCTGCTGAAATTCTATCTCGCTTAGTTGCTGATCTCGCTCCAACTCAATGATCAAAGGCACCACGAGGATCAGAAACGTCGTGCCGGCGATCCACGCCGCCTTCCCAGTGCTCTTTAACAGCTTCTTTGACACGTGAACGGCGTCGCACGCGGCGCGTCTTCCTTGAGAGACGATGCCGTAGTTTGTAATCGACGCCAAGTTGCTCGAATCTCTACCGCCGGCCCCGAATTTCTTAGGCGCCATTGCTTGGAATCGAGAGATCGAGACTATGTCGGAGCACAGACGAGGGTTTTGCTCGTTTAATGAAAGGGTTTCTCGGTTTTAATTGGTGGGTTAGTTGGCCCATTAAGTAATCTATAGGCCCATATCTTAATGAATTGTAACGGCCCATATTGAGTTCCACGGATCTTACTGTGCGCCGACCAACACGATATACGCGTCGCCTTTTGTTTTTGTATATCGTCTCCAACCCTATACCCCTCTCTTCCTTCAAACGAAACAAACCCCAAAAATCAAAAAGCTGTGAGCTCTCCTTCTATTGAAGCCACTTTGGAAGAGAGCATCGACTAGTTGGGAAGATTTCTAGTAGCGAGCTTCTTCTTCACTTCGCGAGGTTAATATCCTTCTCTCGTTTCTACTAATTGGTAATAAACCTAGGGTTTCTCATTAGCTCAGTTTTATTGGGTTTCTGATTTTGTTCGGATTGCGACATGCTTTAGCTTTTCATGTTGGAAAACTCCTTATACTGCTTTCCAGATTGTAATTCATAGGAAGATATAGTGAATTTCGCTTTACTCTGATCTTCGTTTTGCCTGTTTGAAGTTTGTGGTTCCGGCACTCCTCTTGTTTTCTACACTTAAAATATCACTATTCTGTGTGTTTTGCACTGATTCCTTTCTTACGTGAACTTTGTTTTCTGCTGTTTTATAAAGTTATGGGAGACAGCGAGGCCATGGTTGCCGAAGGATATACTTCTGCTGCATATGGAGGTTATAATGCTTCTTCTGCCACTGAGGAATCGACAGGGCAAGAGACTGCACCGAATGTTGATCCATCACACCCGGTCAATAATGATGCTTTGGTCAATGGGACTGGCCATGGAGTTGAAACTGTGCCAGCTGAGAATGGAAGTGTAACAGATAATGTGGCTGTAACAGCTCCAGCAGCGGAGCATGGAGACAATCTTGGTAATTTCTCCTTCTTTTTATAGCTTGTATTCAAGCACATCATTACAAATTTAACAGATTCGGAACTGTGATGATATTATTCTTGCTTTTTCCTCCGCTGTTGTTACAGGCTCTACTCTCTCACCAGAAGAGGAGCGCTTGTGGAATATTGTAAGGGCTAATTCCTTAGAGTTCAATGCTTGGACTGCCCTGATTGAAGAGACGGAGAGGATAGCTCAGGTGTGTGTGGATTTTCAACTTTCCATGTCTTTTGCTAGGATTTATCATCAGTTACTTAGTTCTTTTGTGCAAGTTTGATGATGTTTTTCTTGCTGCCCTAATTACAGGACATTATAGCAAAAATCCGAAAGGTGTATGATGCTTTCCTAGCTGAATTTCCTTTGTGTTATGGCTATTGGAAAAAGTATGCGGATCATGAGGCTCGAGTTGGGGCAATGGACAAGGTGGTGGAGGTTTATGAAAGAGCAGTGCAGGGAGTGACTTATTCAGTGGACATCTGGTTGCATTATTGCACTTTCGCCATCAACACATATGGAGATCCAGACACGATCAGAAGGTAATGAATTCATATCCCTTGTTCTTCTAATTGTATGTGTATTAACAACTTGGTTGACTTTCTAATTACCTAGACAGAAATTGTTTTTTACCATCTAACCCTTTTCTTAGATTGCTACAGCAAGTCCTCATTTGTGGCGGAAAGATCTGATGGATTTTTTTTTATAAATTACTTCTTTTCTTATGTGCTTTAAAGTAGCTTTCAGCTTCCTTCCATAGCTATCTGATATTTTTACCTGAAACTGCTCCATTTTTTCCGTGCTCTATGCTTCTCTGGTTTCAAAATTTTGAAGTTAAAATATACCTGTTTTAATTGTCACCGTCCCTCTGAAGTGCATCCATATGCAAAATGCTGCTGGGAAGATGTCAACCAGTTTTGGGCTTAGGTAGTCCCTGACTGCTCGATTTTGGCCATGGTATGCTTTTACCAGGAAGGTAAATGCAGTGTTTGGCAGTATCATGCATTCAAAGAGTGAATCCATTTCTCCATAGAACTTGTGTTTGTCTTTATTGGTTGGATATGTCTGTGTCTTTCAGCTCATCTGACATTCTTTTGACTATAATGCTGCTGCAGGCTTTTTGAACGGGCTCTGGTTTACGTTGGAACTGATTTTCTTTCCTCTCTATTGTGGGACAAATACATCGAGTACGAGTACATGCAGCAGGACTGGAGCCGACTTGCGATGATATATACCAGAATATTGGAGAATCCAATTCAAAATCTTGATAGATATTTCGGCAGGTAACTTTAGTGACTTACTTTATCATTTTCGTCTGTACTGAATTGGGTAGAGTCTTCTTTCGGGTTTATATTTTTTTTTGATGAGTGCTTGTCTTGCTATAGTTTTAAGGAACTAGCTGAGACACGGCCTCTATCGGAACTCAGGAGTGCTGAGGAAGCTGCAGCAGCAACTGCTGGTGTTGATACTTCTGAAAGTGCACCATCTGAGTCTGGTGGAAAGGCAGATGAAGGACAATCCCAAGCTGATAGTTCTACCGAAAAATCCCCTAAACTGGAAAGTGCTGGTTCAACTGATCCTGAGGAGTTGAAGACATACGTTGGCATCAGAGAAGCCATGTATATCAAAGCAAAAGAGTTTGAATCCAAAATAATTGGCTTTGAAATGGCTATAAGGAGGCCCTATTTCCATGTGCGGCCTCTCAATGTCGCTGAGCTGGAGAACTGGCACAATTATCTGGACTTCATAGAAAAGGATGGAGATTTCAATAAGGTACTGGGGTGCTTAACTCTCTTATATGTGAGCGTAAAAGGCTTTGTAGATTAAGTTGTACCTCTGTAATATTATTGACCTACAGTTAAGTAGTATCTGGTGCATCATATGCTTGATTGGGTTTCCATTGGATCAAGCAACTTTTAAATGGGAAATAACTGAGACCAAAGCATGGGGCTCGATTTGGTAACTTTTAAGGCTAAGTACTTCAAACTCTCAATTTGTCAATGGATATTATAGGTAAACGAGTTATCTTTGTTGTTAAAGTTCCAATGTTATTAATGCAGGTGTCTTCCTAACAATCTGTCTGTCAGGCATGGAGGGTCCCTCTGTATGTGAGGGCCCCTCTGTTGGAATTGTAGAGTATTTCTTGTGGATTTCTCCTTTGTGCTTTCTATGTGTACATGTTTTTTTAACTAGTGATTATCATATATGTTTTAAATTCGATTGTATTCTTCAATAGGTGGTCAAGCTTTATGAAAGATGTGTGGTTGCCTGCGCAAATTACCCAGAATACTGGATTCGATATGTATTAAAGATGAAAGCAAGTGGAAGTACGGACCTTGCAGATAATGCCCTCGCTCGAGCAACTCAAGTCTTTGTCAAGGTACGAAATGTGTTTCTCCAAACCTTTTTGGTTATTCAAATTCATTAACTATTAACTTTGTAGAATAACTTGCTCAGCTCTGACCCTCTTATTTATTTTTATGCTTTCTTTTCTTTGATAGAAACAACCAGAGATTCACCTTTTTGCTGCTCGATTGAAAGAGCAGAATGGGGATATAGCTGGTGCAAGAGCTGCATACCAATTAGTGCACTCTGAAATTTCATCTGGACTTCTTGAAGCAGTAATCAAACATGCGAACATGGAGAACCGACTAGTAAGCTTCCATGGTGATTAAAGAACTAGTATAGAGTTATATCACTGTTTGTTTCCCTGACATGTCTCCTGATTTTATCTGCAGGGTAATCTGGATGATGCTTTCACTTTGTATGAGCAAGTAATTGCTGTTGAAAAGGGGAAAGAACATTCCCCATTACTGCCACTGCTGTATGCTCAGTATTCAAGGTTTTCATACTTGGTAAGTCACTAAGGCGTTATACTACTGATTTTTGCATCGTTATGATTTTGTTTTCTTGACAGAGTATATGGTGGTTTGGCTACTTACTTTTCTCAATATTACTTTCAGATTTCCAGGGATGCTGAGAAAGCTAGGAGGATTTTAGTCGAAGCACTTGACCATGTACAACCATCAAAACTTTTCATGGAAGCACTAATTCATTTTGAGACAATTCAGCCACCACCAAGACAGATTGATTACCTTGAGCCACTTGTCGAAAAAATTATCAAGCCAGATGTTGATTCCCAAAACATTGCAAGTGCCACTGAGAGGGAAGAGCTATCTTTAATATATATAGAGGTAACGGAAAAGAAAGAAGACAATCCTTGCATGAACATCTTGTATCTAATTCTAATACCCAAATGTTAATGGCTTTGTTGCAGTTCTTGGGTCTTTATGGAGATGTGAAGTCCATAGAGAAAGCAGAAGATCAACATGCGCAACTGTTTTTACCTCGTCGGAGCACATCAGAGCTGAAAAAGCGTAGCGCAGATGATTTTCTCTCATCAGATAGGACAAAAATGGCGAAAACATACAATGGCACTCCACCTGCTCAGCCAGTATCCAATGCATATCCAAATACTCAGACTCAATGGTCTGGTGGTTATGCTGCGCAGCCTCAGACTTGGCCACCAACACAAGCTGCTCCTGCTCAACCGCAGCAATGGAACCCTACTTACGGTCAACAGGTAAATACCAAAGATAGAACCAAACCTATTTCCGTTCTTGCACATGTGCTTTTAATCTTATTATAGTATTTTGAATATACTGTGTAGGCTGCTTATGGTGCATATGGGGGATATCCCGCCGGCTATACCGCCCCACAAGCACCACCACCTGTGCCACAGGCTGCTGCTTATGGTGCATATCCTGCTCAGGTAACCAAAATAGTTCTTCAGTAACCGAAATTCTTAATTAGTGTATTTTTAAATTAGGAAGGTTATAGGATTACAGGGAGTAGCCACTAGTTGTTTAGATTGGGTTAATCTTTGACTACTAACTGGATCTTTTCATTGTTAAAACGTTTTCAGACATACCCAACTCAGAGCTATGCACCTCCAGTTGCAGCTGCAGCACCAGTGGCTGCGCCGGTGCAGCAACCTGCTGCTGCTGCTCCACAAGCTTACTACAATGCGTACTACTGAACTGATTCACTGTTGCGGGTCGTTTTTGTAGCGAGATTTATAACCATTTGCTTTACCTACTCAAATTTTAGTGTCTGAATGTTTACTCGTCTCTCTTTTCTCGATCAGTGACAACAGAATTTTACATTTCTTCAGTTGCGTGATCCGTAAAGGTTCTCGGGTGTAGCTGGTTATCATTACAGATTGTAACCAGAGAATTAGAATTGATGAGCCGGTTAGTGCGGTTAAATTACCTTAAGTTTATCTTGCGTAAGAAAAAGGAAAATTGGAAGAAATCAGAGAAATTAAAAACAGAGCAGCAAAACAATTTTGTTATATTGAAAACCTTTAATATTTTCTGGAATATGAAGCTTATTTATCTTACGTATATTATATTTCTCTACAAGTTCTTAAAAATTCAAATTTTATGTCTTATATCGAACATCTATCTTAAAGTTGACTTTATAGTTTTTTTTTTTTTTCCTAATTGACTTTATATGGAAACTTATGGGGTAAATTTGTACTCTTTTAAAAGATTTTGTGGTAAATTTGCAAACTTTTTAGATATATTTGAGAAAACATGATTTTGTGTGCGACTGTCCAAGTTTCTCGTGTTCATCAGGTCTCTTGTGGCATTTCTTCGAAAAACAGAGGTGATAACTTCTCCCCCAAGGTAGTCTGCGATGTGTAGAATTTCATAGGACGGTTATATTTAAATACTCTCTAAAGAAAAAGGAAAAAAAAAAATATATATATATATATATATTTTGTTGATTCCGAAGGCTGGAATGCTACAAAAGCTGACATCTTTCATCTTCCACATTGGGTATCGTGAGATATGTTGGGTTACAAATGTCTCCACTGGAACAATGTGACAGATCTACCGCCATTAAAAGACCCTGGAACCTTCTCCCTTCCGTCTTCCATTCCCCAGTGGCCTCCAGGTAACTCCTCTTCCATCATATTCCCCAGACTTCTCTTGTTCGCGATTCAGATTTCAAAATATTCAATTCTAGGTTTTGCTTTCCTCGGCAATGCCAAAGCTTGGTGTTTGTTTCTCGATTTTTGACCCCAATTTCCTTAAATTCAACTGGGTTTTTCAATCAGATCTCTGTATCCACTAATCTAATCCAATAAATCAGAATCCTTAAACATGTGAAAGATTCTTTAGAGAATGCGATTTTAACAATGTTTTGAAAACTAATTAGGTCAAGGCTTTGGCTCTGGAACAATCAATCTCGGCAAATTAGAAGTCATCAAAATTACGAATTTTGAATTCGTATGGCGATACAGATCCGTAGAAAAGAACAAGAGCATGTCGTTCTACAAACCAGAGGGATCGTTGCCCAAAAACTTCCATTGCTTAGGTCACTACTGTCAATCTGATTCTCATCCTTTGAGGGGTTATGTTCTTGCGGCAAGAGATTTAGTTGATTCATTAGAAGAGGAGAAAAAACCTGCATTGGTGGAACCTGTTGATTTTGTACTTGTCTGGAGCTTGAATGATTCTGCAGAAGAACGTAATGATACTAACGAATGCGGTTACTTCTGGTTCCCGCAGCCTCCTGAAGGGTATAGAGCGATTGGTTTTGTGGTTACAAAGAATTCCGCGAAACCCGAGTTGAATGTAGTTAGATGTGTTAGAGCTGACCTTACTGATAACTGTGAAATCCACAAAGTTATTGTCACTGCTGTTTCAGAATCTTTATGTGTTCCTTTGTTTATATGGAGAACTCGGCCTTCAGACCGCGGGATGTGGGGCAAAGGTGTCTCTGCAGGTACTTTCGTTTGCAGAACACGGCTTCTTGTTGCTAGAGAAAATCTCAGTATACGTAATGCTATACCAAATGTTGATCAAATTCAAGCTTTTGATTTAACCCTATGGGGTCCTACACTAATCTTTTTGCAGGTACTTTCTTCTGCAGAACTCGGCTTGTTGCTAGAGAAGAACTCGGCATTGCTTGTCTAAAGAATCTAGCTTCGGGTTTACACGCAATGCCAAATGTGGAGCAGATTCAAGCTCTGATTCAACACTATGGTCCTACGCTAGTCTTCCACCCTGGTGAAAGCTACTTCCCTTCTTCTGTATCATGGTTCTTCAAGAACGGTGCAGTTCTCTGCGAAAAGGGAAATTCGATCTATCAACTTATCGAAGAAAATGGCTCGAATCTGCCTCCAGGAGGAAGCAATGACAAGCAGTTTTGGATTGATTTGCCGTGTGATGATCAACAAAGAGATTTCGTCAAGCGAGGAAACCTTGGAAGCTCGAAACTTTACATTCACATTAAGCCTGCTCTTGGAGGAACCTTCACGGATCTTGTCTTCTGGATTTTCTGTCCTTTTAATGGACCAGCGACGTTAAAACTAGGACTCGTCGATGTCTCATTGATCAGTATCGGACAACACGTCTGCGATTGGGAACATTTCACTCTCCGAATCAGCAATTTTTCCGGAGAGCTTTACTCAGTCTACTTGTCTCAGCACAGTGGGGGCGAGTGGATCGAAGCATACGACCTAGAATTCATTCCCGGAAGCAACAGAGCTGTTATTTACTCGTCCAAACATGGGCATGCAAGCTTTCCTAAGGCTGGAACTTACTTACAGGGATCGACATTGCTTGGGATTGGGATAAGGAACGACACTGCGTGTAGCGATGTCTTTGTTGATTCGAGCTCACAGTATGAGGTGGTTGCAGCGGAGTATCTAAGCCGGGAGGGTGTGGTGACAGAACCGCCTTGGCTGCAGTATATGAGAGAATGGGGACCAAAGGTTGTGTACGATTCAAGGGAGGAGATAGAGAGGTTGATGGATCGATTTCCGAGGACAGTAAGGGTTTCAGTGGCCACCGCGCTGAGAAAACTTCCAGTGGAATTGTCCGGCGAAGAAGGTCCTACGGGACCAAAGGAGAAGAACAACTGGTACGGCGATGAAAGATGGTGAAGAAATCTCAGAGACTGTAACGGGCTAGGACTAGGAAAGATATGGTGAGATTACCATCGGAGCCCTAACTTGTAAAGGAAGAAGAAGAAGAAGAAGCAGCTTTAATCACGGAAAGGTAATTACAATTAGCGTAGGATCAACGTAAATCTTGTCGTTAGAAGTGTATACACGAGGGTCCCATGATGTAATTAAATTAAACAAACAAACTTATTAATTAGACGAACAAACCCAAACCAAACGCACACATTCGTCTACCGTTTCCGCTTTTTCCTTTTCTCCTTCTCTTCTCTTCTCTTCTCTCTCTCTCTCTCTCTACCTGAGAAAAGTTTCCTTCTTTTGTTTGATCCGTGAATCGAAGTCGCCCCCTCGAATCAAGAGAAAAGACCTCGTTTTTGCTCTGGGATCCCTGCATAACCTGAAGATTTATCTTTTGGCGTTAATAACTCTGTCTCGAGATTTCAGAGTTGTAAGAGGTATTGAAAAGTTGAAACCTTTTTATGGGTTTCTTCAAGCTTGATCGATGATGATTGGATTTGAATCAAGGGTTCCTCTTAGCCACTCAGTGGCGTTTTCGTCTTCTCTCGATTTTGTGTTTTCCTTTTATCGGTTTTGGGGTAATGAGTGGTTTCGAATATGTTTGTTTCTCTAGTGGCTCGGTGATGATCGGAGAGAGCGACAACGCTGCACTGTCTTCTGAGGATTCTTCATCCCCTGACGATTCGGTGTCAGAGACAGAGCTCGACCTAGCTCTGGGTCTTAGCATTGGTCTTAATGGTCGCCGGAAGGTTCGATCTTCTTTGTCTTCCTCGTCTTCTTCTCTGACCAGAGAAAGTGGGACCAAACGGTCTGCTGATTCTTCTGCGGCTGCGCGGTAAAATTTCATCTTCCAGGCTTTAAAATTTCATGTGTATGATTGGTCTTGGATCTGTTTATTGATAAGAGCTATATAGAATTCAAGCAAGGTATAGTTGTAATCGAAGGTGTGTAGAGTGAGATTGAATTAATCACAGGACTAGAGCACAATAGAGAGTTCTCTTGAGTTATAATTGTGGATTACATTGGTAACGTTAATTATCATGTCAGGTTGTGTATTGCAGTTGCCTGTTTTCTGATTTATTCATTTCATTTGGCAATGGAGCAGACAAGTTGCCGTAGGCTGGCCGCCTCTACGGACTTACAGAATCAACAGTTTGGTCAACCAAGCAAAGTCATTAGCTACTGAAGGCGGCTTGAGTTCTGACATTCAGAAGAACACAGCAAAAAATGGAATGGTGGCTGCGAAGAATGCTGATGCTTGCTTTGTCAAATCTATGCTTGTGAAGGTGACCATGGATGGAGTTTTAATTGGAAGGAAGCTTGATCTCAATGTTCTGGATTCTTATGAAGCCTTGGCGAAAACTTTGGAACAAATGTTTTTCCAGATACCTTCTTCTGTAACAAGTCAGTTTCTATTTCTGTTTCATGTGACTTATGCTTTTCAAATTCCGTGTCTCTTGAAATTGACTTGTTCAATTTGTAGGGACTATCTCACGAGGATTCAAAACAGTCAAGGAATTACATGCTTGTGAATTGCTAGATGGCTCATCAGACTATATTATAACATATCAAGATAAAGACGGAGACTGGATGCTTGTAGGAGATGTTCCTTGGCAGTACGTGTTTGCGCTTAATATCTTCCCCATTTATCCTCTATATTTGTTCTGTGGCACATTGGTTCGATTTAAACGATCTTTTCATTTTCTCAGGATGTTCCTCGGGTCTGTTAAAAGACTGAGAATCATGAAGACATCAAGTGAAACTGGAGTTGGTAAGTAGAGATTCCTATATAGCAAAAACATCAATGTCCTGTTTCAGATCGATATGAAGGTGAATCATATTCTGTCAGGTGGAAATGATCAATGATGGAAGTGGAACAGAGAGATATGAAAAGACAAGAATACAGATATATTGCTATACTTGAAAGAACACCCAGGGTTCGTTCCTTGTTTCTTTAATTTAATTTAGTTACATGTCTTTGGTCCGTAAATTGTGAATCACCTTCAGATATATAATTGTGTATATGAATGAGTATGCACGAATGTACATGTCTCTTGTGGTCGTTTGTGAATATCAAACAACAACTGAAACTTCTCTTTGAAGATATATGTGTATATATAAAGAGTAAATATGTATGTATATTTAGGGTTTATGGCTAAAAGTAATTCGTTTTGATCGCATCACTCAAAATTGTCCAGTAATATGTTGTTTTAGTGGTTGGTTGTGCAGAAAAAAAAAAATCAAATGTGGACTGAGGTTTAGTGATGATAACGAACTATATAATAGAATCACTCTGAATTTTCATTTTCAAAATCTGAGAAATGAGATACAGCTAGTGTGTGTAGTAGAATAACAACAATGAATCAGCTTCACGAGGTTTTCTTAGCATCAAAACCTAATAAAATCTAATATTAAAACTAACACAAACTTTTGAAACAGAATGTAAAAAGGTTTACTCCACTGGCTCAGTTATTATTCTTCAATGTCACAGAGATCGGACTCCTAACTCGCTGCATCAGATTCCGAGAGTTGACCCAAGTCAATTGTCCCTGTGTGAAGGTAGCCACCCCTTTTCCTCTGTTTCTCTTCTTCAATACAAACCATACTCGATAACTCAGCGTTTGATCTGCGTGGTTAAACACAAGTCTTTTTGGTTTTACAATCACGTTGATCCCCTCAGGAGCCTTGACATTCACCGAGTATATCGAATTAGGGCTTCCAACGTTAGTCACACGTCTTGTGATCATCTCCGTTGTCTTGCCACGTTTGAAAATCACTGAGATGGACGGGTAATTGAGGGTAAAACCAGGATTTCTTCGCAATATTCCGCTGCAGCTGATGTTCTTATGAGTGATAGCTAAAATGTCTGATCTTGTGAAACCTAACGTGCAGAGGTAAGTAATGTAGTCCACCGGTTGAATGTTGTAAACCAATCCCGGGTTTATCGCCTTTCGCGGATTTACATGCCCTGCTCCGATGGCAAACACGCCAGCTGGTTTGTTACCGTCCTTTATCGCTTTGCCTTGACGATCATACAAATCCGCTGTTGTCATCAATGCAGACTTGATTGCAGCGGGAGACCAATTCGGGTATGTTGAGCGGATAAGAGCAGTGATTCCGCTAACATGTGGACAGGACATTGAAGTTCCTGACATCACAGTGAAGTTAACTCTTCTGGAGTCATAAGGAAGTCCAGTTGGTCCTAGATTTTGAGGCCAAGCCGCGATGATATTGACTCCTGGAGCAATCATATCCGGTTTTAGTATAGAAGGATTGGCTAAACTCGGTCCTCGAGCTGAAAACTGAGCCACTTCCGGTGCTCTTGACCGCCCAATCACCGTCCCACCAAAAATTATCCGTGCCTTTGGTTTCACCGTGGCATTAACATAAGCTTTCAGAAGAACCGACTCGGCGTAACCGATCAATGTAGCTGGTAAGAGATGAACGTCGATAGAATCCTCTTCTTGGTTGATCTCTGTGTTGGCTAAGATCATTGCAACTCCACCTGCTTCTTTAATGGCTTCTCCTTTCTCTGATCTTCCATTGACACCGCGGTCACAAATCACCATTTTGCCTTGGATAACCTCTCTTGGAAGTGACCCTCTCAAGCAGAACTCACTTCCTCTATCTCCTCCCGTGACGTAAATCACCTCGACCTCTCTCTCGGCATTCTTTAAACCTTTTCCTGGATACAATGACTCTCCATAGAGAAGCTTTCCGTTGGCTAATCTGACCACAGCAGGAAATTTTCTATCAACCGTGCCTGCACCGATGGTTGAAACCCAAGGAGCTGTGTTCGCAACCGAGCTGTCTATTGGACCATTATTACCAGCTGCACAGATTACGGATATACCACGTTCCATGGCTCGGAAGGTTCCAATGGCAATTGTATCATCATACAAAGGAATAGGGAAACCGCCAAGGGAGAGTGAAAGGACATCGACTTTATCTTGAATCGCTACATCTATAGCTGCTAGAATGTCAGAGCTGTAACAACCATTGAACCAACAAACTTTATAGACTGCAATGTGAGCTCCAGGTGCCATCCCACGAGCCACACCAGCCCCATTTCCAAGAACACTTGCCATCGAAACAGAGGATCCACCAACTGTTGAAGCCGTGTGAGTCCCATGTCCGGTTGAATCCCTTGCGGAGATGTATTCACGAGGCATGTTTGGGGAGTCCTCTGGTGAGTTAGCGACACGGTGTCCTCTGATGAAGAATCTAGCACCGATTAGCTTCCGGTTACAGCTCGAGGAACTGAAATTCTCTCCTTCTTGGCAAATCCCTTTCCATTTCCGTGGAACCGAAGGCATTCCGGTATCGTCAAAGCTAGGACTTTCAGGCCAAACTCCTGTATCAAGCACGCCGACAATCGTGCCTTGACCAAACCGAGATTTAGACCATACACCGGAGTTTCCAAGACCGTCAAGTCCCAAGAACTTGTAAGAGTAAGTGGTTTGAACGTGGAGAACATGGTCAGGTCTCACTGCAACAACTTCAGGTGAATATCTCAGCATCTCGGCTTCTGATACAGTTAACTGAGCAGCAAATCCTTCTATGGCAGAGCCATAGGAGTATAGAAGTCGTGAAGAAGGCTCTTCTTCTTCTTCTTCTTCAACACCCAAAACCGCTTCTTGGAGGAAAGAAAGATGCCAATCAAACTTTGAGGCAAAGGTTTTAGCCGTTTCGGTGTTAGGATGAAGCTGAACAATGTAAGTCTGTTTCTGTAGGATCTTTGAGGATGAGAAAGAAGAACAGAAGAGAAGGAAGGTAATGCAGAGTAAGAAAGTTTTGGTTTCCATTGCAGCGCAGGGAGCTGAAGAAAAGGAGTTGGTTTATTGTTGCTGAAGAAGTGCATGGTCTTGGAGAAGAAGAAACGGGTATTTAAAGAAGAGTGAAGAGAATTCAAAACCTGGGATTCGGAGTCTAAGGAAGAAGATGATGAAGCTCGTGAAGAGTAAGAGCTCTGCATCACGAGGATCCTTTGTATGTTGCAGAGAGGTAGGAGCTTCTTCTCTTTTTGTTTTTTTTGTTGTTTCAAAGCTCAAGACATGAACTATTAAGTGAAGCTGTTAAGGTTTTTCACTTGTAAGGCTTTTTTGTCTGCCTTGTCTCTGTGTCTATTTGTTTCTTGCTCACGAGATGTTATGGTTAGATTTTATTGCGTATACTATTAGTTTGTACAGTAGATATATAGCCTCTTGGTGAAACAAAAGATTTTGAACTTTATTTGGTTTCCGTTGAAATTTTACTGAATTAATGAGCTATTTTATATACGGTACTAGTCAATAAATCAACGATTGGGCAATGTATTTTAAATATTTTTTGATTACTTTGTCGTAGCCTTGAATTAAAAAATACGACCGTTGAAAGAAAATTAAATGCAGCAGCGTGGTGTTCACTACGTGCGCATTTATACACGCACGCTCCACACGCCTCGTATTTTCTCATCGGGTACTACGTTACAATACGAAGTCGTGGTTGTTATATTGCTATTGGGCTTCATACGTCACTCATAAGCCCAATACAGAATTAGTTATGTGTATACATACATCTTGGATGTCTTAGTAGTACAAGTCTAGTCTCTCTTCTAGCTTTTCTCTGTTTCTTTGCAGATTATTGATAACATCAAAACCACATAGACTAACTGTTCCGTACAAAACAGGTTTCTCCCAATGTTGAAAAGATGAGATTTAAACCCAAAGTTTATAAGCGTGAAGATTTTTGCATCATTTCAAGCTTCTATCTTTTTACCCTGTGGAAAACCCTCCCTTACTTACACCTTACGCTTTTGTCCCATTTCAGTTCTGTTATATCCTCTTGAGAAAGAGAAACGCACCTAAACTGAATTTCTTTAACCTGGGTGATCAAAAATCCGAGATTCCAGTAGATCTTGATGAGTATTCTGTTACCAATTTCAGGAACATTGATGATTTGTCTTCTAATAGCCTCGCAGGAGTATCAAACTCGGCTACTCTACCTGCAACACAAACCGTAACACAACACTGAATTCTCCCCCCTCCCAAAACAAAACAAAGGTAATATGAAGATAAAATGTTCAATGTTTTTGATTTGTATATGAATTACCGTCGCTAAGAACCAAAACAAGGTCACTGTCGATAACAGTTGGGATCCGGTGAGCAATGGTGCAGACCGTGCAGTCTTCGAACTCTGTTCTGATTATCTTCTGGATCAGATTGTCTGTTGCTGTATCAACTGATGCTGTTGCTTCATCAAGCACAAGTATTTTCGCTTGTTTTAGTAATGCTCGTCCAAGTGACACAAGCTGTCTCTGCCCAACACTCCAGTTATCTCCATTTTCCAGCACTATTTGATTTATGTTTCGAGACAACAACCAAAAAAAAAATCAGTAGATAGAAGCGGAAAGAGTGGAATTGTTTTTAAAAAGGACTTCTTGGTGCAATTTATTACCAGGAGAGTCAAGTTTTAGGTCTTTCCCTCTAACAACGTCTCCAAGCTGGGATTTGTCAAGCGCCTGTAAGCAAAAAGTTGAGTATCTCTAGAAACAAATTCTAATTCCCAGGAGTTAACATCTGAAGCAGAAACAAGACAGGGTACGAAACAGTATAGAATATATTAATATATTACCTCCCAGATTTTATCATCTGAATGTTCTTCGAGCGGGTCAAGATTCGCTCGGATTGTTCCTTCAAATAATGTAGGATCTTGAGGTATAATACCAAGGCGACTACGGAGATCATGAAGACCAATTTGAGAAATATCAATGTTGTCTATAGTGATTCTTCCAGCAGTTGGCTCAATCAACCGAAACAGAGCTTGAATCAAAGTCGACTTTCCGCTTCCCGTTCGCCCAACGATTCCAATCTTTTTTCCACCCGGAAACACACAGCTTACTCCATGGAGAACTGTTGGGAGATTCTCAGCATAACGAACCTTCAAAAGGAACAAAGCAATAAGAAAACAGAGAAAGAAAGTGCAGAGAGGTAATATAATAAATATTTTTGAATAGTACCTTAACATCAAGTAGCTCGATTGTTCCCGTTTCAGGCCACGAGGAAGGCGGGCGGAAATCTTCGATAATTGCTGGGGATTCTCCTAAAATCTGACTATACTGATAAATCCTTTCAATTGAGATAATTTTGTTTTCAAGCTTACAAAAGCTAAGTATCCATCTTGATAGACGTCCATTCAAGTTAAGCCCATATGTCACAGCAAGCCCTGCCATGCCTATTACACAACAGAAACATCACTATTAGGATAACTGGATTCTCGTTGATGCTTTTTTGTTGGAGGAACTAGAGATACTTACTTGGATCAATGGTTCCATGTGGAAAACTGACGAGTAAAACCATACAGAAAGCAAATACAAGTGTGGAAAGTAATTCCATGCGTAAACAAAGCCATTCAATAGCAGCGATACTGCAGAAGAAAGGTCGAACAAAACAATCGAGAAGATAAAGATTCCTTTTGATAAATCTCTTTTCCTGGCCAAATCCTCTTATTGTGGCAGCACCAGCAATTGATTCTCCAAAAAGGTGAATTATTGGAGACTTCTGGATACTAACAATCCGAACCAATTCTCTTGAAGATGCCATGTAATATTTCTGCATTTGATTTCAATATCAGTTAAATTATAAATTAAAAAAATCTTTCAGAGTTACTCAAGGGGAAGAAAATAGATTTACCTGCATCCAAAAGCAAGCAACCGCTACTGGAACAACAAGAAGGAAAACTTGCCAGGTAACATTGGTCATTACAGCGACAATCCCAAAGAGTTGTATCGTTGTTGAAGCAAACCCACCGAGTCTAAAAGGAATGTCAAGATCCACAACACTTTGGTCAATAGAAACCTGAACACCAATAACATTCCCAAAATCAGAAAACTAATACAGAAACTGTGGATTTTAATGGTGATAACACATCTACATACCCGATTCAAAATTCTTCCTGCAGGAGTGGAATCAAAGAATGACATCGGAGCTCGGAACACACTTCTGAGCATATTCAAGAACAGTTTCTGTGCAGCTGCTAGACCAAAAGTTGCAACCAGAGCAGCTCGTACAAAAATGAACACAGAGCTCCCAAAAGCTAAAGCTGTATAAACGATGAGAAGCAGTGTGGGATCGACTTTAGACTCGTCACCTTCAGTTTGAGGATTCGCCCAAGCCATCCACCAGTTACTAGCAATCTGAAGAAATTGGAAAGACGCCTGTGCGAGTATAATTAGAGGAATCAGAAGCCCTTTATATGCTGCACCCATATATGACAAGTACACCTTCATGCTGACTTTTCCCTTTACTCTTTCCTCTTCTTGGACAAGCTGTTTTTTGCGGGAACGCTTTGCTTTCTTCTTCTTCTCTTTGATTGCTTTTAAATCTGAAGAAGATCCACCATCTTGTAATTCCTTTGCCAAAGTCTCGATGTCATTTTCAAAAACATCCGACTTTGGATTATGCAAGACCAAACTATCGAGGATTGGATTTTCATCAGAGTCTTCTGAGGAGGGACTTGGGATGTCCATGGCCTCAATTGCTTCGTGGTGGGCAGACACTAAGGCCTTAAAATCAGTACCTGCTTGCAGCAGATCATCATATTTACCCGATTGAATAATCCTGCCTTCCTTCAGAACCTTTGAAACAACACAAATAAAGAAAATTCAGAGGTTGTCATAACAATAATAGTTAGAATACTCCTTCAACAGTTTTACCTTTCTGCAACAATAGAGACAAGTTCATCACAGCTGGTAAGCTAAACACCTATAAGAGACCCTTTAGCATTTCTAAAAGGACCAACAGTAGCCAAAATAAATGCATAGTAAAACCAAGAAAATGAGTTTCTTACCAATATTAGATCAGCAGCAGGAAGAAATTCAACTTGATGCGTCACAAAAACAATAGTTTTCTCAGCCAATGCAGACAGAATATAGTCCTGTACAACCAATAATTACAACGTTAAACAAACATCCAGACTCAAAATATGAAAATGTGATTTGAGGTTGTAGGATTGCTTCTTACCCTAAACAAATCAGAGCCAGTGTGTGCATCAAGAGCACTAAAAGGGTCATCTAGTAAATAAATGTCAGCATCTTGATATAATGCTCTGGCAAGTTGTACGCGCTGTTTCTGGCCTCCGCTGAGATTTATACCTCTCTCTCCGATAATAGTTTGGTCCCCATGTGAGAAAAGCTCTAAATCTTTCTTCAGGGAACATGCTTGTATCACATTCTTGTACTTTGCTTTCTCCATCGGACTGCCAAATAGAATGTTTTCTTCAATGTTACCAGACTGAATCCAAGCCGATTGAGACACATAACCAGTAGTACCACATATTCTAACCTATATAACAATATATCAGCAGGTGATCAATGATAATTCAGAGAATATTAAAATGCAAGTGGAGCAATTGAGACTAAGCACCACAAAACATTAACTTACTTCACCAGAGATTTTCGGGATTTCCCCGAGGATACAAGAGATAAAACTTGACTTTCCAGAGCCAACTGTGCCACAGACAGCCACACGCATACCCTTCTCCACTTTCATCTGAATCCCAGATAATGTCGGTCTTGAAGAAAAAGGGTCCCAACAAAACACACCATCTTTAATCTCTATGGCTATATTTGAAAGTCCGCGTGGTATAACAATAGTTGCATCTTCCTGTAGCTCTTCCTCCTGCAAGAATCCGGAAATCCTATCAAGAGAAACCTTTGTCTGAGCCATCATTGATACCAGATCAGGAAAGTTCCTAAGTGGCTCCTGAAGAATTCTGAATGTCGCCAAAGCAGAAAGAACACCTCCAGCTGTAAGTTGAGTGCCTAGGAATATCGAAGTAGCAAATGTAACTGCGGCTACAAAGATTGGGGAACTCCAAAAGATAAAAGTAACAAAAGCCTGTGAATATAAGGCTTTGCGAAGCCAACCATACTCCTCTTCCCTCATTTCTTCCAATCTCACTCTATAACGATCTTCCCATGCCTGCAATTTCAGAACTCTCATGTTCCTAAGACACTCTGACGTTTTCCTCATTCTTTCGTCTTTTGCAGTCATCAATTTATCTTGATAGTCTTCCTGGACCTTAGCCAATGGGATCGTGACAAGAATCGAGATTATCGTAGCAACCAATGTAGCTACAGAAGCTATGCCCACGCTTTTATATAAAATTGCAAGAGCAAGAACTATTTGCATCGGAAGCATCCAAATATCATGAAGATACCATGAGTAATCTCCTATCCGCTGGACATCGACTGCCATGTAGTTTACAATTTCACCGCTCGTGTGGTTCTGCTTGGCTATACTCGAAAGTTTGAGACCTTTTCTGTATACCATTGCTGTTAGAGCTGATCTAACATGCATCCCTAAGATATCAACACCCATATACCATTGGCGGGTGGTGACTGTCTCTATAAGCTTGGACGTAAAGAATATCCCAGCGAGAACATATCCTTCATGAGGGAAAATCTCCTTCCCTCCAAGATAATCAACAAAGTAGCTGATCAAATAAGGACCCACATAGGACACTAGAGTATTCAACCCAGCAAAGACGGCATTGCAAGCTGCTTCTTTCCAAAATGATTTCAGAATCGCACGAGCTAAAGAAGGAGGCTTTGAAGGATTCTCGGATTTTGATCTCTTCCAATTCGACTTCAAGACCTTGTAACTTGACTTGGCTCTATCTCTAGGTGCAAGAAGCGGTATATCCTTGAGCTCAAGCGGTCTTTTTGAACCGGCCGAGAGAAGTGGATCCAGCCAAGAAAGTGTGATTAGGCTAACTAGTCCAGCACTACTATAAGGAGTAACTTTAAGACAAGCTGCCTCTTCTTCTACAAGCAAAGGCTCTTGGAGATCAGAGGAGCTTCGGTGAACTTGAATACCAGAAATGCCTCTCAAAGCCACAAAGCAAAGAAACCCAAGAGCAGGTGTAACAGCTAAATTGGCGACAACATGAGAAGAACATCCGCTCCAACCTTCAATCGCTAGCCTTCTTCCGTCCACATACATAGTACACAAACAAATCGAAAACGCTAAAAGCCACCATAGCCTCACTAAGAAGGGTAACTTCTCTGATGACTTGTATTTTAAATGAAGAACTAAGAAGCTAAGGACAAACCAAGCTAAACCCTGAGCAGCTGGGAAGCAAAGAACAAACCAGTCACTAACTTCTCTTATAACCTTAACCCCATCAAAACCTAACACCAAAACTTGCACGCCTAACACATATAAGCAGCAGAGCAGAGTCAGTTTAAATCCAAAACCAACAGTTACATCGTTAATCTCTCTTTCCAAGCTGGCATTAGAAGGTGCAACCGTATCGTCCTTGGAGAACCTATCCCTGCCTCTTCTGACGCAGACGAGAATCTGCCTGGCAGAGACATCAAATAGGAAGACAAGAAAAAGTACGAGGTTGACGAAGACCGAACAGAGTTCCAATAGTGGCAAATGCTCTCCGAAGATGAACGAGATCTCATTGAAATCCATGCTCGAAACGATTTTGTGTGAGCGAGTTTGTTAAAGATCAACAGGCGGCGGATACTTCGAGCTAAAACAAGCATCTCACTACATCCCAAAAGCGTAGCTGCAGAACAAAGGAGAGGGCGATGAATCTTATTTTCAAATGAGTATTGACACATTGCAAATCAAAACAAAATGAGTTTCTCTGCAAAACCCAACACGTAGGCAGAAGCGATCACAGAAAATACAAAAACACAAACAACAAACAAACAAAAAAAGGAAACACACCAGCTTTGGATTTGATCAAAATCAATAGGTCCCAGAGAAGAAGAAGAAGAGGAATGAATATGGAGAGAGAGAAGAAACAAATCAGCTGAAAGCAGACGTCACTTGGGTTCTTGAGAGAAATCGAGAAACCGTGAGAGAAAGAGAGAGACGAAGAAGCAGAGAAGATCTCTCTCCGCTTAAATCAACCCCAACAATTAAACACAACCAAAAAAAAAGCAAAAAGAGATAATCTTTTCTTCTCTTTCTCTCTAATCCCTTCTTTTAGCAAAGCAAACAAAAAAAAGATGCAAAATTTGTAGATCGATTTGGATTCGAGATTTTTATTTAAAAAGAAAAAGGTGCTTCCTTTGCAACTTTTTTTGTGCGTTTGGACTTACTGTATATTGCTTAATAGTGTGACAAAGGCGTAAGCTTTTTACTTTTTACTTTTTGGAGGGTGCTTGACGTCGATACGTCAATGTGAGTGCGTGTAAATGGCGACTTTCGTTTTTTCAATTGTCTTCCCTTTCCTTTAATCGAATTTAACTATTTGTATTATTGACCACATACAATAATTCAATAAAAGCGTCTTATCATTATTTTACTTTAAACCATTCTAAAGCAAGTGAATCATATTCCTCTTTTTTTAAAATTCGAGAGAATTTTTCATCACGTTTAAAATTTTAATGAAAACTGTCGTATCATTCAGAAAAGTAGTTTGAAACAATAAATTTGTGTTTTCTATAATAACATTTTAGCTACAACAATGAATGAGCTTACTAGACTGTAAAAAATATACATACAGTAGTAGTATGATTAAGCTGTGTATAATAAAAAATGACAAAGCTTTATCAAAAAATGAAAATTTTTATAATCTAATCTAAGGAGGAACCTTATTTACAAGTCCACGGAATATTCTCCCTACCACGTGAGTACTATGTGTCGTCTACAAGATTGCAATATCTTATATCAAATACAGTATATGACAAAAAAATTAAAAACTATATATTAAATGTCGGTTATTGCAGGTCTATTTTACAATTCTTATGGCTTCCGTGCGGTATATGTGTATATATATATATATATATATATATATATATATATATATGTTGAAAAGTTTTACAGTTCATTTGTTGAAAAAAAAAAAAAGTGGAGATGTATACGTTATCGTTTTCACTATAAAAAGAATGAAAACCCAATCTTACGTACGTATATCTCTGGTAACTGCGCCAAACAACGAGACAAACGAGTGTCAACTTGAAATAGTATAATAAGGAATGACTTGAGAGTGTGAAATTGGCTTTATATATACTCCAAAGATCCAATTACAACATACTTATTTTAATCTTAATTGAATTTCAATACGTTTGAATGCACTAGTGAAAAAAAACATATGTACCGTACGTACATTAGACAAATCATAATATGATGATGTACTATCTTGCCTTAACGAGAGAGTACGTGTGAGACTATTCAAATTTCAAACGAAATGGTGAACCGAACTTATTAATTAGGATATAAAAAAACTAGCTAATGGTATATATTATGGTGCATAGGTTTGCAATCAATCAATTAATAAGCAACTATGTGTGTATATATATATATAAGATCATAGATTTACATGAAACTGATGATTGTTTAACTAATTTCTGCCGGTATGTATGTTTGTTTGTTTATACGATATTCGATGTGCGGATGACGACTTACTACACTTAATTACTACTTCACATGCCATGCATATCCTACGTGGCATACCATTTTATAATAACATGATTAATGTCAATTATTGCTGACTATTATATAGTATTAAGAAATATTAATTATGTAAGCGAATGAAGATCATTTTATACAAACGATTAATAATATATAAATGCTGGTACTTAGCTACATGTCCCGATGCACGTTAAAGTTAAAACATCTCTAGTTACGTTCAGAATGAGGATTAAAATATTATTCGTTATTCCGCATATACTTTTCTCAAGTAGAATCAATCCTCCTCCTCACACTCAATTTTCATGAATATTAAACATTAATTCGACTATTAATGGATGTAACTTGTAAGAGTTGAGACGACGATGATGTAACAATCTCTAGAAGCCTTGAATTGATTAATGCTATTTATAATTTTGAACAAAAATAAAAAATAAAACTGTTGCTGTAGTTTTGTCATTTGCGTCTGTTCGGTATCGCCGTGGCTTTGTTCAAACCATTTTTATACCACTTTAATTTTGAGTTCACGCCAGCTCACTTCCCACTATCTTTCTTATTCTTCTTCTTTTTTTAATCGTTTTTTATTATTTTTATTTTTTATGCATAAAAACAAAATGGTTTCTAAAAAGATCGCTTTTCTTAGATGAAAAAAATATTATTACTAGTACGTTTCATGTATGTCGCTCACGTACGTACGCCGAATTGTTCCCTTTGAGGTCAAACAGACAACAACAAGAAAGGTGACAAACTAAAACCGTTTAATTAAGTTGAAAAATCATTAACAGAAAAATGGAAAAATACGCAAACTAGAAACGGATTTTATTCTATAATAACGTACTTAACCAATCCTAATTAAGAAGCTCTCCTATGGTTTGTGTGTTTCTTTGAAGCTTTACTCTAATCTAATGAAAAATATATATAGTAGGAGTCCTTAATTTTTTTATAATTTTATGAGATTAGGTCGGTAAAGTTTTGGGTTCCAATCCTATGTAACGTGCATAATGATAGTGGTGGTCCTTTAAGGGGAAAAAAAAAACAAAACAAAACAAAAGAAGAAGAAGAAGAAGAAGAAGAATGATAGCTAGTGTTGGAATGTAAAAAATAATTAATACCAAACACATTGCTGATCACGTGTTAGTTTGATATGTCGATAGATAGGATAGGATCTATAAGAGAGAAGTCTCTGCTGTATATATGGGTGGTGTGCCTAACACATACATATGTTTTTAATGAACCTAATGGCGGGATCGAGTAATGCATTGCAGCAGTTCACGTGACGTGAGTCTCTGTCACCAATCTATTGAGATGATTCTTTAATATATATATATCTCAATTCAACAACACACACAACTTAAACTCCTGTCACTATTTGGTACCGTGATTAGGTGGATACGTATTTAACAATCTGTACCAGAGACAGAGAGACTGGTCCAGAGATTATTATCATCAGTGTGTACGGGCCAAGTTAGGCCCGTTGAGAAGGACCCTACCTTCTTAATTTTCAACGATGGTAATATAGAAAGTTCTATGACTTGTCGTTTTCTTTTGATCTTTTCTCACCGACCTTTTTGCACTGTGTCCCCCACACCCCGCACACCTTCAAGTCTCCCTCTTGAGAAATTTCCCATTTTCTTCCTTTGTTGATCCAAAACTGTATTTACGGATACAATACCAACTGCATAAATGTACAAACACTGCCCCTTACTCTTTCTTCTAACCTCTAAGACCAAGAGCCCAGAGGTTTCATTCTTTTTAGGAAGCTCCTTACTCGGGCCCTTAATGCTCTCGGCCCACTAAGATTATTACGACCATACCGGGACGATCGTTTTTAACCGGTTTCGGTTAACGATAATAATAAACCGGTCTCTCTGCTCTCCCTCCACTGAGAGAGTCTAAAGAACTCGAAGCTTCTCTTCTCCTACTCCTCCCGTCTGCTTTAGTTCTAGGTTAATCGAATCTTCTAGTGTTGCCATTCTCAATGGCGCTATGGATGGACGCTGGGTCGGAGCCGATTACGGAGAGCGAAAAGGCTGATCTTCAAGCTATTTCTGCTCTCAAAGAATCCGCCGCCATCGAATTCAAAGTACCCCTCTTTCTCTTTTGGCTCTAAGCCTCCTGATTGGATGCTTCTTCTCAATAATTCTCTTTTACAGTGTTGCCTTCACTCTCTTGCTTTGTTATCTGAGATATTTTAGTTCGATTTTGATGTTTTATGTTGTTGAATTCTTATTTTATGCGTTTTTCTTTTATTCCATTCTTTTGCTGATGCAACTTCACTGGGAACGTCTTGTTCAAACTCAGGAACAAGGCAATGAATGTGTGAGGAAAGGGAAAAAACACTACTCTGAGGCGATTGATTGTTACACGAAAGCCATTAATCAGGGAATTCTAAGTGACTCAGAGACCTCTATTTTATTCTCGAATCGAGCTCATGTTAATCTACTATTAGGCAACTATCGGCGTGCACTCACCGATGCTGAGGATTCATTGAGGTTATGTCCTCAGAACGTTAAGGTAGCCACTTTTTGAACAAACATTTCTTTTCTTATTTCGTTTCAGCGTTTTGGTCGTTTCCCTGACGGGTTTCAGTGCATTCAAAGGCAGTGTATCGAGCTGCAAAGGCATCCATGTCACTGGATTTGCTGAACGAAGCAAAATCTTATTGCGAAAAGGGAATCAAGAATGACCCGAGTAACGAGGACCTGAAGAAGCTTCTAAAATCGGTGAATTCAAAGAAGCAAGAGAAGGAACAACATGAGGCTGAAGTCTCAATGGCTGTGCTTGAAGCCAAGGTTTGATTTACATGATAATCAAGCTTTAATACTTTAGAAGCCATATAACGCCTAGCATTTATTTGATTCAGTTTCTATTGGTTTTGTTGCAGGCTTGTCTCTCTGCGATTGAGAGCAGAGGCGTCAAGATTGGCAAAGCCATGTACCGAGAACTCACGGGTTTGAAGAAGCCAATGTTAGATAAAAACAACATTCTTCATTGGCCTGTCCTGCTTCTTTATGCAGAGGCCATGACAAGTGACTTTGTTGAGGACTTCTGTGAAACAGACATGTTTGCAACTCATCTTGATATGATATCCTTTTTCCACTTTCCTTTTGTTTTTTATTCTTGCATCTCATTCGATTACATCTATCCAATGCATTTTCTGTCCTTCCTTAGCGCTCTAAACATGTTTTCAGAGGACAGCCCGCCGCTGCCATGGGATAAAAACAACGACTACTCACGTGATGTCATTGAGCTTTACTACGAGGTAATCAGTTACCTCCTATTCCGCCAACAAATCATTCCTGTATAATCAATTTCTCGAACATCTCCATTGAAAAGTGATAGGACTCTATAGAATAAAGTGTGCTATAAGAAACACTAGTAGTAACATTAGGGACTTTCAACTTCTCTAGGCGAGTTCAGGATCTCCATTGCCCAAGAGTAGAGTTCTCCAGTATCTTCTAGAGGGTACAAAAGGTTCTCAAGCTGAAACTACAGGTGAAGAGGGCACAAGCGTAATTAAAACATCCTCCTACAGTAAGAATCCTAATCTTTTGTTAATATATGCACTTTGTATTGTCAATTCTTCTATATAACATATTTTCCTTGAATCGGGGAAAAAGTGAAAGGTTCATTGGGTATGGTTAAAGTGGACGAGAGAAGAACATTGCATGACTTGTTGAAAGAACCTTACATTATCATCCCTGAGATTCCAGGTTTGTTTCACATTGATGTCTGTTTCATAACACGTGCGATGACTACGTTTGTGTTTATTGATTTATCTCTTTTCTTGCTATTTGGTGTTTGTTGGTTACAGTCTTCTACATAGTATCTAAGAGGTCCAAATTCTACAAGGACTTTACGGCTGGCAAATGGAGTCCACCAAGTTGAAGAATTGAGTTATTATGAGAATAGCATTTCGGATTTTGCATCAAAGTCAAAATACTGTTTGGATAATCATGTTACCAAGGAAAATTTTAAACTTCTGCGTGTAATGTGCACGACAATAATACATATTTTGCAACTTAGTTGATTGTTTCTCGTAATTTTTAACAGATTCAGACAATGTTACCAATCAAGACCCAAATCTGTTCTCAGTTCTCAGCGAAAACAGAGGCATCAGATCATACGTCTTGATGGGACTTTTCCTAGGTAAGAGAAGAAGAAACAATGGGGACAAAGAAATCTTACAGAGGAAAAACGTGTTACAAACTTTTAGTTACAAAGCTACAACAACAAACAGAAAATATCTTTTTTTTTTTTTTTTACATTTTTCTGCAGTCATTTTAAACAACAGACTCAGAAACCTGTTTCATTTTTTTTTTTTTTTTTCAAGAAAAGAAGTGCCGCAAATTGAAGAGAGGCCATCCCAACCTGCGGCCCTTCACAGTATATAAGGAACGAAGGAAGAAGATACCAACATCTCGTGTGTGGATAGAAGAAAAGGCTTCCCAGGCTTCAAATCGCACGGTGAGCAAGCAGAATTGGGGGAATTGCCCAAAAAGAAACAAAGGGAGGTAAATAAGCCCGTGATGCAAGATCTTTTATGCGAGTGTGTATCGGTTGAGACCCAAAATTCTGCTCTGTCTAGCATTCTAATGCATATGTCTGCACCTGCGGTTCATATTCCGAATATATCATGTTAGTTCAATGAGACTTGTTTGCCTTCATTCATTTTCTTTCAAAATTATTTCAAGAAGATCAACCTTGACAACAATTCTACCTCAGCCAGATTCTCATCAGGAGAGCTGTTAGGTGCAGTGAGGTTGGATGCAGCAGCTGTGTTGTACCGGAAGATCCTTAGTTTTCCCTCCTGGATAAATATTGAACAAATATCAGTACAAGTAAACATTGTATCGCCAAGAAGAGTTTCACATTATGATTATAGATTATTTACCTTTGTTCCATAGACAAGACCTCCCCCAGGGGAAGGATGAAAGCAGGCAACATTAACTTCATCCTCTGAGCTTGGAAGTACTCTAACCAGTTCCATATCTGAAACTCTGTAAATCTGATGGAGTAGAAAAAAAAAAAAAAAAAAAACCTTTGTATGATATTTCAAAGTGTAAGACATAAAATGGGATATCCTATCCTTTTCTATTGGCCTATAGATTCATAACTATGGGAGCATAGACATACCTCCAACACTGTGAAAAAGTGTGATGTTGTTTCTCCATCACTCACGATGCTCTTTAAAAGAGAACCATGGCGCCGACCATATGCAAGCAATATGTGCTCGGAGTTTGGTGAGAACTGCACGGAAATTTTTCATCATAAAGCATTTCATCACAATAATAAAAATTAGTGAACAACTTAATTAGTGGTGATAATCTCAAGGCCCTTTGCAATAATGACGTACTTAAACAACCTTGAACGATGTTAATCCAGAAAAAGTTGCAATATAGACTTATGTCCAACAAATATACCCAGCCCAATAATTCCCGAAAAGTGGCTGGCTAACCTGGATAGAGGTCAAGCAATGTGCCGCCCTAATTGCCCGTGACACAAGTACTGATCCAAATCTGTAGACAAACATAGGATACTTTCTCTTGAGTTTTCAGTGTATGAAGAAGGTAATAATTACGACCAGAAAAACAAATTGGAAGCAGCACTTACGATTCCTTTTCGAGAGAATACACACGAAGTTCATACATGACTTGATGTGCTGTAACTGGATGTCGAGTAGGGGAAGTTGCAAGCCCCGAATCTTGTTGGACCAGCGTCTGCAAACCGGGATCTGTCTCGGAATGAGGAATAACACATGCAACACACGCTGCTAAATATCTCCCGCATGGTGAAAAATGGGCTCCCATCTCACTGCAAAGATAATTACACAACATGAATCTCCACCAAAAAGAGAAATCAAACATCAAGATCATCTAAGTGTAGCACAACAATATTAAGAAGATAATTTTTACCTGCAAAGAACAGCATGATGTATTGTTATTCGACATTTATCAGACTTCAGTATTGCACATGGGTCTTTGATGTCATGTGACCACACTCTCAGTTTGACAGTACAAGGCAACTCTGCAGCAGCAATTGAGGTAGCCAGTTCAGATGGAATTCTGTTTACCACTGGCTGAGTTTCAGTTCCTTCATGTTGAGTGTTACGAGAGGAGAGACCTTCTGCTAAACCAGATCCTGCGAAGCGGGACTGTAGAATTCGGTCCCGTGAATCACCTCTTGCAGAAACCCCATATAAGTTAACACCACCAGGAATTTCTAATGACGCTACTGCAGCCTCTAGACTGGCTGTGGATGAATGAGATGCTGAAGACGAACCCGTATAAGGAGTTGAATTGACAAGACCACTACTACCACTAGGAAGAACCACTGAATTGGCACCAGCTTGGCTTTGAGCCATCAACCACCCTTGTAGAAAAGGTAGCTCCCAGGAACCTCTGTCTCTAAAGTGAAACAACTGCTGAAGTTGTCCAAACTCGAGTAAATCTGGTTGACTTGAAACTTGACCAGGAACTCTATTTCTTCCAACAGGTTGAGCTTCATCTACATCCATGGCATCAACTGCAGTGGCAGAATTTCTAGCTCCAGCTTGAGCAGCAAATGTGCTGCTAGCAGAGTTTTCTGGAACATGATAGGAACCAGAAAGATCACCAGACATAGCCATGGGAAGAGGAGAAGGTGAAAATGTTCTGCTGCCATGTTCTACAGAACTTTGATTACTCTGAAACCTCGATTGTGCACTCCTTGAACCAGTAGTACCAGTAGAGTATTGCATTTGTGGATCATTAGCAGAATATGAAGGCAAGAGCAAGTACGGTAATGGCACAAGTGGCAGTTCAGCTGCCAAACTGGTACGACTGCCACTTTGTGTGTTGGTGAAGAAAATAGCAGGGGGGGGATATCGTAAATAACCTGGAGACGTTGCTCTTGTCATTGCGGAATCTGATGAATCAATGTCAGTCACCTGCCATTTGTAGTTTATAGAGTAAGCCCACAATGTGGCAGATCATTAACCCAAACTTCAAGCTGTAGCTTACCTCTGCAGTCAAGAGAAGAGGAACCCCATGTGGATGAAAGTGTACAGCTCTCAGGGAACGCCTTGTCTTCAAGACAATTGCAGGTGAGGAATCCTCCCCTATCTTATTATAATGCCATATGTGCAACTTCAAAAAAAAAAAGCATTAAACATAAGAGACATTTGAACAGATAATTTATTCTAAAAGGCTTAGCCGCCTGCAACTAGCTAGCATTTCATAAGAAAATTAAAAGGTATTAAGATACCTTGTGACCAGATGCAACAGCGAGTAATTCACCTTCAGCATGGAATGCAATAGAAGCAATAGGTCGATCTGTTTAAAGAGGACAGGAAGAGACCAGAAGTAAATTAGATGAAAAAGTAGAAGAGGGAAAAAAACAAAGTAAAATTCTGCCTAGCACTTACAGAAATCATGAGATCTAATACATTCCCCAATTTTTGCATTCCATAAGCGCACCTCATGATCTAAACTTCCACTAGCAACTATTTCTGAGTGGCGTGGATGGAATCTGACCTGCAGAGAACTCAATTACATTAGATAGTTAAGCAGTGGGTATAACGCATAGCAAATTATCTTTTCAAGCAAGCCAAATCAACTTAATTCATTGCAAGTATTGTCTCACTAGCTACACCAAAACAAAATTATAACAACATTGACACAAATCATTCAACCTACAAACCTAATGACAAAGATCACCACCGCCAGATTTCATATCAATGATTTAAGATTAGGAAAATTTAACTGGTACTTAGTAACCATGGTAAATCATAGAGTCAATAAAGTTATGAGAAAAGGTATATCAATCTCTGACTCACCACCCAAGGAGTCCTCCGATGGCCACTTAAAACTTTTAAGCATTTTCCTGTCTCACAATCAATAATCTTTACTGTGTGGTCACCACTACAAAATAATTCAAGTAAATCCCATTAGCAAACGGAAAAGGCTAAATTACAACATTTACGATTCATAAGACTTACTGTGTAGAAGCAAGAGTTCTTCCATCAGAGCTAAAAGCTGCTGCAATAGTCGACCTTGGAGGAGGTACAAGAGGACAGTATTTAGCAGATAAATGCTGCAATGACTCAGCCTCAACCCTACATATAAGAAAAGTAGTTTACATTCAGAAGCTTGAACGGAGTAAGGATCACATCATTCACCTTCACAGAAAAAACATCAGCGAAATAAAGGAGTGAATAAGAGATGAATGCAAGGTACCATGAAATAAGATTATGTCCCTGCTCGCTCACTGGTTCGCTGCTGGTTCCACACGACGAATCAGCATCCCATCGGCTTTCACCCCACCGTTTTCTTGGCACAAACTTTGTTTTTGGTGATATTTCCCTCTGGACAAGCAACTTGAAGACGCTTCTACACCTGAATAAATCATACTCAAACCATGTTAAAAGTGATCCAGTCAGATCGGCAGCTGACAGAACTAGTTTGGGCACGGAAAAAACATGACTGCAAGTTCAAGGTTCACTTCCAAGTTATACTGCTGTCTTAACTGCTGAAATTAGCCCAGAGACACCAAAAGCCGCATAATTTTCCATTTGAACATGATCAGAACGCCAAAACTCTATACTACATGAGATCTATCACTTGAAAATACTTGCATAGCTATCGTAAGATAAGATTCAGAAACCAGCACCGGAGTTATGAAGGATCTCTGAAACAAGCTTTCTAGTAACTTGATCTAACGGTGGATCTCCAAAACATGAACAAAGTAGTTGAAAGTTTCTAAAATTCTGAGGCGTCAGATGGTTCTACTACAATTCATAATTCAAACTCAAGTCAATAAGCAAGCTCTGACCTCTGGCGATGGACATTAGCCACTGGTTTTGGTGACGGTATCATCGACCGAGGAGAAGGTTGATCGTGTGACCAGATAGATTCCGTCATCTCTAAAGCCGAAATTCATATCAACACCCCTGTAAACCGAGAATCCATAGATGCGGCCAAAACAGGGGACGAAACCCTAACTAGACGATCTTAGTTTAAACAAGGCCAAATCGCCGATCTAAGCTGCCCGAATTTCCTCGCCGGCGGCTCTGTCCTCGAAGTTGGTAGAATTTATTCCGATGAAAGAGCGACGACGAAGAAACCTAAAAGGAGGAGGCCATAGCTGAGGAAGGTCTGCGACACATTAAAAGGATCTCCTTTTTTTCCTTCTCCCTAATTGCAAATGCCCTGTTCTTGATTATCTCAACACATTCTTTGGAATTTTATTACATACCCTTCTATTTTCTATTATTACAATATGCTACTCTCATAATTTAGAGATAGAGTTGTAACCCTATATTTTCCTCCACTGAACCAAATCTTTCGGATGGATCAATGAACATATATTCCTATCTGATGAAGCAATGAAAATGATTCAAAAGAGATCAAGTCCAAAACTAGTGTTAAATTCTGTAAATCGTTAATTTAGTATATGTATATCCTGCACACGATTTCTTAAATTGGCTGAGGAATGGATATGAAAGAGCTACTGATTGTAATTAATAAAGTCTTGGTAAATTCTTAAATTTAGTGAATCAATAGGGGTATTTATTGAATTATTGTCTTATGTCTATATTTTGTTTTCCACCCTTAAATAAGTTCTTCACGCGGGACCAAAAAGGAAAAACTACAAGCAGTTAGCAAACTTTTGTAATGAACAGCAAAGCATCCTAATCATTAACACAACAGCTTGGTACAATGCTTTAACCGGTTTGGTTTTTCGTTTATGTGTACATCTGTGTCTGTCACCTAGCCAAAAACAAATTAAACACATTGAACCAAGAAACGTGTACCAAAAACCTAAAGTCACTTAAAAACTCGGTAACACACTAACACCCTTGACATGTTCTTAAAGCAAGCTATCGGCTCTAGACGGCAACCGCCTAAAGAAGCTAAGCCCTCGGGACGGCAGTTTCCTCCTAAACCGAGGTGGTCTCAAATAATACAAACCGAAGACAGCCACAGTTAACTTAACCGGCACCGCATAAAACCCAACCGCGGCGATTAAACAGAACACCAAGAAGAGAAATGTAGCACGCGGATCACGCCAGCTCAGCAACGCTTGTACCCTCTCTCCCTGACTTGCCATGTCACCAACCACTGTCTGAACCCTCCCGGCAATGCTCCTAACTCGATCGTATCTCAATCGCACGACATCGAATCCTCTGCTTGTCGGAAACGTGTCAAACTCTTCGTCAAGCTCGTCGGGAAAGACAGTCTCCGCGTGTGAGATACACGCGTCCATGTGCGGTGGATTTCTAGGCCGCCGCCTGAAACGCCAAACGCCAACCGCAGCCGCGTAAAGAAACAGACACGGCAATAGAAGCTCCGGGAACAAAACCATAAACAAGAAAGCGGAAACAAAAACCGTCGAGTAAACCGGTTTAGTCCAACTTCTCATAACTTCGACCAATTTGGTAACCGCAACCAAACCGGAAATCACATTAACGAGCCTAAAAAAATTAGCTTTGCTTCTTCTCATACTCCAAACATGGAAATCGTGGTCGAGCATATATTCCACAACCTCACGACCCAAAGGCGGCTCAGCTCTACTCAGCCTGGCCGCAACCGCGTTTAGCGTTTGATATCGCAAACGTTCAAGCATATGAACGCCTAATGGCTGAGTATAATGCATCTTCGGAAGCAGTGGTAACATATACATCTGGAGCATATTAACAGCGTTACCGCACGATAGCCTAACCGCTAAATGAAGCTCACCTGTTTTCTTTACTCCAGTGGCGTGCAACACAATTAACGGATACGAATGTGTGTAAACCCGTCCTGTCTCTAGCGTAGACAACCTTATCCTAACCTTTCCAATCCGCGCATCCCGGGAGTTATTATTGTTCCCATCAACACGTGCGTTATCGAACACTCCGACGGTAACAACTGTGCACGGATCATTCACTTCCCAAGTATACTGCTCGTTCCACTTGGGACAAAGACTGTCCACAACGGTTCTTGTTCTGACCCATTTAGGCCCGTACTTAGCCACGCAGTATGAGTCCGCAGTTCCACCACATTTGGCGTCCCTAACCTTCATCGGCGTCAAACCTGTCGCACTAAGAATCCCAATCTCTAAAAGCCCAACTTGCGGTTTCCAAAGCTCTTTCGCGGTGGGTCTAACGTCGCTGCTATACATTGTTGCCTCATCCAGAACATGGTAGCCGCCATCTAGTGACAATCTAAGATGAATCCTAGAACCAAACCGGCTGTTGTTGTTACCGTTATCTAAACTAAACCATCTTGAACCAACGGGTGTATCTCCGGTTCTTCTCTCAACAGCAGAAACCGGAATTTGAACCCTCCCAACAGCCACATCGTTTTGTCCTCCCATTGCACCACCCACACGGTCCTCTACAATAGCTGTAACGTAATCCTCAAACGGTTCTGCAACCACAAACATCAAATCCTCGTTCCAGTAAGGATTCGAAATGCTCCGGGTAGGGCTTGCAGATGAGATTGCAGTTCGCAGAATCTGATTACCGACTTGTAGCTTAGCCGAAAGCTCTGGAAACCTAATGAGACCAGATCCTTTATCCATAATCGCAACATCCTGGGCTTCAATAACTGAAACCCTAAGGTACCATAGCTTAGGAGACAAGTAAACCTTTGATTTGATCGATGAGAGTCCCTCAAAGTGAACATTTCCAGCCTTTGAATGCCACGCCTCAGCGAAAGCCTCATCAGCTTGAGTCCCGAACCACACCGAAACCATAAGCTCTCCACTGCATCTACCTCCGTTTCTACTCTCTATCTTGTACCATTGCGGAGCCAACGGACTATCTGGAGGAACCCGGGTTGGGATTTCGCTTAAATCAAACCAGACCCGACCCGTATACTCATCTTTGTTACCTTCTTTGACGAAAAGCTCAACAACGGATGATTGAATGCTTTCTTTGGCAAAGGCAAACACTTGACTCCACTCGGGGTTACTCGAATTCGAACTCACTTTTTTAGTAACTCCCCTGTAATTACCCAATTTCACTTCCGACACCACCTCGCCGGACGCCGACAAGTCCTTAGCTTTCACGATTCGTACATAAAGGTACTGCATTTGCTCAACGAGATCATATGTCGAGCTTGTTTTATCCTTGTGACTACTCAAACCGCCAAAGCCACTACTACCTCCTCCTAGACGAGGCTTTGTCTCTTTAAGCGAAAACTCACTCGACCCGTTTGCGTAAATGACGGGTCCGGGCAATGGACCGGGAAGAGCGGTTATCACAAGAGGCTTTATCTCACATTGGTTTGGATAAAACGGTAGCATCTGCGGGTTGTGCTGTTGATTTCCTCTATTGTGATTGTGAAGAGCAATCTGTTGTTGATGTTGCTGTTGTTGTTGTTGTTGTTGAATCGCCATGGAAGAGCTCAGGTTCTGTACTTTCTTGCTCTTTTTTGGACCACCCGACCCGTTAACCCGAGGGACGTTTTCACTGTTCTCCGCCGTTGTGGTGATGTAGTGTTTGACGCTGATTTCTCCACGCACGGACGAGAAAAGGCTCCTCTTTTCAAGAGTGTAGAGCTGAACCACTGACTCTCCTTCACTGCCAACGCTGGAACCCAAAACCCTAACCTTACCCAGGAAGTTTCTGCTGTTTGAGGAACGCTTCTCGTTGTAAACACTGATTTCGAGGGTTTTATATCTGAGGTCGTTGACGTCGATGACGTGAAAGACGAGCTTCTCGTTCCAGATTGGGTTTAAGTCTTTGGGTTTGACCTTAGTGCGGAGACGTTGGTTCTCGAACTCGACTTCAACAAAAGGAGAGGTGGGCTCCCACAACCTCCACCACGAGCTTCTCGTTGCCGGAGCCGGTTTTAGTTCCAGTCATTACCGGTAAGAAACAGAGAGATAACAACAATGGAGAAAAGAGAGTAGAAGATGGAGGGGATTGAAAGAAGAAGGAAAGCGAAAAGACAGCGAGTGAGTAGAGAGAGGGGAAGATAAAGAGTGAAAAGAGTCTCTGATGGAAGAAAGAGACATTAACAAGAGAGAGCGTGCCAAGGAGAGTATCTGGATTTTATACTATTTTCTAGAAATAATAATAATAATATTAAAACTGAAATAAGAAAATTATACCACTGGTCAGGCTTTTACAATAAATACACTGAACAGAACGAACATAACAAGGAAGAGGGGGAACTTAGGAGAAAGGGACAGAAGAACAGCCTCGAGGATCACGGCTCGCTGGTCGCGCGTGGATTGAAACAACAACGTCTACTCAACCAATGACATGGCTCTGCGTCTGCGCTGCACTTACCGAATGCTTTTTACTTTCCTCCTGATCCATTGGACCCCTCTCTTTATTTTTCGTTCTCTGGTTTTTCTTTTATCTGAAAAGAAATTACTACGAAAGAGAGATTAATAAAAGTGTATATCACGCGCTGAGTGTAACCCGTGAGACGTGAGTAGTGGAAAGAAGAGAGAGGCTCAATCCTCGTGGCGGGTCAAACCTCAAAGGTCTATGGAACAGCAATTTGCCTCAAAAGAGTGTTTGTCAGAATGAACTACTCTGCATTAAATTGTGATATTCCTTTATTTTGACATTCTTCAGGATTTTAAAAACAAAAAAAAATTAGCTTAGTGTTTTTTTTTATAATCTTTCTGTAACCATAAATTACCATAGATTTTGAACAAACAATAATAAAAATTATCATAGATTATAGGGTTCGTTTTAAAAAAAAAAAAACCAGATTATAGGGTTTGTTTAAAAACAATAAATTTTTATCATTAAGGACAATTTGACCTATTAGAGTTTGTTTTCTTCCAAAAAAAATGGATTCATATACATTTAAATTCGAAACTAATTAAAAAAAAAAAACAAGTACGAGTACTTAGTTTAACAAAAAAAACAAGTACGATACTTAAACATTCGAATATCATCATCATCCCTTTTACTTTCCACGACCTCGAAGCATTGAAAAGGTTTGGACTTGAGTTTTGCAGGTTTGTCCTTGTCTACCTACATAAACGTTCTTCATGTTTATTTTTTAGAGTTCCAATACATATGTATTTTTTTTTTTTTTTTCATTTGTCATACTTGTGTTTTCATTTCAACTGCTGCATGCAATAAGTTTAAAAATCAAAACCAAAACAAAACTTCGTTCCTGCTAATGGCTACCACGTGGCAGCCACTTTAGTCCTTGGGAATCCTACATATTTACGTATTTGTCTGTCTGTCTATCTTTTTTCCGCCCTATCCCAACCTCAAATATTCAAAATGTATAAATACTGTATCCGACCGTCAGTTTAGTTCCTCTAAACATATAGTATATACTACATACATGATTTACCTTAGTTTTTCTCGGTCAACGTATTTCGTCCCACTAAAACGACTAGTTGGATCAAAAGTTTCAGCCAATGAGACTGCATATATTTGGTATTTCAATATATGCTGTAAACGTAAGCAACTCTTATCTAAGCAGACCATCCTTTTCTAGACCATGATCCACGACAATGATACAACCTTACTTATCCACGAACCATTAATCATCGTCCATTTAGGCAGTAAATTTGATTTTGCTAAATCACTTGGCCTAGGGTCGAAGACTAGAAAAAGTTTATATAAGTTACTGGTGAAGGTTTAAACTTTAACACCAGGGTGGTTTCTCTCAGGTTAATAAGTTAACACATACCTGAAGTTTTAAGTTAAGCCGCCTTTAATCCTTATTAGTTTTATACTTACGTTAAAGCCCAATGTTTTGTGAAAAAATAACCCAACACTGACAAGAATACATAAAAGGCCCATCTTAAACAGAAAGCCCATATATTATATTGTCTACGAAGGAAGGAACCGTACTAAAGGATATGCTTTTGAGCTTTTTAGTGCTTTTCAATTTATACGGTATTTGAATATTTCTATACTTTGCTAATTATATGCTTATTGCCTTCTTTTAAAGACACATGTGTATTTAACAATCTGGATAATAAAATCTGGATTATTTTAACTGAAATTACATACACGTTTATATTTAAAGAAACGAATGAACACTGTAACAGTAAAAGTATCTAGAAATCAAATAATCAATCAGCATGTTTCACTTAAGAAAGAAAAGATAAAATTGTTACATGAGTTGTAAGAAATCGGACAAAATTAGTTAAATTTTTTTCTCCGCGTCCGAAATACAAGCTCGTAATATGGAAGAAAAGACAGGGGTAGTTTGGGAATGTAGTTGTATTAATTCAACGTCTAGTTATATGATGCTGTCATTTTTAATTAAAGTAATTAATTTTTCTCCAAAACAAATCCCAGAGGTGGGGGAGGTAAGGGGAGAGGGAAGCACGAAAGCCAAAACCAAAAAAAAGTTTATAACCAGAAAAAAAAGTATCGACATTACAACAAATCAGAAACAGCGCGTTTCGGATTCGCTATTTCCCTTTGTTTTTTTTGTGCTGGGCATTGAATCTCTTAGCATTTTCGTATCGGCATTGTCGGTGTGTTTGTCGGTGTATCGGAGACTCAGTTTACAAGAAGAAGTTCAATGTTGCTCTGATCTCAACTAGATCCAGAGAGAAAGCAAAAGAGCATTGAGTTTCTATTTCCTTAGACAATAATGGTAAATGTTTCATTTACATTCATGGGGTTTTTCATGTTTTTCTTTCTCCTTTTCATTCTGATTTGCATTTATATGCGTTTTCTTTCTGATGGAATGAGAGGGGTTTATATTTTTATTTGTTTCCTCGTGTGATTGACGTTTTTTTGTATCTGTGTTTTGAATTTTTGACTCATTGATGAATTTTGAGTTTGGCGATTGTGATTTTTTTTTTTCCCTCAATATTTGAACATTTTGTGCTGGTTTGAGTCATGGCAGATATTTGACTTCAATCCAGACATGTCTCTCAGAGTTTGGTTTTTAGTCCCTTTCTTGTCTGAATCTTCATTTAGCTACCAGTGGTTGGTTACAGAGACGTCGTTAGACGTGTAGGTGCATTGATGCTGTTTTTGGTTATCTTAAAGCAGCAATCCTATATGCTCTTTGAAGCTAAATGCAAGTTTCTTGATTGTATTTATAATCACATTGCATCTGATGTAGTCGATTTATTATGACCAAAAATTTATGGATATGCAATCTTGTTAAAAGTCATGGAAACTTTAATTTGATGCAAAATTTGTGAGAGCTTTGTTTAGTTATATAAGCAGAGTGCCGTCAGTCAAGGTTTTACGAGTGAAGTTAAATTCTTGTTTTGAACATCATGTTTACATACATCAAAGGACTCGCACTTTACTCCTCGGAATAAAATTAAAAACAAAGTGATATAACTTGGCCAGTTCTTGTTTACATTTCGTTTGTGGAGAAACTATGCACTTTTTAACACCCTTTGTTTCCTGCAGGTTGCTACGTTCAGTCCTGCAGTTGGGTCCCATGTGTGGGTGGAGGACCCCGATGAAGCATGGTTAGATGGTGAAGTTGTAGAGATTAATGGTGAACAGATCAAAGTTCTCTGCACTTCAGGGAAACAAGTATGTGATTTATTATCCTGTTGTTTGACTCAGAGGGCCTCTCATGATGTTCATTTTATTAATCATACTAGATATTTCTTCTGCTTTGTGTGTTTGGCTCTGGAAGCAAGAGAAAATTTAATGAAAACCTTTTACTTTTTGAAAACACAGGTCGTTGTCAAAGCTTCCAATATTTATCCAAAAGATGTCGAGGCGCCAGCATCTGGGGTGGAAGATATGACAAGACTGGCTTATTTACATGAACCTGGAGTCCTTCAGAATTTGCAATCAAGATATGATATTAATGAAATTTATGTGAGTAACTTCACTGAGATTTATCTCTTGTATAGTCAAAAACACATATATGTGTATAACGCACAATCGAAAAGCTATTGCATCTCCGTGTTATTTACTATTTGCTGAACAACTGAATCGCGTTTTACATTCAGACATATACGGGAAGCATACTGATTGCTGTTAACCCGTTTAGAAGACTTCCGCATCTATATAGTAGCCATATGATGGCTGAATATAAAGGTGCCTCCCTCGGTGAGCTGAGTCCACATCCTTTTGCCGTTGCAGATGCTGCATATAGGTACTTTAGCATTTACTAATTGAAAAAACTTTTACTTTTTAATGTTATTATTGATGTAATTGGTCTGTTTGCTTGGTTTTACTCTATTGCAGACAGATGGTTAATGAAGGAGTTAGTCAATCTATCCTGGTTAGCGGTGAAAGTGGTGCTGGTAAAACTGAAAGCACAAAGTTGCTTATGAGATATCTTGCCTACATGGGTGGGAGAGCTGCTGCTGAGGGAAGAAGTGTTGAGCAGAAAGTGTTGGAGGTGAAAAGATAGTTATATTATAGATTCAGAGTTTATTTTGCACTATAAACTGTAGTAAGTAATTAGAAAAGTGATGCTAGTGACCTAGATTGGCTTATTGCGTTGATCTGTTTCTTATTGCTTATATTTACATTTCATACAGTCGAATCCTGTTTTAGAAGCATTTGGAAATGCAAAGACTGTTAGGAACAATAATTCCAGGTAAGGAGGTTTCCTTGTACTTTGCTTCGCGTTCTTTCAATTATATATAGGTTTTTTGTTTTTGTGTGAAAGGTCTGAAATTTTTTTGTCTGTGTATTTAATAGTCGATTTGGTAAGTTCGTGGAGATTCAATTTGACCACTCGGGGAGGATATCTGGAGCTGCTATAAGAACTTATTTGTTGGAAAGATCGCGTGTTTGCCAGGTGTCTGATCCCGAAAGAAACTATCATTGTTTCTACATGCTTTGTGCTGCACCAGAAGAAGTAAGTTTCAGATCATACTAACTTAATCAATAATTAGTGAAGTAGCTGCTGATTCCGGCATACTAATGTACATCTTAATTCTACTGTCAGGATGTTAAGAGGTTTAAGCTTGGTGATCCCAAGACATACCACTATCTCAATCAGTCTAAGTGTATACAATTGGATGGTATGAATGATGCGGAAGAATATCATGCAACAAGAAAGGCTATGGATGTCGTCGGGATTAGTTCTGAGGAGCAGGTAACTCCATTTATCGAATTTAGTGAAACCTGATGTTTTATCTTGATCATCAACTTCTTAACATGCCTGTATGTCTGTAGGATGCAATTTTTCGCGTTGTGGCTTCCATTCTGCATCTGGGCAATATTGAATTTGCTAAAGGAACAGAGATTGATTCATCAATTCCCAGAGATGAAAAATCTTGGTTTCACTTAAGAACCGCCGCTGAGCTTCTCATGTAAATGGCTTGGCTTATAGATTGAAGTGGGTTGATTCTGTATGTGACTGAAGTCGGCATCCATACTCACATGATCTTTTGTTACAGGTGTGATGAAAAATCACTTGAGGATTCTTTATGCAAGCGTATCATGGTAACTCGTGATGAAACAATCACAAAAACTCTTGATCCAGAAGCAGCTCTTCTTAGCAGAGATGCTTTGGCTAAAATCATGTACTCAAGGTTGTTTGACTGGTGAGTTTCTCTGTTCTCAACTGACGAGGAAATTCTTAGTAGCTAATTCTCTTCATTTGGATAAATCAGTTTAAATTGTATTTCAACAGAGCTATTTTATTCTAAATACTCTTCTGTCTATGTAGGCTCGTTGAGAAAATTAATACTTCAATTGGTCAAGATCCTGATTCAAAGTACTTGATTGGTGTTCTTGATATTTATGGATTCGAGAGTTTCAAGACAAACAGGTGCTTAACCGGTATGCCTATTGTTTACAGATTGCATAGATGGTTTCTTATCAATAAAAGGTCTACACAAATTGGAAATTCTGGTTGTTTGACTTAACATATGGAGTTTCAGTTTTTCATGTCTTTCTTTTACATAGTCTTCTATATTGGTCTGATCTGTTTCATCGTCAAGGCAGTGCTGTTTTTAACGTGAACAGTTGAGATTTTTCTATTTCATACTGTTGTTTGAGCTTGTGAGTTTACCCTTCTAAATGTTATTCGAAAGGGCTATTGTTAGATATATATATATATATATATATATATATTAGGCAACTGATGAAACTTATTGGGGGGGAAAGTATTCACTTTGTTACCGTCAAAGAATTTATGACCATGTTGGATTCTAGTTTGTCGTTGTTCTTTGTCCCACTACTTACTGTTGCAAATATTTTTGCAGTTTTGAGCAATTTTGCATCAATTTGACTAATGAGAAACTTCAGCAGCACTTTAATCAGGTTTTGATCAAATAAGCTCTTTCATTTTCTTCAATTTGGCCTTCTGCATTTCTCTAGGTTTTCTAAAAAAATTTATATCGCACTATGCAGCACGTCTTTAAAATGGAGCAAGAGGAATATAAAAAGGAGGAGATCAACTGGAGCTATATTGAGTTTGTTGACAATCAAGATATTCTAGACCTAATAGAAAAGGTTTCCTGTGATAATCTCCATTTGTTTCATTCATGCACAATGATCCTTGAAATGTGACAACTAACATTTGTTCTCTTAGTTATGCTTTTCTCAACCATAGTCGTGATCGCTATTTATGACATTGATAATCTATGTTATGACTCTCATTTTATAGTTGCTCATTCTTGGTGTTTATTTACTTTTACCTTCAGAAACCCGGAGGTATTATCGCTCTTCTAGATGAAGCTTGGTGAGTTTGAAACACAATCTATTTTGTTCGGCTGTCAAATTACTTTTCCAATCCGTTTTTTAAGAAATATATCTGAAGTGATGCTTTCGCTTTGCAGTATGTTTCCTAGATCAACACATGAGACGTTTGCTCAGAAGCTATATCAGACATATAAAAACCACAAGCGGTTTACCAAGCCAAAATTGGCTCGCAGCGACTTCACGATTTGTCATTATGCTGGCGATGTGAGCATCTTTTGCTTCTCCGCTGCATTCATTGGTTCAAATGATGCGTAGAAAGATATACAATATAGTCAGTAGTTGGTTTGTAAATATCTCGTTTAACAACCATTAGGGGTTTTGTTCCAGGTCACGTATCAGACAGAGTTTTTTCTAGACAAGAACAAGGACTATGTTATTGCTGAGCATCAAGCGTTGTTAAATGCTTCTACATGTTCTTTTGTTGCAAACTTGTTCCCACCATTATCTGACGATTCCAAACAATCAAAATTTTCCTCTATAGGTACCCGTTTCAAGGTGAGTCTGGTTTTGATCTCCACTTTCACCTTAGCATGTTTCAATCTGTTTTGTTAAGGTTACAGATTCCATGTTTGTGTTTATTTGCAGCAACAACTGGTATCATTGCTTGAGATTCTTAATACAACGGAGCCACATTATATCAGATGTATAAAGCCTAATAATCTTCTGAAGCCTGGAATCTTTGAGAACCAAAATGTTCTACAGCAATTGCGCTGCGGGGTGCGAATGACATCTCTTTTCGGTTAAATAATCAAGCTTCTCGTGAAAATTATTAATTCCAGAAGAATGATGTTTTTGGGGTGTTGTTGTGACCTTAGGGAGTGATGGAGGCAATCCGGATTAGTTGTGCTGGCTATCCTACTAGGAAGCACTTTGACGAGTTCTTGAACAGATTTGGTATCATTGCTCCACAAGTGTTGGACAAGAAGTAAGATATCTCTTCCTCCTCGGATATCCTTGAATGTGAGGTTATTTTCAAGGACTTGTCTTGCTGACTCCTCTGCTTTTATTTTCTAGTTCTGATGAACCAGCTGCTTGCAAGAAGCTTCTTGATAAGGCTGGACTTGAAGGATATCAGGTAATTTTTTTGATCACCAGAAATATTATTTGTCAGTTTCTTCAGTCTGCTTCTATAATGAGTAACCTGAGATTGGAAGGGTTTACTTTTGTAGATTGGTAAATCAAAAGTTTTTCTTAGGGCTGGACAAATGGCAGACTTGGATACTCGACGAACTGAAATCTTGGGTAGATCGGCGAGCATTATTCAAAGAAAAGTGCGATCATACCTTGCGAAGAAAACTTTTATCCAGCTGCGTATCTCTGCTACACAGATCCAGGCAGTTTGCAGAGGTATTTACAACTCTATTCGAGACTGTAGACTGACATCTTCTTCTTGTTTGTCTTTTTTTTCACTTTACTTCTAAAACTAACTTGCAAACTTGTGGGTCACTACTTTTTCAGGTTATCTTGCTAGAAGTATATACGAAGGTATGCGCAGGGAAGCTGCTGCTTTGAAAATCCAGAGAGACTTGCGTAAGTTTCTGGCTAGGAAAGCTTACACTGAGCTATTTTCTGCTACTATCTCAATTCAAGCGGGTATGCGTGGTATGGTTTCCCGAAAGGAATTGTCTTTCAAAAGGCAGAGTAAAGCTGCAACAATAATCCAGGTATGATGTTATAAAATTACTGAAGTATGGTACTATGAAATTTGAGTTCGTATGGAACACTCCTACTCATCATCAGACAGAATACTAGCAACAAGACCGTCGAATAACGACGGGACTAATGGTTTTTCTCTGTGTGGCGTTCTAATCGTGACAACACCTATTTTACAATACAGACCCGGTGTCGTGTATACTTGGCTCGGATGCATTACAGAAAATTAAAGAAAGCAGCCATCACGACACAATGTGCATGGAGAGGAAAAGTTGCGCGGAAAGAACTTAAAAACCTTAAGATGGTGAGATGTGGATTTTTCTTCGTTTAGTTTTGATTCTTTTGTCTGATCATCCTAGTACTTGATCAAAATGAACTATTTTCTGAAGTTGACTTCTTAAGATATTGTTTTGCATGACAATTAACACAATTCTATAATCCATAGGCTGCTCGAGAAACAGGAGCTCTTCAAGAAGCCAAAAACAAGCTAGAGAAGCAAGTTGAGGAACTGACATGGAGATTACAGTTAGAGAAACGAATGAGGGTGAGTTTTTTCTTTCTTTGTCAAATCGATCTCTGATTTCCTTTGGTTTCCTGCACTCAATTAAGATTGCTAACTTACCATCTTTTCAAATTCAACGCTACAGACTGACCTGGAAGAGGCCAAAAAGCAAGAAAATGCAAAATATGAGTCTTCTATAGAGGAAATACAAAATAAGTTTAAGGAAACTGAGGCGTTGCTTGTTAAAGAGCGTGAAGCTGCCAAGAAAGTTTCCGAGGTGCTCCCTATTATTAAGGAGGTTCCTGTAGTTGACCCGGAATTAATGGAGAAACTCACTAATGAAAATGAAAAGTTGAAGGTGAGTCTCGGATCTGTAGCTTACCATAGTTAACTGGGGATCCATGATGTAATACTACTCTTTACAGAACCTTCTACCAGTTGAAAAATTCTGCTGAAAAGTATTGGTCTCTTCTATATTGATTGTCTTATAGGGGATGGTAAGTTCTCTTGAGATAAAGATCGATGAAACAGCAAAGGAACTTCAGGAGACAACCAGAATTAGTCAGGATAGACTAAAGCAAGCGTTGGCAGCAGAATCTAAAGTAGCGAAGTTGAAGACTGCAATGCAGAGGTACTATTTTGCATGAATCTCTCATTTAGCACTGGTCGTAATATATACTTATCTTGTTCAAACAATTAGCTGATATTTCATTTGCAGGCTTGAAGAGAAGATTTCAGACATGGAAGCTGAGAAACAAATTATGCTTCAGCAAACGATCTTAAACACGCCTGTGAAAACTGTAACAGGGCATCCTCCAACTGCAACTATTAAGGTAGAATGTTCTTTGATACTAAAATATATGGTCTTTTGGGTTACCTTATACTTGTGCTTGATGTTATAAAATTTGTTGATTCCTGTTTGCAGAATCTGGAAAATGGCCACCGTACAAACTTGGAAAACCAGTTCAATGTAGGATAGTTCTTCCAGAATAACATCTTGATCTCTTGGATTTCTCATATCTTTTTCTTTTTCATTTTCTGTTGGTTCATTCATCTGAGGAATATACTTTTCCAGGAAGCTGAGGTCGATGGAAATGCTGGGAAATCTGCTGCAGAACGTCAACTTGTACATGCCAATCACTTTATACTATATATGCAAACTGTTTTAACACGTATTTCCCTTAAAACTGATTTTCTCTATCTCTGCAGGAGAATGTTGATACTCTCATCGACTGTGTTAAGGAAAACATCGGTTTCAGTAATGGGAAACCTATTGCTGCATTTACAATATACAAGTGCCTTCTTCACTGGAAGTGCTTTGAATCAGAGAAGACTAGTGCGTTTGATCGTCTTATTGAGATGATTGGTTCTGCGATTGAGGTAAATAGATCTGCATTCTGATATGTCCCAAAATGCGAAGTCTTGTGTATGTTTTAACAACTTTTGTAAACTGTCTGTCAGTTACTAATCCCTTGGTATAGAAAGATTATTTGCATGACTTATTACGCCATCTGCTTGAGATAGGATTCAACTAACCTTTTCTAATTTGACATTATCTATATAATGTTGTATATTCTCTACTTCTCTTATATCCTTTATTATCGTACATTAATCATCATGGGTAGAGGAGTACAAACCTGATTTGAACTTACTAAAATTGGAAATTTTACTGCTCTACTGGAATTTTATCTTTTCAGAATGAAGATGACAATGGTCATTTGGCATATTGGTTGACAAACACATCAGCACTACTATTTTTACTTCAAAAAAGTCTTAAAACTGGTGGCACCGGAACAACAGCAAGCAAGAAGCCACCCATCACAACCTCCTTGTTTGGAAGAATGGCCTTGGTAGTTTAACTTCTATGTTATTAGTAGGGTTTTGACGAATCTTTTACTTTCAATGTCAAGCATGTTAACTATCCTTTCCCTTATTGTTAACCAGAGCTTCCGCTCGTCACCCAACCTTGCTGCTGCGGCTGAAGCTGCTGCTCTTGCGGTGGTCCGCCCAGTGGAGGCAAAATACCCGGCTCTACTTTTCAAGCAACAGCTTGCAGCATATGTGGAAAAAATATTTGGAATGATTAGGGATAACTTGAAGAAAGAGCTCACAGCTTTAATATCTTTGTGCATTCAGGTTTCATTGATGTCTCTATTTTTCCTGTCTTTACGTTGTTTCCGTAAGCTGTGACCACTAGCTTTCTGCCTTTGCATTCGGATGTAAATATGTTTTACTACTTTTACAAGTTTTGTTCTGTCCAATGTTTTAACTTCAGGCACCGAGAATTTCAAAAGGAGGTATGCAAAGATCTGGTAGGTCTCTTGGAAAAGATACCCCTGCTATTCACTGGCAGAGCATTATTGATGGTCTCAATTCACTTCTTGCCATAATGAAAGAAAACTATGTAAGGAAACAGTAAAACTACCATGACATTGATCTGTTTTCAACTCCTTATATTCTCATATGTTTTTGATGGCTTACGCAGGTTCCCTTGGTACTCATCCAAAAGATACACACTCAAACTTTCTCGTTCATCAATGTGCAATTGTTTAACAGGTAATAATACTTTAAAGTAACATCTAATGGTTTCTACGCACTTTATTACCAATACTTGTCACTGTACAAGACATAAACTTATCAGTTGGATTGTCAGTAAACTAAAAAAAGTTACTGTTTTTATTGCCCAATTTCCTTCTGAAGGCTAGACCGTGGTCAACCAGTTTTCTTACTTTTTTTTTTCTCCCTTAACATCTTCAAACAGCCTTCTACTGCGTAAAGAGTGTTGTACATTCAGCAATGGAGAATTTGTAAAGTCTGGGCTTGCAGAGCTAGAGTTGTGGTGCGGCCAAGTCAATGAAGTAAATTACTACCTCAAAGTTTTCCAAAATGATAGAAACTTTCTTTCAGCTCATTTATATCATTTTGTTTCATTCTTTGATTTTGCAGTATGCTGGGCCATCTTGGGATGAACTGAAACACATCAGACAAGCTGTTGGGTTCCTGGTATGTCTTTCCTCGTTATGAACTATGAGTATACATCCAGAGTAATCGAGTACTTGCTGATAATTGTGTTTTATTCTGGTTGGTTCTGTGATAAGACTGAGAAGTCTCTCGTAAGAATCTCCGCGTAGTTTATACTGTACTTATTAGACTACTGAGAGTCCATTATCTCAAAGACCCGAACCTTGACTACTGCTTCATTAGATTACTGAAACCAAACAGTCTTGTACACAATCTTATGTTGATCAACTGACTTCCCATACAAATAATTCTCTTCTCCTCGTTCCTCTTCAGGTTATCCACCAAAAGTACAGAGTATCATACGATGATATAGTACATGATCTTTGCCCGGTAAAGCACTTTTTTAGTTTCTAGAATTACGTTTTGAGGATACTTTACTATTGGCTTAGACTCTTTATTCAATCATTTTCTTGATTCAATTTCTTCCAGATCCTTAGTGTCCAACAACTTTACCGGATATGCACATTATACTGGGACGACTGCTATAACACCCGAAGTGTGTCTCAAGAGGTATCTAACTGAAACATAACATAAGTTTTAGTGTCAGTTTCAACCCTTTTTCGATGCTGAGAAAAGTGTGAAACCTCTCTCACAGGTAATATCGAGCATGCGTGCGCTCATGACAGAGGAATCCAACGATGCAGACAGCAATTCCTTCTTGTTGGATGATAATTCCAGGTAACTCTCTCGCTCTACTATTCGAGCGAATGGATTCATGATTCTTGAATTGGTATATAGATCAAGTTGTTAGTGTTTTCTAATAATATTTGGATATCTGCCAACAAAAAAGGAAGAAGAAGAGATTTGAGTAAGCTTTAATATCAGTAATAAAGTAAAAACCTTAACCGGATAATTGTTATGTTTTCCCGCAGCATTCCCTTCTCAATCGACGAAATATCCAATTCGATGCATGAAAAAGACTTTGCTAGTGTCAAACCAGCCAAAGAGCTTCTGGAAAATCCGGACTTCGTGTTTTTGCACTAGTAGTTACTTGGAATTGAGAAGCTCAAGTCAGATTCTAAAAGCTCTTCCTCTGTTTTTTAGTCTGAGGTGGAGGGGTGCCTTCTTGAACCAAAAGGAAAGAAGATTACAAAAGTGTAAATTTGTACTTGTTGTGGGGTTGTTTCTTGCAAAATACCTCCGTAATTCTCACCCTACCAATTCATTCATTTATTTAATTTGACCCCATTACAAAGTTTTCCCCGATTTTAGACCCAAGATTATACATACAAACGTCGTTATAGTGATTGTTTTGTTAATTCTTTCCCCACACAAGCTCTTACGTCCAATTTAGTGACTACTTTTGATGACAGATCCTTTTCTTGTACATAATTAATTTAATTCACATTTATAAACATTTTGTTTTTCTGTAAAAAAAAATCACTTGTATGTCTCTCTACTTCTTGCAGTAACGAATATTTTCGATAATTATCTTCTCTGCTGAAATGTAATTCGACTGAAGTAAATACAAACGTAAAAGTATGCTCATTATACAAATCGAAACCTGCTAAAGTTAAAGAATTTAAAATTTATTAATTAGAACTTCGTATCTTAGTTGGGGCATTTTCACAAATATTTATATTTATAAGAAATTAATTATATTTTTATAAAGAAAAAAAAAGGGTTACGAGAAACCCAACCCTTTCGAGACTCGGATAAAAAAAAAAAAAAAACCTCGCGCACCATATTCTTCTTCAAGCTGCGCCGCTTTCTCACTCTGTTATCTCCTTCTTCGATTTTCTCCGGTCGTTGATCTTTCGCGCATAGCTCAGGTTCGTTTCGATCTTGAATTACAATCTTCTTAAGAGAAACGAATTCAGGATTTGATTAACCTACTTGTTCCCAGTTCTATTGTAGAAACTCCACTTAGATTAGGTCGGGGATCTAATCGTTATAGGTTTGATATCGAACTTGTGGGGATTTTTAGGTGACGGAACCTGGGTATGGAACCTTTCGAATTGGTCAGGCTGATGTAGAAACCCTAATTTTTTTGATGTAGAAACCCTGCGAGATGGTTTTGTGTTGTTGAGTAGGTTATTTATCTTAAGCGACTCTGATTAACTCTTGTTAGGGTTTCTGATTGATTCTCGGTTTTAAGCAGGAGAAGAACCTTCAATCTCTCAGAATGTCTAGGAACAAGGGTTTGGCTGAGCAAGATCTTAAAAAATTGGATGTAACTGCGCTACATCCTTTGTCTCCTGAGGTCATTTCTCGCCAGGCTACTATAAATATAGGTGATTTTTTTTAGTTTCATTTTAACTTTCAACCTCGTTCTCCTTAGTCTTTAATTTAAGTTGATGTCAGAAAAACTAACCATGCATAGAAGCTGAAGATGATAGTGTTATGTTTCAGGAACCATTGGGCATGTCGCTCATGGAAAGTCCACTGTTGTGAAAGCTATCTCTGGTGTGCAGGTAAATAATGACTATTCTTTTCCCCCTTTTCACTTCACAGTTAAATAAGCACGAGTAGTTTGAATCTATGCTATATTTTAGTCTCATCCGTGTGAGTGGGTGGACTCACATACATTATCTGTGTGATTTCCTTCTCTTGTGCAGACTGTCCGTTTTAAGAATGAATTGGAGCGTAACATTACCATTAAGCTTGGATATGCAAATGCCAAGATTTACAAATGCGAGGATGAGAAATGCCCTAGACCAATGTGCTACAAGTGAGTACTTGTCTGCAACATTTTTTTTTTCCTCTCTTCTTCTTCTACTGTAAGTTTTGTGTTAACAACTTTCTGTTGTTTTAGGGCCTACGGAAGTGGAAAGGAAGACACCCCAAATTGTGATGTCCCCGGGTTTGAGAACGCCAAGATGAAACTGTTGAGGCATGTGTCATTCGTGGATTGCCCGGTATGATGAATTTAACAGTTATCTTTATACTACATTAAACACGATTTTCAAATGATAGTATAACCATTTCCTGTGTCAATGAGCTGTGCGTATTATTGTGTATTACCTCACCTGTATACTTTTGGGTCTCTCATTCAGTTGGGTGGAGAGTTTTAAGAGTGAGGGTTTATGGAGAAGTATTCATTGATATTTTCAGCTATTGCCTTTCTTTCTCTACTTCATTCTTTTACACTGAGTTCTTGTTATATTCTTCAGGGACACGATATTCTCATGGCAACAATGCTCAACGGAGCAGCCATCATGGATGGTGCACTACTTTTAATCGCTGCAAATGAGACCTGCCCACAACCACAAACATCTGAACATCTCGCTGCCGTTGAGATTATGCAACTTAAGCATATCATAATCCTTCAGAACAAGATTGATCTTATTCAAGAAAATGTTGCCATTAACCAGCACGACGCAATTCAGAAATTTATAATGGTTCGATTTTCTTATCTCTTAAGTATTTTTAGCTACATTACCATTTCATCAGTTTGTTAATCTAAGGCAGGGATCAACTTGGTTCTCGAATTTCTATACATCCTGTCACAGAACACTGTTGCTGATGGTGCTCCTATCGTCCCCGTCTCAGCACAACTGAAATACAACATCGATGTTGTGTGTGAGTACATTGTCAAGAAGATTCCAATCCCTGAGAGAAATTTCGTGTCACCGCCAAATATGATTGTAATTCGATCTTTTGATGTCAACAAACCTGGTTATGAGGTTGATGAGATTAAAGGTGGAGTTGCAGGTGGAAGTATCCTCCGGGTATCTATTCTTTCTCTCTTTCTATCTCTCTCTTGTTGTGCCTCTAAGTACATCAAGCTTTATATGGTGTAATTATTCAGCGTGTCTCTAACTACATTTATATATTGTAGGGTGTTTTGAAAGTCAACCAATTAATCGAAATTCGACCTGGTATTGTTACCAAAGATGAGCGTGGCAACTCAAAATGCACTCCAATTTACTCTCGTATAATTTCTCTCTACGCGGAGCAGAATGAGCTTCAGTTTGCAGTTCCTGGAGGTTTAATAGGAGTTGGAACAACAATGGACCCAACTCTTACTCGTGCTGATCGATTAGTTGGTCAAGTACTTGGTGAAATTGGTTCCCTTCCGGATGTCTTTGTTGAACTCGAGGTATAACCAAAGAGCTGATGATCATACACTATTGAGTCTCTGTTTTTTTTTGTTTGTTTGGTAGTTAATTCATGGTTATGTACAAATTTTAGGTGAACTTCTTTCTTCTAAGGCGTTTGTTGGGAGTGAGAACAAAAGGATCAGAGAAACAAGGGAAAGTGTCAAAGCTAACAAAAGGAGAGATTCTGATGCTCAACATCGGTTCAATGTCCACTGGAGCTAAAGTAGTTGGAGTTAAAAACGATCTGGCTAAACTGCAACTGACAGCACCGGTGTGTACCAGCAAAGGAGAGAAAGTGGCTCTAAGCCGACGTGTGGAAAAGCATTGGCGTTTGATTGGATGGGGTCAGATTCAAGCTGGAACCACCATTGAAGTACCTCCTTCACCTTTCTAAGCTCTGTGCTATTTTTGTCTTGTTTTTTTAGTGTTGCTGGGAAAAATTATTTAACCCCTCAGAAAAAGATAATAAAACTCCTTTTTTCGTGTGGGGGGTTTTGGAGAGTACCTCTTTGCGGATTAATCATCTTCCTACAGTACCTGATTTGTTATACTAGTTTCTCTTCGTTTGTGTTACTTTTCCTCTCTTAGATTTTACGAAATTTTGTTGTCTTTTTCTTTTGAGATTTTCTTTTTGTCAATTCTATAAAATCCAGAAAAAAAAAAAGTAACAACTACTTCGTAAGAAGGATGAAGTTGTAATCATGAACAATATAAATACGACTATCGAGTCAATTGTTGATATCTCGTAAAGAGTTTGAATGAGTGTCAATTGTGTATGGTACATGAGTTACCATCCAACTTCATGGGGTTATCGACTGGGCTTTGTTTGTTTGGGATTGGTTATGAGAGAATGAGTAGTGATAATACTTGGGTTCAAATTTCCGAAACCAATTTTGCAATTCTAATTACTAAACACAAATATTTTCAAGTTAACGAAGACCACCAATAATGGTGCCCTAAGGTTTTCTCAAGTTCCATCAACCCTCTGATGATCACCGCAGAGTTTCTCCCTTTGACTCTGTAAACCCAAACAGATGACATCATCACTATGAATTCTCTGAGCAATGCAGAGAGTTGTTGTTCAGATTCGTAAAAACCTAACATTTACTTCGTTTGATCGAGTAGTTTCCTTTTTTTTAGGTAACATATTTTGTTCTAAAAAAAACATATGAATATGATTGAGTAATTTCCTTTTTCTTGTAACGTATATAAACATTTTTTTTTTTTTTGTCATCAACGAACTAAAGAGAAAACCTGGTATTTAGAAGAAAAAAAAAAGAATTTTCCTTTTTCCTTTTTTAAAAAATGAGTCAGCAATTTCATTTTTCTTATAACGCATACATATGAATATGATTGAGTAATTTCTTTTTCTTTTAACGTATATAAAAGTGGTTTCCTTTTTTCTAGTACAACATAAATTTCCTTTTTCCTTTTTAAAAAATGAGTCAGCAATTTCCTTTTTCTTTGTTTTTATTTTGTTGTCACCAATTTCCTTTTTCTTGTAACGCACAAAAAAGTAAAATTTCCATATTTGTTTTGGGATCAACATAAACACAGATATTCTCTTATAAATACCCTCAACATCTCTTTGAGAAATCAAATCACAGAGACTCTTCAGTCTTCTTCACAAAATAGAAAAAAAAAAAGACAATGAGAAAAGAGAGAGAGCGTACGTTCTCTATTGGCGTAAGATCTATCGAGTTGATGAATTCTGAATAATGACGAAGATTGAGAACTGAATTAGGGTTGATGATGACCCAAACATGCAACAACGACATCAATGGTATAATCCTCCGATCCATCTTCTTCACCATCATCTCTTCTCTTCTAACTCTCAGAATCGGTTGATGAAATTTTGCAGGTTATGGTGCGAGCGAGGCTCATCGGAGGAGGACGCTGTTTGTTTCTTCTTCAAGTCTCATCTGTTTTAACGACCAAGTTGAGGTATAAATATTTCTAGGGTTTTCACTTTGGCTCTTTTCTACAGATTTACTGATGGTTCTTCTAATTCTCTTTGTGCAGATCGGAGAGATGTTTGGAAGAATGAATGAAGTTTCATAGCGTAAACTTGGCCGACAGTGTAACAACATCGAACTGATTCTATAGTGATTGATGGTCCTTTAAAGTTTTATTCTTCCTAACACAAATTGGATCTGGACAGGGACCAGTGGCGGAGGTAGAGTAATATTAGGGGTGTCATATGACACCCATGAAACAAAAAAAATACAGGTTAACTTTTACTATAATAATTAAGTTATACATGGATAAGCAGCTTATTGACACCCCTTTTATAATTTTATTGACACTTCTCAAGTCAAAATATAACTCTCAACACCTATATTCTATATCCATTTAAAAACACAAAGATGCTACTAATATATATATATATATATATAATTTTAAGATTTTAACATATGATTATTGTGCCTTTTTGACAAATTGTTGGGTTTTAACTTTAAGCTTTTAATAAAATTTTAATCGATTAGATGCTTAAACATAATTATAAGTTTATTAAGAAAACATAATTATAAGTTTATTAAAAAACACAATCCTAAAGCACTAAACACAAAAACATAATTAATCAAAAACTTGGACTCTTCATCTTCTTTCGTCATTTTTGCGTAGGCGGATTGAAAGCTAACAAACCGTAAGCCAAATCTTTTGTAATTTATGAAACTTTTGTTTGATACTTCAGTTAATTAAAATACAAAATAGATTTTTGGATATGTCTTTTGGTTTATATATTTTGCATCATTTGGTTTATCGACTTTTGAAACTAGCCTTAATTCTACCAGTTACTATTTTGAAAAATGTATTTTTACGATGAATATTGTAAAGATAGAATCGCGTAATCGTATTTGTAATACCTTATTAAGTGATTGTTTAGTTTTGATTTATTGAAAAGCAGTTACTTGACACTGTGACAAACAAAACAGCGATGAGTAAGTGTAGAATTCATTTTTAGAATGACTATTTGTAATAACATTTTTATTTTAATATAAATTATTTTCGAGAAAAAAATTATGACCCCCATGATTAGTTTTTCTGGCTCCGCCACTGACAGGGACTGAGTCCTGTTGCTGCTTGCTTCTCTAGATGGGGAGATACATGTGTTCCCCTTCATCTGCGTTTATACTACCATGTACGCAAAACATACTCTTCTTGTTTTGTAAGTAATCCCTCTTCTCTGCTTTTCTTTCTTTCGCTCTGTTTTTAAGTTTGCTCAACCAATTATATAATCCCTATTTTTATTTTTGTTTTTGTTTTATTCAACGCAGCCAGGATTGTGGACACCACTCTATCATCATTCATCAACACACTTAAGGGATTTAGGGTTTGTTTATGGTCTCCTCATTTAGGCTTGTTGTTTATATCCATGCTTGAAAATTAACAATGGTTTCTTCTAATTCTATATATGTGCATATCAGATATGGTTTGAAGAATGAAGATGATTCAGACTGGCAGACTGCTCAAGGTATTGTTTCAATCACTCAGTAAGTCCGCTTCAGTTTCCCATCCTCGTAAGTGGAGACTGATAGTTTTTATGGTTTTCTTGTTGCTGCTTCTCTAGTTGGAGATTTTATGGTTCTTATTATTACGATGAATGATGCCTTTTGACCCAACAATGGTCAAAATCCTATTCTTGATCTGTAAGTTATCTTAAAAACCCTTCTCTGCTTTATTTTGTTCTGTTTCAAGTTTATTTATCCCTCAACCACTAATCCTTTTCGTTTTTTGGTCAAACACAAAATATACTAGTGAAGGCACCAAAAGATTCAAAGCAAAACCTTTGGAACAAACAGGTATTTGTCATTGCCTCGTGGCTCGTGCTAACAATTGAAACTCTCTGATTCCTTTCAAGAGTTAAAAGGTAGTTGAGGAAGGATGTTAATACCATCGAAACCAATGTGTTGTGTTCTTTTTGATGCAGATTTTGGCAGCTCAAGCTTGCCTGCATCAGAAACAAGTAGACCACATTTGCTAGAATTTCAGGTAAATACCATCCATCTATTTATCATCACTTTAGAACAGACTCATAGCTTAACGAATCCATTTTATCAATTTACAAGGAACTCATTTCTTATTTCCTTACAGTTGCAGGAGGAACTTCATCTTCATCTGCACTTGGGCCAAAAAAAACAGTTACAGTCGTCTCACGCCAAAGGCAGTCATCAAAAAAGTGTGGAAAGGTAGCTGAGATTCTTAATTTTAGTACTTTCCTTTTTTTGGGGAAATTTCCTTTTTCCTTATAACGTATAGAAGAGTAAATTTCCATTTTTTTTTTTTTTGCAGGGAACAACATCAACAATTCAACACATATGATTCCTTATAAATACGCTCAACATCTATCTATTTGGGAAATCAACACAGACTCTTCTTCAGTCTTCACCAGTTCACCCCAAATAGAAAAAACGATGATATACAAGTTTATAGAGGCCGGAGTTTTTCAATGGCGTCGATGTTTGAAGAGTGAAGAAGATGCAGAACAGAATTAGGGTTTGGAGAATAAACAACAACAACGACATCTATGGTCTAATCCTCTTCTTCAGTCTTCACCATCACGTTTCTCAAATTCTTTCATCGATAAAACGTACGGACCATCACCGTCTCTTCTTCTTTTCTTCTAAATTCTAAATCTCGCAATGGTTGATGACTTTTACAGGATACGGTGCAAGTGAGGATTGGAGGAGGGCGTTGCTTGTTTCCATGGCGTATCTCCTTCAACTCTCATCTGATTTGAGGACCAAGTTATAAGGTATAAATATTTCTAGGGTTTTCACTTTGGCTCTTTCTGTAGATTTACAAATTAACCTACGATGGTTCTTCTTCTAATTTTCTCTATGTACAGATCCGGGAGATGGTTCGAAGAATGAATGAAGTTTCATAACAAAAAAACTTGGTCGGCATGGCGTACTCACAGTAACAACATCAAACTGATTCTAGTCATTGTTGGTTCTGATAAAGTCTTATTCTTTGTTACACAATGTTAGATCGGATAGAGACTGAGATTTCTTTATGTTTTTACTTGTTGCTTGCTTCTCTAGATGGAGGAGATACATGGTTCCCTTTTCATTCGATGGAAAAGTCCTCTTCTTGCTATGTAAGTAATCACAAAATCCTCTCTGCATGCCTTTCTTTATTTTTCTTCTGGTTCAAGTTTTCTCAACCAATTTTAATCCTTTTTTTCTTTTTTGTTATGTTCAATGCAGCCAGCCTATCATCAACACTTCTACAGATCATATATGGTTTGAATAATGGAGAAGATTCACACTGCTCAAGGTTTGTTTCAATCACTCAGTAAGTCCGACCTTACGATGGTTAAATCCTATTCTTGATCTGTAAGTTATCTTAAAATCCTCTCTGCTTTAATTTCCTTTACTTTGTTCTGTTTCAAGTTTATTACAACTGGAACTCGAGAAGACACCAAAAGATTCAAAGCAAAACCTTTGGAACCAAAGAGGTTCTTGTCACTGCCTCATGAGTCATGCCAACGTTTCCCTTCCGTAGGTAATATATAACATCGAAACTCTCTGATTCCTTTTAAGAGTTATAAGAAGTAAAGAACTTGTTCTGTTAATACCATCGAAACCAATGTGTTCTGTTATTTAATGCAGATTTTGGCAGCAGTTTCAGCTTTGCCTGCATCAAAAACAACCACATCTGCTACAATATCAGGTAAGTACCATCCATCAGAGATTATATATTATCACTTAATGAATCCGATTTATCAATCTTCGAGGTACCCATGTTTTTTTTACTGTTGCAGGAATCTCATCTTCAAACAATGGCAAGGGCTAACCAGCATACAGAGACATATTCAGTGTTGAAGCAGGTATGAAGCTTCTTTTCACTTGCATTTTGAGAATTATACTCGTTTGATTTATGGTTCTCATTTATAGGCTGTTGTTTCTGCAGATTTAAAGCTTAACGATATGATTCCTGGTTCTATGTGCAGATCAGAGATGGTCTAAAGAATGAAGTTTCATTACTAAAAAACTTGAACATGAAACTGGTGCTAGTGATGGATTCAATTCGTCTGATTTGTCCACTTCAAGTTTCCCATCCATAGGTGAGAGTCTAAGTTACCACTTGATGAGTTAGATATGGTGGTACTTGGTAGTATTGATCTGTAAGTTATCTCTAAATCATTGCCATATATTTTTTTTTGTTATATTCAATCACAGTCTCTTCTCTTTTACTCTCAGCATCGTTGATGAGTTATATATGGTGGTAGTATCGTTTTGGTGTCTTTGCAAGTGAGGACTATGTTTTTTTCATGGCTTTTCTTCAACTCTCACCTGATTTGACGAGAGCTCGACTAAGAAAGGTAAAAATCCAACCTGCTCAAGGTTTTGTTTCAGTCATCAAAACTGGTTTGTTTCAGGTCAACTTCAGTTTATTCTGATTTTTGCACGAACGCCATTAATTAGAACCCGTTAGCTACAACTCTTTCATTACGACGCAAGCCTCAGGAAAAAAACAAGTTATTCTCCTACTGAATCAATCACAGTTAAGCTAGCCATCTTGATACAGAGATCAACAACAAGACTGCATATGCCAGGTTCTATATCATTTCTTTTGAGATAGTATGTATTGTAGTTAAGTTAGATGAGAGGCCATCCTAATGCTCTGTCTTGTTCATTCAACAGTAATCTAAGGGATGCGAGGTTTGAGCAGATGGAAAACAAAGAGAATAGACCTTGCTCAACAGAAATTTCAGGTAAGTAGGTACCCTCCATGACAGATTATACTGATTCTGTAGTGATTGACGGTCTTTTACTAATTGACTCAATAACTCTTCTTTGTCCACTTCAAATTTCTGATCCACATCTGGTAGAATTTCAGGTAAATACCGTACCCTCCATGACAAGATTATATAATAATCACTTTAGAACAGAGTCATAAGCTTAATGAATCTGTTTTATTAATTTACAAGTATCACCCCCCAGATATTTGAGAGTAACGGAGAGATGGGCACCTTTTGGCATCACCAAAACATTTAGGGTTCACTGAATTGGTAATATCTACTGTAACCTTTAGTTCGACTGATATTTTCTTGATACCGTTGATGGTTTTGATTACAGGTGGGATGAACAGCAAAAGCTGAGGAGCATGTTTCTTTTGCCTTAAAATCCGCTGGCGTGCTTAACAACAACATTAAAGCTGATGCTAGTGATGATGATGGTCTTTGACTCAACGTACATCTTTCTTTACCGCTTTCAAAATTTCTATCCATAAAAGTAAGACTGAGAATTTGGTTTCCTTGTTGCTTCTGTAGGGATGACCCAACAACGACAATGGAGCCATCCTCTTTTTCTTGATGTGTAAGTTATCTCAAGATCCTCTCTGCTTTTCTTTATTTGCAAGGACCAAATTACAACTGTACTTCTCCCACCCAATCGAAAAAATGAAAGAAACATCATCCAAATCCGATCCTACTTTGTCAAGCTGGCAAATTCAGATCGTCGCTTTCGTATCTTATGACATCCCAATCTAACTGATACGACAAATAGTACATTCTCGGAAACACTTAAACATACAAGTACGGTACGTATATACAACTCATTTCTAATCCACAAAATGTCATAATCATCTCAAACGCTCCATAAGTTTGTCTTATAGGTATCAACTCTCTCTCTCTCGAGATTCTTCTAATCTTAAATTTGACATTGACTTTATGTATATATCTTTTTCATTATTAGTATTTTTCTGTTTCAGCTTCTCAACCTTAATTTTATAAGCTATAATAACCATGTAACAGAATATCATATAACCGATGAAAACAATTGTCAAAGTCACGGTATTGTGTATACACACATTACTAAATCATTCTGTATAATTCATGCAATATAACAATAAACAAACAGGTTTGATTATCTCCAACTAAATGACTTCAAGACTTCCACATGTTTAACACTACGAAGCCAATAGATCAATCGTTTTTTTTGGCATTGTGGAAGATTAGGTGAGGACATTTTTAGCGATATTTTTGTTATTAAATCTTTTTTGTGAAAACTCCCTTTCATTTCTAGAACTGGACACTTGACGACTTGCCCCTAAATTGGTCCAATAATACATTTATGGGCACAAAAACAAAACTGGATATCGTTTTAATGTCATTTACTCATAAATGGGCCTAAAGATTGACCTGTTTATTTGTGGCCTATATCATTCGACCCATTCTGACTTTTGTTATTTCTAATGTACCACTATGAAGGTAACTATTGATTATTAAAATTTTAATATTACTAATGTCAGTTGTGTGTGATCATTTGGTGAATATCTTATTAATACCCAGAAACTTATGTATATAACTAAGTATACATGTGAAAAAAAAATAAAAAAATTTAGTCAAAGAACAATGTGCAATATATATATTGCATGTTAGAGAAGTTAATGAACTCTATCTACTTTGAGGAGTATTTCCTTAATGTTGACCGGACGGTTACAACACTAATCATACTTAACGGCTCATCATTCGAAATTATTATTATATATTATATACGTGTATGGCTATAGTAGTTGGTTCTTGTACAGTATTTTATTTATTTTCAAAAAAATCGGAATTTCATGTGGCCTCATGTGTTTTCTGCTTCTCTTAAAATCGACTCTTGTAGTAGTATTAAATTTAATTATGTGACTGATTTTCTTGGTGTAGTGCTTAATTAACTAACAGTTGACAAACAAATTCATTATAAGTAATGCTTAAGACAATCTTAAAACAATGAATCAGTAGTCAATTAGCTAGATCAATTAATTCAAACAAAAAAAAAGTCAAACTTAGCACCTTTAATCAAATATTTTGCCACGTTCCCAAAAATTATCATTCACTCGCCAATTTAGTTATTTATGCTATAATTATTGATATATTTTATACATATTCTTAGTCCATATATGAACCAAAACATAATTTTGAATTATTCGGTATATCACATTAGATATATTAAAACCATTTAGTTATTATTATTATTAATTGAAAATTAGTTAAATGTCAAAAAGAAAATTAAAAAAATGCAATTATTTGCTAAAATACTGTTGGATCATTATTCATAATCTCTGACACATACATGTATATACGTGTAGGTACATGTATATTACGCATGCATTATTAAATACTAATTTTTCATTACATGTAAGAAACAAGTTTGACTTTTATAGTTGAGTAATCTCCGACTCCGAGCGAGGAGCAGTGGTTAAGGCAAAATTTATGATAGATCATCGCGTCACATGCAATCATGCATTACCCACCCTAAACTTCCTATACTTCATTATATCGATCATTAATTAAACTCCCACTAATTAATAAAAACTCTATTTTACTAACTTTTAATTTTTCTTAAGTCTCATTTCTTTTAGAATGATGAGATTCCTATTTCGGTAAGACGATTATATTTATAACTCGGAGCAACTTTTGGGTAGGATCCATATGTATAATATGTACTTGTTGCAAATTTTATAAAAATCCACCATGATTATACTATTATACGATTATGTAGTTTTAATTAATATATATATATATATATAGAAATAAAAATAAAAATGTTTTTAACAAAAAATATCAATACGAAACCTTTTGGACTTTGGAGTATCTACGAGGGGTCCCGATTTAAAGAGTCGATCACTGAACCTAACCGAAAACTTTAAGAATAATTAATCAAATATACAAAGACACTATCAATTATAGTACTCTTCTCTTCTTTTTTTAATTAACTTATGCAAATATTATATATGCAGGCTCATATAAAATTATTACTGACGTGCCACCAACCTCAAATCTTGATGTATAAATCACACTCATAATTATGAGCAACATTATGATACATATTAATTAGTATGCATTCTCGATAATGACCTTTGAAATCATTATAACTTCTTACAACGGGTTCATTACCGCTGTTTCACTGGCTTTTCTCTGAACCCATTACATGTTCAATTATATAGCAACATACAATACTAATAATGGCTACTGATATACTAATAAAACAAGCACAATTATTTCAATTTCTTTTCCTTAAAAAAGTTTTAATAGAAAAAGAAAAAAGTACAAACATAGTTATACATATAAAGCTGTGGGAAACAATGTCGGCGTATATTAATTTACTTGAGTTCCCCACTATTTCGATTTTACAATTTACGTATGCTTGTGATTCCATATTCTCGAACCTCGCTAGCTTCCAAACAAGTAGTTATGCTAAACAATCAAACAATTTTTTTTTAATAATAAATGACAATAATACATGAACTTCCTTTTCATACAAATTGATAATTCGAAGATTATTGTATTCAAAGGAGAAACGGGGAAATAGCAATTGTAAATGATTATCACATGATTATAGAGCAATACTACATATATTTAGCTCAAATAATACAGTCAAATCGTGAAACATAGATATTATACTTCATGATCTAAATCTTTTATTATTTGGATCGGCGATGCTTGTAATTATGAATGTTATAAAGATATTTGAGTGTTTTGGGTATTGAATTCAGTAACATTTCACCTAATGGGAATAACGATTCGTGCACATGTCTATGTCATTTTCCCGATGAATATTTATTTAGCTTTTTTAATGCTAATTTTAAAGTTAGTGGAATACATCCATGCATGCATATATACTTGTACTTCCCGAAAAATATTTATACTAGTATATATCACGATTTTTCAGGAATTTCTACGAGTTTCTAGAACATAGGTACGTTTATGAATACACTTAATAATAATATAATGGCAATTTTATTCTACATAATATCAAAAGAGCTGTTATGATTAACATTGCGATTAGTGAAATGAGTGCCAACTTTTGCTTCATTTTCTCCAATGAAAGTCTTCAACTAATTTTGAGTGTATTACTCCTAAATGAAAGTGGTATTAAATATATTTCATTAATAACATCCACCAAAGCTTTTATTTACTAAAAAACATCCACTAAAGTATATACTACTAATTAATTGGAAAAAGGGATTTAACAAACTAGCTTCCAACTATTCCCTTTGGAGAAATTAAAAAAATAAGGAAATCAATATACAACTTGAATTACCTAAAAGGACAAAGAAACAAATGAGAATAATTTTTTTTTATTCGTAATAATATATATTTTTAGAAAAGATTGAGAAAGATTAGTCGTAATAATAAAATTAAGAAAGTTGCAAATTGATTTGATGTGGTTAGGTAATCGGCGTTATGGACCCGCTCCCTGAACTCGTCATCATCATCATCTTCTCCACGTGGTCTGTATTTGTCAGCGTGACGTGCCACGTGGATTTATATGACCAATGATTGTATTAACTTGTTCATATTTTAATCATACAGTATTATTGTTTTCGTTTAATAATCGTAGTAATTTAACCAGTGGGCTTAATTAATCATTAATTTATTTTTCTGCTTAATTTTATTTTTGTCTTTTTGCCAACTATAAACAGCAAAATATAAACTCTTTCAATAATCAAAAACACAATATACGAATACCTTATGTTTAGTGAGTGATGCATATGTATAAGAAGTTAAAAAGCTATCGGTATCATACGTACGTACTGATATACAAGAGTATCTCTTTCATTTGCGTTAAGTATGGTTCATACTAAAACCTCATGGTCTGGACCATACGATCAAGTTTTGGATGATGTTTCTAGTCATTCATTATCTTTTTTGGTCCACTCTTCAATTTATTATTACCCTTTCACATCATCACTAAATTTTAAGTAATGTTTGTTACAAAAACCGACGGAATAATCAAAATTTTAAATCATTAATCATATTACCAAGTATTTTAATTCTATCCTCACCAACGTATATACATATTAATAAAAATGCAGCATATGGTTATGGGTTATTGTGAGATATACTCTAATCAAAGTCGCACCACAAACTTTGCAATAAAAAGAATCGAATATTAATATTTCTATAGTTTCTATATATAAAAAAGGGAACGTTAAGTAATGTTAAATTAATTATTTCGCATTTTAAGCAAGAGCATATGGCTAAAGTTAGGTCCTAACTAAAATATTGCATACAAATTATTCACACTAATAGAAAAATGAAAAATAATCAAATCCAGAGAAGGCGCAATTCACATGCAGTCTCGTCACAACTCTTAACTAGTAGTGTATATATACATACATCTCTCCTCACTCCAAATCCAAACCAATACATCTCATTCATTCTTCATACATCCAAAACAACGTTCAACGTTCACTACCTATACTCTCAAATCGATCTAAAGTTCAAAACCCACTCTAAAAAACAAAAAATGGAGAATATGTTTAGACTAACGGCAAGTGAAGAATATTTCTCAGACCGGCGGTGTGTTTGGGTCAACGGTCCGGTTATTGTCGGAGCCGGTCCTTCCGGTTTAGCTACAGCAGCTTGTCTTCATGATCAAGGAGTCCCATTCGTCGTGGTCGAGAGATCAGATTGCATAGCTTCACTGTGGCAAAAACGTACCTACGATAGGCTCAAGCTTCACCTGCCCAAGAAATTCTGTCAATTACCGAAAATGCCCTTCCCGGATCACTACCCTGAATACCCAACGAAACGACAGTTCATCGACTACCTTGAGTCTTACGCAAACCGTTTCGAGATTAAACCGGAGTTCAATAAAAGCGTCGACTCTGCTCGGTTTGATGAAACCAGCGGTCTATGGCGTGTTAGGACGACCTCGGCGGGAGACGAAATGGAATATATTTGCCGGTGGTTGGTGGTGGCGACGGGAGAGAACGCCGAACGTGTTGTCCCGGAGATTAACGGGCTTAAGACGGAGTTTGACGGAGAAGTGATTCATGCGTGCGAGTACAAGTCGGGCGAGAAATTTAGAGGGAAGAGAGTTCTTGTCGTGGGATGTGGAAACTCCGGCATGGAAGTGTCTCTTGATCTTGCTAATCACAATGCTATTACTTCCATGGTCGTTCGAAGCTCCGTTCATGTGCTACCGAGGGAGATTATGGGGAAATCAACGTTTGGGATCTCAGTGATGATGATGAAGTGGCTACCTCTATGGCTTGTAGACAAGCTTCTGCTCATCTTATCGTGGCTGGTGCTAGGGAGCTTATCAAAGTATGGGCTCAAGAGGCCTGACATAGGCCCAATGGAGCTCAAAAGCATGACCGGAAAGACACCTGTTCTCGACATCGGTGCTCTGGAGAAGATAAAATCCGGCGACGTAGAGATCGTACCCGCGATCAAACAGTTCTCGCGTCACAACGTGGAGCTCGTAGATGGACAGAGGCTAGACATCGACGCAGTGGTTCTTGCCACCGGTTATCGCAGCAACGTCCCATCTTGGCTTCAAGAAAGTGAGTTCTTCTCGAAAAACGGGTTCCCGAAATCGCCGTTCCCAAACGCGTGGAAAGGGAAATCGGGTTTGTACGCCGCCGGATTCACGAGGAAAGGATTGGCAGGAGCATCAGCTGACGCCGTTAACATCGCTCAAGACATTGGAAATGTGTGGAGAGAAGAGACCAAACGACAGAAGATGAGAAGAAATGTGGGTCACCGAAGATGCATCTCAGTTGCTTAAGCCTCAAGTTAGGGATGGATTAACAGAAAAGGAAATATATCGTAATTTGTTTATTTGTATTATACCGAAAGAGTCAAGAAAGGCCCTCTCCTGAAGTCCCTGACCGTGTTTTTTTTATTACACACCTGTATGGGCGTTTTGTAAAATTAGGATGACGTGGCTCTTTTTTTTTCCTCAATACTTAATATGGTTACTTTTTGTAAAATACTCTTTGGGAAGTAGTAATTACTGTAATTAAATTTAATCTGACTCATCTGGCATTGAGAACAAAGGGAAACAGGCTCAGTTCATAATAAATGGGCCCAGCGTACAAAGGCCCAGATTTGTAGATTACGTATAGTAGAGAAGTGTTGAACCAGCAGCTCGGCCCGTTTAAAGACCAAGCTCGACCTATTTTGAACTTCACTTGGTCGAGTAAAAGATTTTGATTCGATTTTTTGGTTTAAAAGTGCAAAGGTTTTTTTTTGGATCATTTTCCTTCTGAATATCTTGGATGAGAGAAACAACAAAAAGGTGGATTTTCTAAGTAGCACACTCACAAGAACTCTTTTTTCTTCTCAGTCTTCATCAAAAACTTGTTATAGCGAATCATACTGCAACAAATCAAAACCCTACGAGCTTTTCGATTTCTCCTTGAAAATGCGAGGGAGAATCTCATGTGCACCAATGTCCAGAGCTTGCGGTTCCCTGAAATCAAATCTTTAACTCTTTAAACTCTCGAGTTAGATACAAAAATTTGAATCTTTGATGCATCCAAGTACAACAGCTTGTGTTTAAAGTCTCATGGGTACTTCATCAAATTCTTAAAGCCCATAGTAAAACCAGGAAGAATAAGTGTTAGAGCAAGAACCTGCACAAAGTTTGGCCTTTTTCTTTCGAGCTAGAGATGAACCATACTTTTCGAATAGCGGGAGATTCAAACTGAACAAAGATTCCATCATTTTGTCCAAGTTTCCATTTCCTTGAGCCTTGACCTTTCCACACCTGTGAGGGACCGTTAAACCATTAGTCCATATATGCAAACCAGAAAGATAAAGACTCTTTCGCAAGCAACAAAACAAAAAAGACAGATGTGATTTTCACCTGTGGGTAGGATATACTACTCTTTGGTGCTACTAAGCAAGCAGCCTTGGAAAATGACTCTTCTGCGTATTGCCTCAGATACGTAAAGCAGTTACTGTGCGTATCCGGAGACTGAAAAGCCTGAAGTAGGAAAACAAATTGTTTTAGCCAAAAAAAAGGAAACAAAAAAGGATTGCCTGTAAGATCTCAAGTTGGCGCATGCCTTTAATACCTTATCGATGTTGACAGCTGGTGCATACTTATCGGTTTGTGTTTTCTCTTTATCAAGAAGGAAATAGACTCTAGTATCGACTTTAGATGTCTCGTGCCACGACTTCACAGCTGTTTCCATTGTCTCAACAATAAAAGAGAACATCTCTTTCCAAGACTCTTCAGTTCCATAGGCATCAGACTGCAAGTGTTCATTCATATAGAGACATAATCAATTTCAGAATCTGAGTTGGAACACTATATTATAAGCAACGAGAAAGGCTTATACTGATTCTCTGGAATTACACTTGGAGAACACAAAACCAGGACTAGGACTAACCATTTCAGATTTAAAACTTTCAAGATGCTTGGCCATGTCAACATTAGATCTTAGATTCTCGAGTTCTTGAGCTCTCTGTTTATCCTTCTGCAACTGACCGAGCCTCTTGATTTTTCTAGAAACTTCTGTGCTCTGTGGGTTGTGCTGCAAAGCCATTTCAAATGCAGCCAAAGCCTGACAAAATCATCACGATTTTAACCATTATGGTACAACGGTTGATATAAAAAATCTAGATAGAACGAAAACATGAGAAATCTTACATCTTCGTATTTCTCCATGGCTTCGAGCACACAACCTTTTCTGAAGTACCCCTGAAGAAGACAGATCAACAAAATCATTGTTTACACAACGTTACAGATGCTTTATACTTTTATAGGTTGTTGTTGATGAACCCGAAAAAGAAGAAAAAAAACAAACATTGTCAGGTTATGAATTCACCTTCTCCCACTGAGGGTTAAGTTTAATGGTCGTGTCAGCATCAGCTAAGGCTTTGCTAAGCTTAACTAGACTCAAAAATGCAGCAGCTCGATTACTGCACCGGAGAAACGAAAAGCTTTGTTACACTCACATTGATTCAACATCATTTTTCCAATTCATAGAACCTTAAAAACTGAAAAAACCTCAACTCTTTAGGATTCAAAATCACAATCAAGGATAATAAAGCAACTGAGATTAATAGCATATTTTTTTGCCACCTAAGCAAATCTCATTTCCAGGTCTAAAACATATCTGACAGGAGAACAAAACCAGATCTTCTGAGAAACCAGCCGAAATTGAAAGATTTGGAACAGGAATGTCGTAATATCATTTCGATCGTAGAAGAAGAAGAGTGAAAAAGAAACCTGTAAAGAGTAGCGTTAGAAGGATCGAGCTTGATGGCTTGAGTGTAGAGAGCAGCAGCTTTAAGGAAGTTGCCAGCTTTGAAGAACTCGTTGCCTTTGTCCTTGAGAGATTTCTCCGCTTCTCCACCATTAGTTGCCTTGCCTGATTCCGCCATCATTTATCGAGTTTTGTAAGAACACGAATCCAAGTGAGATTTTGCTTTTCTATTTTAGGGTTTATAGACTTGCCTTGTTCCTTTTTGAGATTTCGATTTTCTCTACTAAACTAATATCGCTATATAATCAAAAATCATATACTACTGTTATCTTTTTTAATCTATCAGAGAGGTTTGTATATGTTTTGAAGGTATTCTGTAATTTGTGGGATGTATGATTCAGAAAATATTCTTATGATCGTGGTCCAAAGTAATTTGTTGAGTACAAAATAAAAGCCCAATGGGCCTGAAATCTGTCAAATAAAAAAAGATTCGGCCATATTCCACTCCACCGACAAACCGACGGTCCAAAGACGGTAAGCGCTAATCACTTATTTCGTTTGAATTGAATTATCCCAAACCCATTTTATGTATATACACATTGGTCGTGTACTTTACGATTTATTTATTTTTAAATTGTTTCTTTTTTTTCTTTATAGTATTAACCTATTAATTGTGTTTTTGACAGATCTAAATATTAAATTATGTATACAGCTTTTTTACACCAAAAATAAAGTATTAATGAAAATTTGGTGGGACTTAATTTGGTAGCACGTAGCCTGTAGTTTTCAAAATTACGGAAACACATTATTAAATTTCAATGTTATTGTATTAGAAATTGTTGATGGGAAATATTGCAACTACCAACATATGTATGTATATAATTTATCGTGGTATTTTAGTATTTACTCGTTAAACTATCTTCCATAAAAATTGTTTTTTTTTGTTCTTATAGAAAAATCAATTGTGGAAATAAATTAGGAAAAAGTTATCAACAATAACAAAGAAGATTATAAAATAAAAATAAAATAAACGCGTTCCCTTCGTCTCTTTTTTGCTCTAAAGTCTAAACCCTTCATACCGAAGCATTTCGTTTTCAGTTTGAATCTTCAATTCGTCTCAGATTTAGATCCAGCGTAAAGATTTTTGGAGCAAAGATCTTTGCATTGTTCATCTCCTACTTTGTAATGTTGTTGATCTTAACTGGAACCCACTCGATCGATTGACTCGTTTTATTTTGGATCCTTGTTGACTCGGCGAGTTTGCCTTAGGGGGACATGGGAGGTGTGCCTTCAACGCCGCGTAACACCGGTGGTGATGATGTTTCCGTGTCGGAGTACCTCATTGCCACTTTTGTAGGGGAGAAATCGTTTCCATTGGTGTCTGATTTCTGGAACAAGCTCCTTGAGCTTCCGTTGAGTTCTCGGTGGCCTACTGATCGGGTTCTACAAGCCTGTGAGCTTTTCGGTTAGTGATTCTATTCCCGGATGTGTTGCCGAATTTACTATGAGCGGATGATATTGAATGTTAATGACGACCTAGTGGTGGAAGTTGGAGAATAGATAGTACTTTGAAGTTTGATGATGTTTTTTGCTTCTCCGAATTTTGTTTCAGCACAAAGCAATGGCTACACTAGGCACCTTGCAAAACTATTGATTCATCTGTCTTGGTGTTTGCAAGAGCTTCTTCAAGATTCTGATGCTCAGTCTCCTGTCTATAAGAAAGCTGTTAATGCGACATATATTTCATCCGTCTTTTTGAAGCATTTGATTGAGAATGGAAAAAGTGACAGTCTCGAGGAGTTGCATCTTTCTCTCGACGAAAGTGAGCCAGTTCCACATGGCTTTGTCATGGGTAATGACGCTCTTTACTACTTCTTAGTTATTTTTAGCGTTTAAGGTAAATATTAAGCTGTCTTGAGTTGGCTTACTAAGAGTGTGTATTAATGGTAGATCAAGACATCCAGAATTTTGTCATGCATAGTGTCTTGAGCTTTGTTGGATCAACTGAAGTGAGGTATGCCATGCTTATTCTGTATATCATTTATCCTTATATCAGTTGCGGTATTAAATTTCATTCTCCTGATTTTCATCATTTATTTGGCAAGTCCCAACTCGTATGTTCTACATCAGGAACTTCTGAACTTCATGCTTGTTACAATGTCGACACAGCTTCTCTCCGGACCATCACCTGGACCAAGAGATGCGAACCCATTTATTGATGCAGCGTTGGCTCAGGTAACTGTTTTAATTAGTTTTTTGTTATCTTTTTCATAAACTTTTCCCTTTATCAATTTCCTCCCCTTCCTATGCTTCAATTAATTTCAGGAAAAGTCTCTAGTTTGTCTGGCGGTCAGAAGATTGCTACTTAATTATATTTCCCGACACCGTACTCCTCCAAATGCAAAATCCTATTTGTATTCTGATGGAGATTCACAAGGCATTTTGGAAAGAGTTGGTTCTGCAGCTGGTAAGTGTTCCGTATAATATGCTGTATTTTATCGTACCAAATTGCCCATATTGACCTTTGTACTGCCTTTCCGTTGAATATGTTTTCATACTTAGCTTTGTGAAACATTCCATGTATTCATGAAACCTTTATTTTCATCATATGCAGCAACTTTTGTGCTCTTGCCTTTGAACTATCTTGTAAATAATAGTGGCGGATCAAAAAATCCACTAGCAGAGTGCAGCCTTCATGTTTTACTTATCCTCATCAACTACCACAAGTCTATCATGAGTGATGAGTCTATGACGGATAAAAGTGATGACAATACTACATCAGAATCTGTTTCTAAACTCCATGTATTTACCTCTGGCAATACTTTTAGCAAGGCTCTAGCAAACGCTAGAGATGTTGAATGTAAGCATTTGTTTCATTTTCTTTCTGAGTAGGGTGATCCTTATGTGTATGTCTTAACTATTAGTCTGATTGCAGTTGACCGCTCAGATGTCGAGGGAAATGCTCACCCTGCTGGTCCACATGTTCGGATACCATTTGCTTCGCTATTTGATACTCTTGGCATGTAAGTTGTATATTCTTTAGCTTTTCTTCTACAGTGAGTTTGTTTTGATAGACATATATCCTGTTTAATTTTTTTAATTCTCTAAGTTCACTTCTATTGTGTGTAATAACGCAATCTGGGAAATGTAGGTGTTTGGCTGATGAGGGAGCTGTCTTGCTCCTTTACTCATTATTACAAGGGAATTCCGACTTTAAGGAGTATGTGTTGGTGCGAACTGATATGGATACTATGGTATGATTCATAAACTGCCACTCAATGAGTTTCATGTGTCTGATTCATTTCTTTTGTTCCATTTTTCCTCAAAAGTAGAAATCTCTTCATCAGTTGTACTAACAGTGGAAGTTTATTTGTTGAGGTGAAGCCCTTCTGGTTTCGTACCACTGATCTATGGTTTAAAATATGTATATTTTGACAGTTGATACCCATTCTGGAAACTCTGTATAATTCATCGAGGAGAACATCATCCAATCAAATATACATGATGCTAATCGTACTGCTCATACTTAGTCAGGATTCATCTTTCAATTCAAGTATTCACAAGATGGTACATGCTGATTCTAATTGTAGGATTGCAATGATATTTCTCAACTCCGAAACTATTTTCTGACTGCGTTTAATTATAATAGATACTGCCTAGCGTTCCATGGTACAAGGAGCATCTCCTTCATCAGACGTCCCTTGGTTCCTTGATGGTCATTATTCTCATAAGAACAGTGCAGCATAACCTTTCAAAACTTCGGGTATGACTTTAGATTTACATCGTAGCATTGAAATTTTTCAGATACATTAGTCTTAGCTTAGCAGTTTGGGTAGGTGCAGCTTTATAAGAGTGATGTCAAGTTAAAATCTAAGACAGATAGCAAATTCTTCCGACAACAGGAGATATTGGACACTTATTTGGAGATGTATCACACATTGGACACTTCATATATAAATCCCTTTCCATTTAGGCTTGGTGGTGTTATCCCATCTTAGATATAAAAGGCCAATCATTTGGAAAAACAGGAATGAGTGGAATGAATTTTTGTCACAAATTCGGTTTCATGGGATGTTTCAGGATGTATATCTGCAGACTACTTGCCTTGCTACCTTGGCTAACATGGCACCTCATGCCCATCATCTAAGTGCATATGCCTCACAGAGGCTTGTCAGCCTTTTCTACATGCTATCTCGAAAGTATGAAATTATCTCCTCGCCCTTTGATGACTTTGCATATATCTTATGTGTAAAAGCATATATTCTATCATGGTCATTACGGTTCTTATGTAACTGAACATGAAATTTTTAATACAGGTATAACAAATTATCGGATTTGACTGGTGAGAAGTTGCAAAGTATCAAAATAAACTTATCAGGAGAGGATGATGGCGTTTCAGAAGATCTGGTATGACAGAGTTAGTTCTTTTTTTTTTTTTTTTTTTGTCATCATGACATTGTTAGTTCAAGCACATGATATATCATATATTCTAGAAGATCATTGCTATTTCTTGATTTCTGGTTCACTTTCTTACATGTTTCTTACAAACTGTAGGCAGCAGAGTTGCAAATCTTTACTGATTTCCTAAGACTTGTCCTAGATATATTAAATGCAATTTTGACGTACGCATTGCCGAGGAATCCCGAGGTAAGACATTGATATTTTTTCTCGGCAGCATGAATCACATAAATCTTTGCCAATTTTTTCCTGCTCTGATTCTGGTTTCTGCAGATTGTCTACGCGATTATGCACCGGCAAGAAGTTTTCCTACCATTCAAGAACCATCCACGGTTCCATGAGCTAGTCGAAAATATATACACAGTATGCTCCATAGGCTTTACTTGTTTGATCTTTGTAGCTATGATTTCCTTTTATATTCTTAAAAATTCAAAGAAAAAAAGAGTTTCTTATCGATATCTTTGTTTCTCTCTTGCTAACTGATTATCAATTCCTATTTAGGTCTTAGACTTTTTCAATAGCCGCATGGACTCTCAAAGATCAGATCGAGAATGGTCAGTGCAGAAAGTTCTTCAATTCATCATCAATAATTGCCGGTCTTGGCGAGGTGAAGGCATGAAGGTAAACAACCTTCACAAATATCTATAATCTGAAACATTTTGATTGTTTTTCTTTAGCTATAATTCTAAAGCCCCCATCTTTCTTCCTTCATGTTCTGTCACCAAAGATGTTTACTCAACTTCACTTCTCATATGAACAAGAGAGCCACCCAGAAGAGTTCTTTATTCCATATGTTTGGCAGCTAGCTATATCCCGATGGTAACGAATTCAACATAAACAAACTTATCTCTTTCCCCACTCTACCTGTCATTACAACGTAGTAACAGTGAGCACTGATCGCATCTCTCTCTCACCTATCTTTTTGTTTGCAGTGGATACAGTTTTAACCCGGATGCCATCAACTTATTCCCAGTGCCACACCCAGTTGAAGTAAGTACTTAATTCCATCCAACACTTAGGCTTCGACTGAATCTCACAGTTTCTGCGTTTGCATGAGGAACCCCTGCAATTGGAATCTTGCTTAAGATGTTATAAATTCACTCAAGATTTATGCACAAGTGCAAAGAAACAATCGGAGATTTGAAAAAAGAACACTATATTTCAATGCATAACATATACATTGCTCGGATTGATTCGTTGTGTACAAGTTATTGAATTAACCTCTCAACGGAATATATCTATATCTGCAGAAAGAGATAGAAGACGGAAGAGAAGGAGACGAATTGGAAGGGAAAGAGAAGGTGCAAGAGTTGAACGAACGGAGAATCGTCTTCGATCCTTGAGTATTTTCCCATATATATAGGAGAGCTTGGATTTGGATGGGGAGGGACGTATGTATATATTTATACGGGTTAGGGTTCAAATAAGATACTATCATAAAGATTAAAGACTTTAATTATTAGTCTCCAATTTTTATGTTTTTTGTTTCTTTAACATTGTAGCTCTGTCTCTAAAGATTTCAATCCGTTAATAGTTGCTCTCTCCCGTGTAAGAGCAACGAATTGAGCTTCTAGAGTCGGACTTTCTTTTGTTCCCTTGATAATATAACCAATATATCTGTATGGATTAATTATTAAACTGGTTGTTAAATTAGTTTCTACAAGCATCATTATGTCTCATAACTGAAAAAGAACAGTAGATAGTTTTTTTTGTTGTTGTCAAACAATAGTAGATAGATTAGTGCTACAAATTACATATCCACAAGTATAAAATACTCCTACTTTTGTCTACTACGAGTTAAATAGACGCAACCTTAACATCTTAATTCCACAAACACTTTTAACTTTAAATAGATAACTTACTTTATCTGTATAAAAGGAAATTACTGTCGAACAAGAAAAATGGAAATATACAATTTAGAGAAAATTCCTTTGTTTGACAAAAACAGAAAAAAGAGAAACTTCCTTTTCTCGAGAGTTTCCTTTTTTGGTTTTTTAACTCGTTGCCTTATAGCGCGTGAATGGGGGGACTTAACATATAATACTGTCGGTATTAGAAAACAAAAGTATAATTATTTTTACAATTTTCAGATACGTTAGTAATATATCATCACTGTTACGTCTCGTCGAGAGAATCTAGGGTTTCTCTCTATCTCCGTCCATGATTTGTAGCGCCTCCCTCTCTTCATCGTCTCTCCATTGCTTCTGGGCTCGATTCCTCTTTCCGCGCTTCCCCGTTATGTTCAATTAAACTTTATTCCTCGCGCTCATCTTACAGATCTTCTCTTTCTCTGTGAGCTTTTCGCCAGTTTAACCTAACTTATAAAGCTTTGATTTTTTCCTCCGATTCGATTTCGCCGAGATCTATTTATTGGTGCGGGTTCTTCAACGGAAGCTACTGGGCTCATTGAAATGGAATCGAAGAACGTAAAGCCTGCTAATTTAATCGAGGATGGAGACATTGATGGAGGTTCCGAGACTGATTCTACCGTTAGTAGCGTTATAAGTTTTGAAGATGAGTCGGTGGTTGATGTTTCCGGTCAAAATCTGGAGTTTTCTCTTCTGGATAATGTGGATGATTCGGCGAAAGGTCTCTACTTCTTCAGGAATGTGTTCAATTTGATTCCCAAATCGATTGGAGGGCTTGGCAGGTTGAGGACGCTCAAGTTTTTCAGTAACCAGATCGATTTGTTTCCGCCGGAGTTCGAGAATTTGGTGAATTTGGAGTACCTTCAGGTGAAGATTTCCTCACCAGGTTTCGGCGACGGCTTGTCGTGGGATAAGCTTGAGGGTTTGAAAGAGCTCGAGCTTACGAAAGTCCCTAAGCGATCTTCGGCTTTGACCTTTCTGACCGAGATTTCCGGGCTCAAGTGCTTGACAAGGCTCTCTGTTTGTCACTTCTCGATTAGGTGAAAAGCTTACTCCTTTTATCTTCTATTGCTTCAGTTCCAGCTTCTCAATGCTTCTTATACTACGTAGCATTTATAACTCAAGCAGGTGGTGGCTTTTGACACTTTCGGTTGTGGATCCGTGTAGGATTTCCAGGAAACGTAAGTTAGGAAGTGATTGATTGTGATACGTTTCGTGGCTGCTTAATGCAGTGTTTTTAGCATTCTTAATGTGATTACTTTTCTTTCTTGCTTTTGATGTTCAATTAGATTTCTAGATTGTTATGACGAAAATATGTGAAATTGGTTACACTTTGGAATTGGGTAGGATATTCACTACATTGGACTGGTTTTAACTCTGTCTCCCACTTGTTGTAGATATCTTCCCGCGGAGATTGGATGTCTCAAGAGCCTGGAGTATCTGGATCTCTCCTTTAACAAAATCAAGAGTTTGCCTAACGAGATAGGTTATCTGAGTTCATTAATGTTCTTGACGGTTGCTCACAACAGGCTTATGGAGCTACCACCGGTTTTAGCTTTACTACAAAACTTAGAAAGCCTGGACGTATCAAACAACCGATTGACATCACTAGATTCTCTCGATTTAAGCTTGATGCCTAGGCTTCAAATTTTAAATTTACAGGTAATTATCTCTCCGATTTCTCACAACAACTGTTAAAATATTTGGATATATACTCTCCCTGTGACAAAAAAAAATGTGACATTTCTATAGGAGTTCACAGATTTTTAATCTGACAAAGCTTCTTGGATTTTCTGTTGTTTGAAGTGCAATAAGCTCCCAAGTTATTGCTGTATTCCCACGTGGATTCAGTGTAATTTGGAAGGAAACTATGAAGCAATGGGGGTTGATACTTGTAGCAGCTCCATGGTTGAAATGGATGTATATGAAGCCCCATACGAGAACAATGTTATAAGTGTTCCTCATAAAGGTTGGAGTTTAATGTTTCTTTCCTGTGTATGAATATATATCTGAGAGTATGATACTCTTTTATTTTTAACGTTTGATTTTTCTTACTGAATGGTGCATTCTCTGTTTCCACGTGGGTGCAGGCTCCCACCGTAACCAATTAAATATATCAACTGGGGTCTCTTCCATCAGTAGATGCTTTTCGGCTCGAAAATCAAGTAAGAGGTGGAAACGGAGACAGCATTACTTCCAGCAAAGGGCAAGGCAAGAGCGTTTGAACAACAGCAGGAAATGGAAAGGTGAAGTCCCTCCCGAAGGATTAAGTCTGAAGATGGAAGTCGAAGAAATTGGGAAACAGGGCATGAATGTTCCACAGAACACTGACAAAAGTTTAGTTGATAGCATCTGCGTGGATGACAATGATAAACTGTCAGAAGAGGCTTCTGTCATTACTTCTGATGAGGAAAAGAGCCGTCTTAAAGCTAATTTTGTTTCTAAAAGTTCCCGATGTGTGGAATCCCATACGAGTGAAAGGGAGAACAATAAAAGTTGTGAGATCAAGGCATCTTCGACCTCTTCAGCAGATGCACCTAGTACTGCAGACTATAATTCTTCTTCAGATAGGAAGAAACCAAATCTCAAGTCGAAGCGATGTAATGAGAAGTATCTAGATAACCCAAAAGGCTCTAAATGCCATAGACCATCTACTGAGATTTCTAATTTATCGCACAAATACAGCAAAAGCTCATTTTGCAGCACAGAAGATTCTCTTCCTGACGGCTTTTTTGATGCTGGACGTGATAGGCCCTTTATGCCTCTTAGTAGATACGAGGAAATTTTGCCTCTTGATTCACGTGAAGTTATACTCTTGGACAGGTAATTACTATCACTTTTAGTTATATGGACTAGAACTATTATTTATATCTATCCATGAGCTAAAGCTGACTCTGCCCTTTTTCGTATGTTTAAAGGGCAAAGGATGAAGTGTTGGATGCAATCACTCTCTCTGCTCGAGCCTTGGTTGCTAGATTGAAGAAATCGAACTGTTTAACTGCAGATGTGGATCAAGTTTCCATCGAGAACTTGCAAGTTGCATCATTTCTTGCCCTTTTTGTATCGGATCACTTTGGGGGAAGTGACAGAACTGCTATTGTTGAAAGAACCCGAAAGGCTGTATCTGGTACAAACTACCAGAAACCCTTTATTTGCACCTGCTTGACCGGTAACCAACATGAGTTGGCTGCTCTCAACAAACATGTCTCTACAATGGCTGAAGATGTCATTTTGTCTGATGTGTGTGAAAAATCCTTGCGGTCGATTAAGTCCAAGCGGAAATCTATAGTAGTTCCTCTAGGGAAACTGCAATTTGGCATCTGTAGACACAGGGCCTTGCTCATGAAGGTACTCAAATTTTTCTAATGCTTTTGGATATCTGAACCCTTTGGTTTTTGTTTAGTCAATTGCTAATATCTGTTTCTTGTATTTTGTTTCTAGTACCTTTGTGATCGCATGGAGCCTCCTGTACCTTGTGAGCTTGTTAGAGGTTATTTAGATTTCATGCCACATGCATGGAACATTGTTCCTGTAAAGCAAGGTTCCTCATTGGTTCGTATGGTAGTTGATGCTTGCCGTCCTCATGATATCAGGAAAGATACAGATCACGAATATTTCTGCAGGTATAAGATTTTGCAACTTTCTCTTGTTATTAATTTATATTGTCTACTATAATATTAGTTACTGTCTACTAGATTCTGTAATCTTGACTCATTCCCTTTTGATGCCTAATGTAGTGTGATCTTTTCTTTTTGCTGTCAATTATGTGCAAGTGTCATGTTAGAGATTAGGCTACATGATTGTGCAGTTGTATACAAACAAACAAATAGCCCACTGTGTTTAATTCTTCTTATAGTTGTAAACGTTACCTTTATATGGTCAATCTCTTAAAAAATTATTGTTGATTTGAAAATATAATACAGTTTTGTGTTGAGTGACCCATCTCTTTGGTGAATATTCTGATTGCCACAGGTACATTCCCCTAAATCGGCTAAACGAATCCATTCGCACAAAGGAAAATTTGGAACCAGGATGTTCTGTTTCTTCTCTATCAACGGGCAAAGGAGTAGAAAGAGCTAATAGTAGTCTTATCCGATGCAAGCTTGGCTCCACTGATGCAGCTGTGAAGGTTTTGTTTTTACCTTTTGTAGTCTCTGTCTGTTTCATAATTGAGTAAATTTACTGAATAGATTAGTTTCTTATTTTCTCAGATGCGTACATTAGAGGTTTCTGGAGCTTCCTTAGATGACATTAGGACATTTGAGTATACTTGCCTAGGAGAAGTGCGGATTTTAGGAGCTTTGAAACATGACTGCATTGTGGAGTTATATGGACATGAGATATCTTCCCAGTGGATAACCTCAGAAAATGGAATTGAACATCAACGCATATTGCAATCTTCTATTCTGATGGAACACATAAAAGGCGGATCTCTGAAGGTAAAATTCTTTTTTCTCAGTTTATGTTGGATGTCTTTATAACCTCAATTAAAAACTTCTAAATGGTTTTATTGCACTCAGGGTCACATTGAGAAGCTCTCAGAAGCTGGTAAGCACCATGTTCCGATGGATCTAGCTTTGTCTATTGCAAGAGATATCTCAGGGGCTTTAATGGAGCTGCACTCGAAGGATATAATTCACCGCGACATAAAAAGCGAAAACGTTTTGATCGATCTGGACAATCAAACTGCAAACGGAGAACCCATTGTGAAGCTTTGTGATTTTGATAGAGCTGTTCCACTTAGGTCTCACTTGCACGGATGCTGTATTGCCCATGTGGGAATACCTCCCCCTAATATTTGTGTTGGTACGCCACGATGGATGTCACCTGAAGTCTTCAGAGCAATGCACGAACAAAACTTTTACGGACTTGTACGTTCTCTAAACACTGATTCTCTTGTTCACCAAAGCTTATCTTTACTTGTCTTTTTGGTTATGAGTTTGCTTCTGTTTTCGCAGGAAGTAGATATCTGGTCATTTGGTTGCTTAATCTTTGAGTTGTTGACACTACAAAATCCATATTTTGATTTATCTGAACATCAGATTCATGAATCACTACAGGTTTGTCTCACTTTCACTGACATGATCAAGATCTTGTTAATATTGTGATTTTAATTTGTTTGTTGTAATCTTACTCTTAACCAGAAGGGCAAAAGACCAAAGCTTCCAGAGAAACTAGAGACATTGAGCTCTGAAACAGAGGAAGACGAATCAACAAACAAACTCTGTGAGGAGTTTGACTTAACCGAATCTGACTTAGATACAATGAGATTTCTTATCGACGTGTTTCACCAGTGCACTGAAGGGTCTCCTTTAGATCGTCTAAACGCAGGAGAGCTCCATGAAATGATTCTTTCTTGGACAAAAAGAAAGAGTAAAACTCCTAAAGGTACTTCCACTTCTTCACAAAGCTCAAGCCTTTAGAAGGCTTTGAAGCTTAAAAAGAGAGAGAAGATAGAAATTTTTTGGTCTCAGTCTCATAAGATTAGATTCATGGCCAACAATTTGGGTCCAAAGCTTCATAAGCTTAAGGGAACCATAGATCTATAGGTGGTAATTCTTTCTTGTAACCTTGTTTGTTTCTTCATTTTGTAACCTCTCACTGTTCTTATAGTGTATCATTCGATTTGTAGACATCATTGTATCATTATTCTTCAAAGTTTTTTTATCTATTTAAACAGAGGCATGTGAACACCGTATAATCATATATATATTTAAGGATCTATTCTTGATTGCGGGCTTTTTGTAAGATGAGGTTACGACAATGTGTCTTCTACTACAGTTAAGTTTTTTCTTGGCAAGTATTCTCTATAGACATGACTTTTTTTTTATAATTACACAATACGACATTAAAAACGAATGAACAAACTCTTTTATAGAATCCGTTATCTTTGTACAATACATCTTTTGACGTGATATATGGATTGAAGATATTTGACTTTTGAGATATATGTGATGGGGATCATATTATACATGAAAACAAAACAAAAAGCAACTATCGAGGTTCCGACGAAGACGTCACCGGTGATATCCTTGGAACCGGCACGGGGAATTCATGAATCTCATCGATCCATGGATTAGTCTTCTCCTTGGACGGATTAATAGTTCTCAAAGCTCTCCAAACCGCACTATTACACTTAAACCCCGATCCAAAAGCAATCTGCCAAGTCCTATCTCCTCTCTTGATCCTCCCTTTAGCCTCACTATAAGCAAGCTCATACCAAAGCGAGCTACTCGAAGTATTACCAAAGCGGTTCAAAGTCATCCTCGAAGGTTCCATATGCCACTCAGAAAGATCTAAGTTCTTCTCAATCTCATCGAGCACTGCTCTGCCTCCTGCGTGGATGCAGAAGTGCTCGAAGGCTAGCTTGAAATCAGGAATATAAGGTTTGATTTTCTTGACATTAAAGACTTTCCGGGCGACCAGTGTTGCGAAAAAGAGAAGTTGTTCGGACATTGGTAGGACTAGTGGTCCGAGTGTCGTTATGTTCGTTTTAAGAGCTTCTCCGGCGATAGCCATTAGGTTTTTGGAAAGTGAGACACCGATTTGTTTGTTGTCGTCGTTGTCTTCACGTTGGTAAACGCAGTTGAAGGCGTTGTCATCAGCTCCTTTGTGTGTTCGGACAGTGTGGATGAGTTGATATTTGGAGCGGCGGCGGTCCGAGGAGCGATTAGAAAGGAGCACGGCGGCGCCGCCCATTCGGAAGATGCAGTTTGAGAGAAGCATCGATCGGTCGTTGCCTAAGTACCAGTTTAGGGTTATATTTTCTGTGCTCACTACTAGTGCATATGAGTTTGGTTGAACCTGCATGCATATTACAATTGAATAATTAATTAGTGCCTAAACGCAAGTAAATATAAATGTATGTGCATATATACAAGTAAAAAAAATATCAAGTCATTACATATGTATGTGTATGTGAATGTGTGTACGTATATATGTCAACATTTTTGGATTTCTGATCTGGTTTGTATTGTTTTTGTTTTTATGTATTTAAAGAAAAATTGTTTACAGTTTTGCTTTTTTTTATTGTTATGAATAAACTAATTTACTTGGAAAATGAAATATAACGAAACTTGCAGAACACTTGCATGGCACCATATGTGAGACCTTACGTGTATTGATTATTTATGAAACTTATACTCCTAGAATTGGTGGTATTTGTTCAACAAACCTTTCCTCGATTAAACATAATTTAAGCAAGCAGCCAAGCATGACACGTCACCTATTAATTTGGTATAAATATTAATAGGCACTTATGAGAATTTTTTATCTTAATTAATGTTGACAACAGACTAGTTAAATAATATAAGTTTAAATTGATCTTACATATCATTGTTGTCATGATTCTTTTCTTCTAACTGTATAACGGGAAAATGAATGATTGAAGATTTTTATTTTATTGTTCCCTTAAGAAAGGATTAGCTAATGTATATCACTTTGATTTAGTCTTATTACTTTTATAATTTATACTGCAAGAAAAAAAAAATATTACTATTAATCTATTATCAGTCACATTTGTACAAAACTTTTGGCGGATGTCAAACGTTTCTCGAGCTTTATCTACCCTAACAAAACAAAAAAACTATGGTGATTCTACATATATATTTCCGACAGGATCTTACCAAGACATGCACTTTGGATTGACCGTAACATGCATATGTGTACTCTAGTGTTTGTAAGTAGTAAGTACTGTATACTAAATCAAAATGTATATTAGCAATGAAGACAATCTATAATTGTTCAATTTTCACAACTACCACCAACCTACAAAATAAGCCTAGCACAAACTTCATTAAAGGTACACGTACGTGCTCATAAAAGACGCTAGAGCTTTTATACCATCTCTTCATATAAGATCAGTAGCCAAAAATATGATATAGATAATGACATGCCGTGAAGAAAACTAGAAAAGTCCCACCCTCCCTACCCAAATAAAATTAAATGTTTTCCTTGTCACGAAATTCGTATTTGTTATCGGATGGTTCAATTGAATCTTAGTATAAAAAAAACAAAAAAAGAGTTGTAAATTTGTAATGAAATGACTTAATGAATTACCTGAAGAAGCTGTTTAGCGAGGTCAATGGAGATAAGACCGGCACTACAACCCATTCCACCAAGATTATAGCTCAGAATGTTTCCTCTAAGCTTATATTTATTCACGATCATAGCCGATAAAGAAGGCGTGGGATTAAACAAGCTACAATTCACCACAAGTATTCCAATATCCTTAGGCTTCACACCGGTTTTTTCAAGCACTGCGTCTATAGCTCCAAACATAACCGTCTCGGCTTCTTTCCTCGCCTCGGACATACATGGATTCGGCGGGACACGCAAAAGAGCCTCCGGGAAGTAAGTCTTTTGACCAAGACCAGAACGTTCGAGAATCTTTTGTTGGAAAGCGAGGTTGTCTTCCGTGAAGATACCGACACGTTGAGACCGGTCCATGAACGTTTCTCGTGTGCATATTAGAGAAGAGTCGGGTTTGTAACAAGCAAAATCGAGGAGGAAAATTTTGCGAGGACGGGTTGTGAAGTAGAGGGTGGTAAGAAAGATAAGAAGAGCAGCAAAGAGAGTAGAAGATAGGAAGTGGGAACTGAGGAGGTGGTTGAATAAGAGAGTGAGATCGGAGAGACTGAAGGAAGAGGTTGCGGCGAGGAGGACGGGGAGGAGGATGATGTAGACAGCGTTAGAGATTAGGTAATGGTAACCGAGTTTGACGTATTTGAGGCGTACCGATAAGAGGAAGTTTGGGAGATTATTGCTTGTTACATGAATGGTATTGTTCATGTGATTCTCATTCATGGTTGGTCTTCTTGGTTTTTAAATGTGATTAAGAGTAACAACAACACCAACAAAATTAAGAAAAAAAAGAGAGGATTTAGTGTATAAACGTAGAGATAGAGGAGATAACTTATGGCCTAAAAAAAGTTGGAGTATAATTGGGAATTTATAAGCAAAGGTCTTTTAGAAAGAGAAGGAGGCAAAATTAATAAATGTACGTGTTTATGGGTGCGTATACTCCTTAATGGTTATTGTTGTGGCGGTGAGCTAACTCTATTCATTAGTTCCGTTTTGACCGATCATGTTCTTTTTTTTTTTTAATATATATACGAAATAATTCAATCATTCTACTATTTTACGGATAGGTTATGTATTTCCCTCTTGATCCATTGCTTCGATTAGTTTATATTATTGACGAGAATTTTATTTTATTTTATTATTCTCCCAACTGTTAAGGAACTATATATATATGAGAAATAAATTTCGTGGAGTACTAGCTAGTACGTGTTATTTAATTAATATCCATTCATTTACAAGGAGTGGATGTGCATGCATTCATTAATATTGAGTATAAGAAAACAATAAGTTGAGATGCATATTATACAGTATATATATATTGACGTGTCTAGCTAAAATGATTTTAATGAAAACTATACATAAAAAGAAGAAAATGGAACTATATAGTATAAAAAACATTTTCTTATATAGGAAGGGATAATTCGTAGTAGGAGGAAAAGGATACAACAAACTCTAACCAAAACCTAACTCCAATCAATTTGTTTATTCGCCTTATGAATTCGTCAAACACCCTTGAAATTGACTCTTTTATTTTCTATTTTGCCACTAATTCCTTCTATTTTGGGAACAATTAATCTTTTTAAAACATGTAAGATTCTCCTTTGTATTTGTAAATTGTAGGGTCTTTTTCATAACATGCATGCATGCATACACAGATTCATTGAAATGTCAATAACATCAGAAAGTTAATTAAGTATTTAGAGAGGTGATTCATAAAAGACGTGAAAGATAAAATATAAAGGAATAAAAACTATGAATCAATCCTTTCAAGTGAAAATGCATTGAGTTCAATCAGTTTGTATGTCACTAATCGCTTTCGTTATCAACACCGAGATCACCATTATTGTGTCTTAAATCATTCTTATCATCAATCTGATTATGATTTTTTTTTTGTTGATTATATATGATCTTAAGTATGAAGTTATACTGATTTATTATTCGTTACGATTTCTTACAAATTTATATCAAAACAGTTCAACGTGATAAGTTTGTCATAATTGTGTCCACACGTTCTTTTTTTCTTTTTTTGCTGTCGTCGTAATTGCCCACACACTTTATAAAATTATAGTTGTTTTGCGTGCTTCATGAGATTTGGCATATATATTACTAATGTATGATGATATATTATAAGATATAGTTGTGAATGGCGTGACGAAGAAAGATTGAAAGATAAGTCACCCAAAACTATAAATGGCGAAGAACTTCTAACCTAACAGAGCTATTCTCCCAAGAAACGATTCGTGGAAGAACCATTATTTTTATAATGTCCACCCTAGCTATTAATTTATATATTCGATCATTATATATTGCCTTATTAAATCTATTGTAAATTCTTTTAGCGTATATTAGTATATTGTAGCTACCATATACAAGAAAGCTTTAGCATCAATGAAAGCGCAGCACTTAATTATGTACGTATAACTTAAGCTTCTCAACACCCAACTACTTAGTCCTTAGCAACATTTACAAGTTTGGCAGACATCTTAATATAGTTAGCAGTTAGGGATCAATTTATCAATGATTCGTATTGATGACACACTCAATGTTTGAACATACTACAGTTTTGTTGGTGCAATTGTAATAACAAAACACTGATTTTTTTCAGTATAGTAAAGTTATTAATTGGGGAAAGAAAAAAAAACAAACCTCAAACCCTGCGCTCGGTTTGAGAAAATTTGTGAAACGTACCGGTTTGTCAATTTCTATAAAACGCGTCGTTTTTGCAGTTTTATGAAACGCACCGTTTTGTGGTACTTCACTCCCAGTTGAAACTTGAGACCGTATGTATTGCTGTAGTTAATGGTGGTGGTGGTGACTTTGCTGCTTGCTAGTTTTCTAAGGTTTGGTAATCACTTCGGCGATGGTGCACGGCGGATATGCCAAGCGGAGGGTTGCGGAGCGTAATACGACGACGGCAGGAAATAGTCGGAGGTCAAAGGGATTACGTGTTGAGAAGAAACCCAAGAATTCGTCTCTCAAAAATCAAATTCGTTCCATCGGCCGTATGATTCGTAAAGTAATGACCACTCTTCTTCTCTTCCGGCGAAATTAGGTTTTATGGTTGCCTTCTCCGACCCTTTTTTGTTTAGGGAACTTGTTTCTAATTTTAGATGATTATATATATATATATGATTTGATTTGGAGAGGCAATTATATGTTTCCAGTTATTAAGTTTTGAACGAGGCAGAGATGAACCTTTGATGTGTTCAATACAATTTGCCTCTAGGATCTTCCTCCTGAAGTAAGAGAGTCTCTAAATAAAAAGTTGGATGATCTGAAGAAGCAGCATGATGTACATAGCCGTCTTGCTGTTGAACGCAATATCTTCCTAAGAAACAGAAAGATCAGATTCTTTGGTGAGATGATGTTATCTTTGAGTTGATGAATTGGATTGTTTGAGTTGTTTTACCCCTGATTGATTTTTCACTTGATCTGAAAAGATATATAATTACATCTTTCTTTTGAGTAGAGCGGAGGAAGATTGAAAGGAGCGTAAGACGTCTTGAGAAGCTACAACGGAATGTTCATGTGCAAGATGCAGATATTGGTGGGCAACTCAATAAACTCAAAGAAGATCTTGAATATGTTAGGGTAAGCATCTTGTCCTCTGCTAAATTTACTAGTTATCCAGTAGAATGAGTCAGTTTAACTGCTACTAACATCTTGCTCTGTGCAATGCAGTTCTTCCCCAAGAATGAGAAGTATGTACCGCTCTTTAGTGGAGGTGATGATTTACAAGTATCTGATCGGAGAAGTAAATTGCGGAAGCAAATCAAAGCCAATATAATTGTTGCTGCTGCCACTGGGAAAGAGTTGGAAGGTATTGATGATATTTGCCAATGTTTATATAGTGCCCTTCTCCCTTAGTTTTTTGTTTAAAACTGGGGCAGTATGCTTTTTTTCTTCGTTGCATGCATTCCGACCTTCTCTTTGCTTTTGAAATTGTGTTGATTACGTCTTTGATCATTTGATTTTTCTTTTTCCCCGTGGAGAAACAGAGACAGGGAGCGAAGATGATGCACTTTTGGACCTCAGTGATGATGACTTCTTTGTCAACGGAAGCTCAAGTGACGAAGCAGATGCGGACGATGAGTGGACTGATAAAAGCACAAAGTAGGCCTTGTAAAATTGTGCAATAGTTTCTCTACACCTCAATACTTCTAAGTGTAGTTTCTAAACATTAGTGTATAACATGGGAGATGAAGAAAGTCAACGCAACTAGTGGTGTATTCACCTCTGAATTCCATTATGCTATTATTCTTGCGCAATATGTTGATTCTTCACTTTCTTTCTATAGGCTTAAAGTGTACCAGTGAAGATTATTTCTGACTGTTGTCAGCCTTTTTTCTTTCCCAGGGAGCCGGTTTCTGATGCTTTTGGCAGAGCAACATCAAGCATGTCCAGTGATGAAAGAAATCAGGTACGATGCGAAAGTACTCACAGTCTTGTTGTTTGCATGATAATGGGGACTTTAATACGCATAAAAGTCAGAAACGTTGCATGGTCAATTCCAGGGTGATCAAAGTATATGAAACTGAAGTGTTAATGTTGCTAAAGTTAGTATTTGGTAAGTGATTCCTTTTGTTTTATTGTAGAAGCCGTACACTACTAGGGTTGTAATGCCACCACAACTTTCAAGATTTGCATCAACATCTTGTATGTATTCATCTGTGATGAGGAATGAGATTCCTTCCTCCAGCAACACCTCACATAGAAGAAGCCAGAATTTACATGCTGCCACAAGTTTGCATACAAGTGAGAGTAGCAACTTGAGTTCTAACTCTGATGCTCACAAATCTAAGAGGAAGAGAAGACCTAAGAAAAAGAAGCAACATGTGAGTTTCTCTCTACTCTTCCGGTAACTCTGTTTCTTCTTTGTGGAAAATCTGATTGGTACTTGAATCAATCTTCCAAACGATAAAATTCAAAGAATATGTGTTAGACTTGGGAAGCTGATTATTTATTTATTTATTTATTATATCTGCTATTGCAGGCGTGAACGGGTTCTCTGCAGTTCATCCATTCGAAGAGCTTCACTCATGATTAGGACCCGCCTTGTCTTACACTCTCTGAAATGCGTATCTTAAATCGGTATATATATATAAATATATAAATATTTCTTTGTGGTCATGAAGGCAGAGAGATAGGTTCTACTGTTTTTGGCTCATGATATGAACCCTAAACCTTGGCCTAAACGCTTACCCCTTTGAGATAAGCACTTTTTTTAATACTGTTCTGTCTACAGGGTGGCTTTGATCGAATAGAACCAATTAATGGGACTGATCCAATCCAACAAGAGTCTGATCTCAGATTTAGAATCAAAGCAAAAAACTGGAATTACTTGAAAATCTTCATTAATCAATGAGAACACAAAACAGACTGCTACAATCAGTAGAAGAAATCGGAACAATCTGCGTAACACATTTTTTAATGTCATACACATAATCTGCTTAAGACCATTAAGCATGTCTACATTTACTTTACCGATGAGGTAAAACAAGGCAATGACTTGGATTCAATCCGATGAACATAGATCTTGCCCACGAACCCGACAACCCGAGCACAAAGAGAGACTTCTCTTGACCAAGAGAAACTCTGTTTTCTTCAGGTTCTTGTGTCCCCTGTTAGGTTTCTTGAAGCTTTTGTCTCATACACCACAGCCTAAACCTCTGGCTTCTGATCCTTTCATGATCCTTAGTCTCTTGCAAGTACACACAAACATCCTGCAACAACAAACAAACAAATAAATCTGTAAGAACACTTAACAAATAATCGTTTCTGTTTTTTTCTTTTTGTGAAATTGTTTCTTGACAGATCTATGCAAGACTTACTCCCATGGAACATCTCCAATGAGCATCCAGTCGCCATCTTTGTCTTCGTAAGTGGGCACAAAGTCTGAACCTTTATATCCTTCTCTCTCGAAATACTCTCCCACAGAGAATTTGAACATCACTTCTAAAGCTTTGAGCAATTCTGAGTATCCTTTGTAGCAACTCGGATCTATTTTCCTCAAGTAGGGTGCACCATCCATACTTACTTTCACATAGCTTCCTTGAACCTCGTGATCAGATTCACTCTTCTTTGTCTGAATGTTGTTCTTCCTGTATGATCTAACTGGTGGCCATCCAACAATCTGAGCCCTGCAAAAGGAAGCACTCTGTCAATAATAAACTCTCAAGTTTTTGACCAAATCAGATCCAGAGATGTGTTTGTGTGGTGAAAACATACTTTCGAGGAGGAGATGTTTCGGTCTTCCTCGTTGATGATTCAATCTCATTCTCGAGAGCACTTGGTAATGCTCTCTTGTTGCTAATGTTATTATAACAGCAAGAAACTACCTCTTTTTCTTCACACACATTGTCTGTTCCTGGTAATCCAAGCCTCAGCTCCGTTTCCTTGAGGTTAACAAACTCATCCATTTTAACTCTCTTCTGATTCCTTAAGAGTTGCAGAAAGTTTTTGGTTATATTGCTTCAAGGAGAGGAAAGAAGGAGAGAGAGATAGAGAAGTTGATAATGATGAAGATGAAGATGAGGCTTCGTGGAAGCTGAGTGTTTTGTTTTATAGAAGTTAAAAAGATAGATTGATAGAGAAGGAACTGTTTTTTCTTTAGAATTAAGGACAAAGGAAGAAAAAAGCTAAGCTTGTCGGTAGCAGTAACAGCAACTTTGAGGCAAAAGTGTGTCCCATCCTCTTGGGGGACAATTAATTGGACACATTTTCTCCCATCTGTCCATATTTTAGCCTAAAACAAAACAAAAAATTCTTTACATTATATTAGAGAGACGACGGTCCATATCAAATCTTTCATCCCCACCACATGTGGTATGCCATATGCATATGTCCCCTATCTCTCTTTTGATTCTTTCAGATGACCAATTACTACACTTATTACTTCAGAGAGATATTTACTTATAATTTTTCTCAATAACTCTATATGCATTTCTATCTAGCTTGTGTTCAGTAAACTACTGGATCATGGGTAGTGTGAGTTTCATTGACTTTTTTTTAAAAAAAAATATCAGCTTCAGAAACAGAGATACTTTGGGTGCTGAAGAGCCAAAAGCAGAGCCAAGGTGACAAAAATCTCTCATGCATCGTGTTCTTTACCGGGTATTGTTAAAGCCCACAACTTTTGTCTATTAACGATATATCATGATCACCACACACGTATATATATGAATCTGAAAGAGCATTACGACAAGACATCTTCCTAAGGTTCTACTAGCGCAAGGCTTAGTACACTGTCAGTAACATCATAATGGGGTCTTGTAGTTTTTGGTTTTTGGAAACTGAGATCTTCAACAGATTCTCTCTCTGTCTTTGTTTACGTCTGTTTACAGCGTGTCATTGGTTGTATTCTACTTTTATGGAGGTCCTTTCGTAAGTGTTACGTCTTTACTAGCTACCTAATCGATTTGATCAACTAGATCTGAGTTTGGTTCGATTTGTTGCTTTTTCTTTGCCGAGGGTTTGCATGCATAGTCGTAACAACATATCTTAGTATGACTTCAAAATACTGAGGAAAACACTTTTGAAACAAATACAAAAGAAAAGATCAAAATACAAAAGAAATTTATGAAAACTAGTTAGTGGTGACTGCAAGATGCAATCTAATATACATACACATTAGCACATATATATGAAATGATACATCACGCATTGATTTTGGTAAAAGTGAGAAACATTCTCTTTTAGGTTCACTCATTAAGAAGAGAATACAGATTCGTGTTCTTGACACGAACAGCTCATCAATCACAACTGAATTAATTACTTTTAAAAAATGTTTACGAATAGGTTTATTTTTTTGCATTAACTTTTTACTGGCCATATGAATTAAACGACGAAGAATTTTACGAATAATACACTATCACACATTAAAAAAGAATTCTAAAATGCATCTGAAATTAAAACCCGTTACTGAAAAGTGAAACAAATTAAAGACTATGCGTAATATGTTTCCATATATATCAGCCATAAGAAGATTAAAGTCTTTTTTTAGGCATGAATATCCGCAAGCTTTTCGCTATTTAATAAGTTGTCATTTTCAACTCTTTTTGCACTCTCATTATATGCCATTAAAGTGTATATTAAAAAAAAAAATCATTTATAAAAATGAAGAATAATTAAGGAAACTAAAAATGAAAACTAGATATAATGTAAAATTAGGTTAAAAAAGATATCAAAATAATATTATGATAAAGAAGAGAAAAGTGTAATTACATAATATACGATGAAGACAGTTAACGTAAATATTTATTTTGAAATACTGTTTTTCCATTACGAAAACAGCTTCAAAAAGTAAGAAAACGCAGTAGCCAATTAGTAGACAAAAAAAGAAGAAGAAGTGAAGATAATGATAATACAATCTCAGTGAATGGTGCCGACATGGTCACTCAAATATTTTGGTTTGCCCTACTCAAAAACAGTAGAAGATCTCATTCCACCACATGGACCGTACACGTGTCAACAATCATGTAAGATTGAGCCAACAATGAAGAAGATGCCCCCTTTCACTTTCAGCCGCTAAAGCTAATCAGTAATATTCGATGTTTCTTCTAAAAGTTGTTTTTTTTTAAGATTGCGGTTTTAACTTCACAAAACCGAAACTAGACTTTGTGTTTTCGGTGATATAATTTTCTCAAATATATGAATAATTGTTATCAACAACACATACATATGTAAATTTGGTTTGGCCAACTTCAAACTTCAAAGTTTATCATGTACACAGAGTATTTTGTTATTGGCCTGCTAATACGACATTCAACACGTTTACTTTTGCAAAAATTGGACAATAGTAATTAAATGGGCTGGGCCTCTTCAATTTTGGTGTTTTTATTTTTCTTTGACGGCGTTCTGTGGACCACTTCAACCTCTTTTTCACAATTTTCTTAATCTTAATACTACTATTAAACTGCTTAACTACTGTGTATCATAAAAAGCCAAACTTGCACAATTTTCTTATCCACATAATGTATAAATGTATTTTTATTTTGCTTACAAGTTGGGTTCGTAAACTAACCTCGATCGGGTTTCCTCATTAATTTGTGGGATCTGTTTTCTTATTTTTATTTACTTTAAAGCTTTTTCTAGTTTCAATCTTTAACACTCTCGATATATTTTAGTATATCACAAATTGCGAAAAAAACTTTTTTAAAAAAACAAGCTTTGGTCTTTCCTTTATTTAGAAAGAGTAAAATGGGATCATACGTACATATATATCAATCTACAAAATACTTCTTATCAATTTTAATTTTAGACCTTTGTTCAGTAAATAGAAACTGACGTTGATGGAAAAATTAGTATCTGACCCTCTCTCTGTTTATACTTTATAGTATGATACTACTATCTCTTAGACTTCAGACTTTTATTTCGATTTGATTACAGAATATTAATAAAACAAGCTAATAGTCTTGATATATATAGAGCATTTTATAATATTTAGGTCAACTGCTTTTATAGCGTTTCTGTTAATTATTGCATAAAGATGTATGTGATAGTATACTTCAAAGATTGATTATTCGGTAAAATATGTTACGAGTTAAAACACATTTTTCCTGATAAAAAATATATTTTGAAATGATTAATTTGGACAAAGAGAATATCTTTACCGGTCAAATGTAATCAATAAAGCGATCCCCCAGATCTCTTCTTATTATATGCTAATATCTCTTTACACTATTTACCTAACTTGAGGATTCTCCAAAATCGTCTTTGATCTCACCGTTAAAGTTTTGGGGATCAACCACAATATCAGATATCTTTAGATCCCAATATATATTTGATTAACCATTTCATGATCATTACAAAATGGAGTATATATATATATATATATATATATATATATATATATATATTTGTAGTAAGAACAAATTCTAATTAATCTCCTTGAAATATTAAATATTTTTTTAGTTATGTGGACCATCACCAAAAACGCGGAGATAAGAAATATATATGAAAGAATTACAATTATATTTTATGATATATTAATACAATTGGGGGGTAAAATTAAATTAAGCAATTAATTAACTAGTTTAAGAAACATTAAGTAGGAAAGTAGACATTTCAAGCAATGGTACTGTGGTTATCCCCCACCACGAGGCTATTATGTTAAGGGTTATGCCAACATATAGAATATATATCATGAGCGTTTTATTTAGAGGCGATTTAATTATTCTTTTTACCTTTATCGAATATATCGTTCAATAAAACCATTCATTTTTAAGCGATCCTTACAATTAATATGGATTAGTTATACGTTGTAAGAACATGAGGAAATTGTGTAAATACAGTACTATGTCATTCCAGTTAAAAAAGTTTCAGACAAGAATTGCAACGATTACAATATCTTCAGTCGCTCACATCGGGCGACGTTTTTCAATATCCCAAACATACATTATTTGTACTTAGGGAAGAGATCATCTCCGATCCGAAGAAATCTCATATAGTGATAAAAGTAAATAGTATTCAATTAAAAAATGGTAGCTACATATCTATGTAAATAAATAATTATTTATAAAAAGTCGACTGAAACAAAATATTACAAAAATGTATATCGTCGGTACTCGGTCGAACATGTCAGAACGGAGGAGAAAGCAAACTCACCAGAGAAATAAATAATGCAACAAATGATAGCGGAAATGATTGCTTCGATATATATACTAAGATTTTTTTTTCAGGTCTGATATATCTTTTAATAAATATCAAAACCATTTATGTATTCGCTTAAAAAAAAAACAAATACGGCAGAAACATAAATAAAATTATAAACCGGGGAACTGCACTTACTAAATGTATATGCTTTTCTATGAGGTTCAATAATTTATTTATTTTTTTCCTTTTTTTTTTGGGGTCAAGCTAAGGAGTTGTCCTTAACATTAAGATATGTATACATCACATATTCACATACAGTTAAATGACAGATAAATAATTGCTTTTTGTTTGTAGCTAGACTGTAGAGTAATTTGTTTGAGTCTCACAAGACTTGTGGCTTTCACACAGATCACAAATATACATTTTAGTCAATGTAAACTTATTATTTGGGTTTGTCGTTCCAATTGCATGCATGCATATCATTTGGCTGCATTCCTTAAATGTGAGAAGTATATTCCAACAACTAATTTAAATGAGAAAACTCAAAAAAAACAAAAAAAAATGGAGAAAAATAAACAACTATTGATCTTTGTGTGTGGTAGAATGTTGAGAGTTGTGGCTTTGTATTGTCCATATACAAGTACACCTGGTCCTCACACGTTCTTATCTTGCAAGTTAATTATTAACACATATATACCTTTGAAAATTATGTCATTAATTTCGACATGATGTATATATAAAATGTATACCTAGACTAAGACCTATATATATAAAAGAAAAATCAAGTGAAATAACATTATCAAAATTACCCATCAAAAACTTAAGATGGTCTCTATCGTGACAATATTGGTTGCATTATATTGGTTCAGTCTCAAAAAGTTTCGCATAGAATCCATATTATATCTACGTGTGCGGGAGCATTGTTTTGTAATCATATATGAAGGTTGGACCGAAGAAATTGATATCATTCACTGGTTTACAGTTATCCATGTGAATTCCATAGTGATCATCATCATTGACCAGATAAAGTAAGATAGTACTGTATATACACACATTGGTAGAGAGACGACAAAATGATGTGATATATAAGACAAAGTGACCCAAAATTCGATTGAATAAATTTGGGGTACGTTACGTTGATTTGAAAACTCATGAGGAGAGTATTTTGGGATGGAAACAAAAGGAGAGGAAAAAAGGGGTTAAAGAGGAGGATGTAGACAAGGCAAAGGAACAGAAGTAGGGTTTAAGATGTTTTTGCCTCTCGAATTTTTATTTGATGTAACTTGTCCCTTTATCATCTCCGGCCATGTTTCTTTTTTTTTTCTTCTTCCTCTTCTCGATTGATTTCACAAACAGTGGTTTGGAATTTATGGTGATATGTTATGGTACTGTGTCCTCCTTTGGATTTTGATGCCACTCATGTCCCCACGCTGAATTTACCCTAGGGTAGGAATATGTCCTTTTCCATCGTTTGTTTTCAAATTTATTGAATGTGCCTTTGTTATATACGGTGATCAGTACGTATACTCCTACATTTGCTCTTATTAGAGTGTGCCATAGTCGACGTTTTCGCCTATTTGATTATTTATTACAACTAAAATCCGATTCTAAAAGATGTTTCCGTCCAAACAGTTCACTTGGATTCATCAGTTTATCATATATGCTTTTGAATGTACAATATAATGTATTACCATTAATATAAAGTAGTGGTGTTTACAATATGACATATAATAGTTAGTTTTCATTTATTTATTTTAATAACAAATAGAGGAGTAATGATGCATTTTTATAAATTGTGTCTAGATACACAAATCGTTTGTGTATGTTTTATAGGTGAGTTTTAAATAAATAAAAATATATATACAGAAGATGTACCGTATGCTTTATTTTTTTGTATTTGGCATGATGAGAATAATTTATATACAAGAGGGCTGCGCTTTTATTGTGGGATGAATAATTGAATCATGTGGATGTGATATGCATAATTGGAAGGTTCCGGCGAAGAATCTTACGGCAAAAAGAAATTTAAAAAAATATGAATACATAAGTTTAATAAGTATAGTATATATATATTTAGAAGTCAAAAAAGCAGAATATTAATTATACTAATGATAATGTACATATCTACTGATACACTCTCATATGAGATGTCTGCGACCTCGCCACCCAAAAGAATCTCTCTCTCTCTCTCTATTTGTAAACTACATGATTTATATTGGAACTATATGAAAATATATACAGGTTTTAAGACCATATGATATATATATATCACTGTATATATATTTTGAAACCATCATTTGCAAATTTAATTTCTTTGAAAATTGTTACAAATTCATTTATAACTCCCAAAAAAAAATACTGAATACAGTTTTAAAAAACTTAGATGATACGATATAGTAAATCTTAAGAAAGATCCGATAACAGTAAATTTGATAAAGTAAGAGCAGTGATTAGTATAAAATTCGAGCGGGATGACAACATCAAAGGGCTTAGATTGATCCACGTGTCAAAAAACTATTAAACCAAAGATCTCTTAAATACGACATACACATGCAGCTACCCTCTCTAGAGAGAGATATAATAGAGACTCATCTCTCACTTTGTATTATTTTATAGAACCCATTTTTATTTCCCATCTTCCTCATCACTTTCCAAAGAAGAAGAGAGAGGTTAATAATGATAGGCAGTGTCGAGCTGAATTTGAGGGAGACTGAGCTGTGTCTTGGTCTTCCCGGCGGAGATACGGTGGCTCCCGTAACTGGAAACAAGAGAGGCTTCTCAGAGACGGTTGATCTGAAGCTGAATCTGAACAATGAGCCTGAAAACAAGGAAGGATCTACCACTCTTGATTCCAAGGAGAAGAGTTCTTGTTCCAAGGATCCAGCCAAGCCTCCTGCCAAGTATTTTTTTACTAATTTCTCCCTTTTTTTCCCAAATCTTCCCTTAATTTTTCTGATAAAATCATCTTTAAACGAAAGTTAAAAAGCTTGATGGGAACTTTTTCCCTCGAAGCTAATATCTATCAAGTTTTTAGCTGAAAAATCTAACAAAATTTTGGTAAAGGTGGCTGGAGAAACTGACTTTAACTTTCACTTAATTAAAGATTTATGTTTTCTCATCAAATCAGTCTAAAATCATAAACTTTTTTTTCTTGTAAACAAAAAAAAAAAAGATTCAAGGGATGATATACAAATATGAGAACAATCATATTTTCTTGGTTATAAGTTTTAACCCATATACTCATGCAAATAAGTCTATGGATGCAATGCAATCTTGAATAACATAACCGTTTTCCCCATATTTTTTATTAAAAATATAGGGCACAAGTAGTGGGATGGCCGCCGGTGAGATCATACCGGAAGAACGTAATGGTTTCGTGCCAAAAAGCAAGCAGTGGCCCGGAGGCAGCAGCGTTCGTGAAGGTGTCAATGGACGGAGCACCGTACTTGAGGAAAGTTGATTTGAGGATGTATAAAAGTTACGACGAGCTCTCTACTGCTTTGTCCAACATGTTCAGCTCTTTTACCATGGGTACCTAATATTTCATTATATAAACATTTTTTTTATCACATATGGTTATAATTAGAAAATACAAATATGATTAGTTATTTCTCATTTTTGTATATCATCCGTTAAAACTATTTAGAAACTTCGAATATTTCTTAGTTAGTTCTCGAATAAATGTATAATTTCATACTATATATATGATATATGTTTAGGAAAATATGGAGGAGAAGAAGGAATGATAGACTTCATGAATGAGAGGAAATTGATGGATTTAGTGAATAGTTGGGACTATGTTCCTTCTTATGAAGACAAAGACGGTGATTGGATGCTCGTCGGCGACGTTCCTTGGCCGTACGTTTTCCTCTTCCTTAATTATTACTTAACGATTTAATTCTTCGTTTCATTAATTTTGTTTCTAATAATATGCTTTTAAATTTATTGTGTATTAGAATGTTCGTTGATACATGCAAGCGTCTACGTCTCATGAAGGGATCTGATGCCATTGGTCTCGGTATGTATATTTTCTACCAATGCATATTATATATTCACATGGTTTTTAAGTATTTTACCCATTGAGTAAATATTAAATCTTACGTGTATATATAGTTAGAAATAGATTACATGTAATCTGCAGTTAAGCAACATTTATATTGTGCTGCTTAGTATAATACAATACACCTCAAACCGCATAACCATTCCTTTTAGACAGCGTCTAATTAGTAAATGCTTAACCAGGGGCGGACCCAGAAAAAAAATTAACTGGGGGCAAAAAGTAGCAAATGATGTTTGAACCCATGACCTCAAACACTACATGGGGCACTTTAACCATTTTGACACTTATAACTTTAATTTTAATGCAAAATTTTTAGTTTTTAATAGGTTGATGAATGCAACTGCCCCCACCTTTTTCTATGTGGTCCGCCCCTGTGCTTAACCGTAATACATAAGATTTGATGTTTCTTTTGTTAAATAAAACTAAAAAAAGAAAAAGAAATTACCGTCGTTGTAATTTTCTTTGCTTGTTATTAATTGGTAAAATGTTTCAGCTCCGAGGGCAATGGAGAAATGCAAGAGCAGAGCTTGAAGTGAAAAAATTATCTGTGGTAATAATTATATATTTGATTATCACATTTATTGGTGTTAATTGTTTTTTTTTGTTTTTCTTACGATGAAATACATTGTCCAATTTCTTTTGTTTGTCTGTGTTTTGATCTGGTTTTGGTATGTAGATATAGTTTGTATGCTATATATATTATGTGTAATGAACTTAAGTTAAATATTTGAGAAACTTGTAATGGAAAATGTGTAATAATTTGAACATCTTATGTGTGTTTTGTCTTTATCTTTATTTTTAGCCAAACAATGTGTATATTCGTATAAGGAAAAATTGATTTTTACTCCACCAAAGAAGCTGTATCCTCACATTACTTCTCTATAACTACAATCTCATAATGGTCAGTTATATTCTGAAGGCAAAAAACATTATTCTTTTAGTTCGTCCATGGCTTGAAGCCTTGAACCTAAAGATCATAGCGATCGAATATGCATGTGACCCTAAAATATATAAACTGTCCCTAAGCATTAATAATTAAAGTATAATTAGAATGACAATTAATATACGTACATGTGTTATATCATATAAATGTATAAGATCGAATATAATTAGAAAAATGCATGGAAAGGATTCACTTTGTTGGTATGTTGATTTGTTGGTACTTAAAGTGATAATTGGCTTTTGGCTGGAGGAAATAAAATAGAGAAATAGGACCCCATAGGGGAAGAGAGGGAGCAATGCCATGTGCATCTTCATGGGTCTCTTCATTTCGTTACCTTTGTTTATCATCTCATTTCCCATTATATTAATTATAGCTAGGAATATTAACTTTAATTTATACCACCAACTAAATTTATTAAGATGTGTAATTATACATAAACACCCTCTCTATTACGAAAATAAATGAATAAAAACTCTTTATAATCCCATAAAAGGATACAGAGATATCGAATTACGTTGTGTCGTCTTTTATCACTTTCAGAAATGAATTACAAGTTGTATTTATATATGTACCGTAAAGAGATCACATGCATGATCTATATGTTAGGCTTTCGATTTTCTAAACTTATATATAAATTATATAAAATTTTATACGCAATTAAAAATAGATATGGATAAATATATGGACGTATACGTATTTCAAAATAATAAAAATAGATCGTATGATAAAATATAGGTCCCGTATTGGATTAATGGTGGTTTGCAAATACAATGGAGCGATCATATGTCTCTCTTATCACTTATTAATTAAGTTGATGTCCAACGTTAAAGAGTATTAAGAATAAAGAAAATAGACAACAAAACAAATAAATAAATGAGTAATGTAAATATTGAGAAATGGGAAGAGCACATGGAGAAGATGTTGAATTCCCCCAAACGAACAAATCAAAGTTTGTATGAATGTGTATCGCTTCAACGTACATGCATGCATATATATAGAAAATGTGTCTACATATGTATGTGTAAACACAAACATTGTTCAATTAGTTACGTTGAAATGTTTATAAATTTCAGGATATATATGTATATTTATATCCCCATTAATATTTCTTGGATCAGGCAGAAGCATGTTCGATGTTTGATGGGGTCAATAATTTAATTTGACAAGTTGATGCTCTAGAGGCTTCTTCACCAAACTATTATTATCGCATAATACATACTATTATTTAAGAATTAGAGAAAATCAACTTATAAAATAATTAGAAAACGGCTGATAGATTTAACAGAAAATATGATTATGTCATTACTAGTTTAAAAATAAAACCAATATTTAATCTTTTCATTTTTGATTTTTTTTTTTAAAAACACATAGTACATAGCTATTTTATGATCAGAATGGTTGTGAAAAGGTTAAAAATAACTATTGGTCAATGAACAAAATTTCGTTTATATCTCCTCAATTATTAAACTGATTTAGAAAAGAATAATATGAATCTTATTTGTTTTCATCCATTGGGCCTAGAATATTGGGTTTTAGGGAATAATTTGTTTTCGTATAGGTTACAAGGAGTTGGGCCTAAATTAGTATAATTCGTTACAGATTCCTCGCCGATCCTAGAAACTAGAGTGATATCCACCGCCGGGCCGATTAAATTTCGTTTTCGAGCTCTTTCGGTAGATCGATTGCGTGGACGACGGCGAAAGATAAATCAAGTGTGTCTGGAGACGAGCTTATTCTAGTGGCAGTCATGTTTACCGAGAAATGGCACGATTTTGTCTATGGAATTAGATGATTCAGTTGATCTCTGTTCATACGAAGATACGATACATTGGTTGATTAACCGATGCTGCTGATCAATTGATTTCGGTTTGGTTTATATGGTTTTCACAGTTCAATTGATTTTGGTTCAGTTTTACCTATTGGTTTTGAGAAAAGGAAAAAAAAAAACAAGTCACGCGATGGGATGTTAAAACAGAAGTGGGTTGAGCTAAAAAGGCACGATTTGGTGGGTTAATTGCGGACACGCGCACTTTGTGAGAGTGGGTGTGAAATGGAACGTTCTGATTGGCTAAAAATATAGAAACAGTAGCGGTATAGCTCCTCTCCTATGATATTATTTACTTACTTTTTCGTCGGTACTCCGCTTTAGAAACTCTAGCACGAGGATGCATCAACTCATCTCAATTAACTCTTTTGATGTTTTGGTATATATATATATATATACATGATCCTGAAAGAATGTCTCATAATCTGACCAATGATATTTTGTTAAGTTCTTGTTGTAAGCCATGGATGCTCAATTAGCATACTTGTGATACAAATATAGCTGCTGGCTGTTGTAAGTATTGGAGTTGATGGTGACTATGTGAAGCTTTTCCATGACTATGGAGTTTCCATCAAAGACGTTGAGAGATTTAGCCAAACAAAAATTTAGTGGAGATTAAAAAAACAAGGGGCCTGATACGATTTGCTATGCTCGGTCTATGCGATAATGGAACCCAAAAAGTGCATTGGCGCTATTCGAGCAACTGCAAAAGGATTGTAGCCTTAATGTTACAACATAGGCTAATTAGACAGCATTGATTCTTTTTCTAGACCCGATTTTAATTTGTCATGAACATTTTTCATTAACACCAAAAAAAAAGAAACAATGACAATTTACAAACAGCAAAACCCTAAATCCCCAAATTCGTTATCAATCAGAAGCAATGTGTGTCGATCAGATTCCACTGTAATCACCACGAGCGCCGTCATTACCACCGCCGGCGGTTGAGAGCATGGGTCCATATGGTGATTCCAGATCGTCACTCACAAGATCATCCGTTCCTCTTAGCGCTGCGTGCAGGATCAACACCACAACACCGAATCCAACGGTGGTGAGAGCTCTCAGCCACACTCCTGTGGTGACCAACGACCCGATCGTAAGACCAATGAGAAGCACCACCACGATGCCGTCGTCAACAGTGAGTCCGAAGATCGACAGAGGCTCCTCGCGAGCGAAATAGAGGAAGAACCAAGCTAAGCCCACGGCGACGAATGCGAGGATGGCGATGGGACGTGTGATTAAGGTTAGAGCTAGGAGGATAGAGAGAATGATACTGTAGTTGATGCGGAAGTGAGTAAGGTTTTGAGTCAGGCGAGTTGTCGCATCGGCGATGGATGAAGGGAAGCTGAAGGCGGATAGATCGAGGAAATCTCCCCATGGACGAGCCGCACCGGTGATCGATTGAGCTGTTTCCTTGATTCCGGAGATCACTTGATTTGCCATTGTTTGATTAGATTGATCTCTCCTCGATTTCAGAAACCCTAGATTTTCTCAGGAACGAAGATCACCTTTTTGTTAAGGAAAGACGGAACGCACAAGTCAACAACACCGATTGTACTTAATGCACAGAAAAGCCCAAGTCCAATTACTGAAAGAAAGCTCATTTATGTCAAATAAGAAAAATTAAGGCCCATTTAGTTATAGCCTGTGTGCCCTCTGGTTTGGATTCGGTGCTGCTGTGTTATCATTTATTATTAGACCTACATTTTCATTTTGTCAATTCGCCGAGAATGAGTTCTAGTGAACTTCGAATAGCTTATTTGCTAACAAGTAAACTTGCACCAATATATCAAACCAAGTGAAGTCAAAACAAAAATCTACACAAAAAAGGGCATAACAAAACTCCAAAATGATTTGATTTCAATTCTTGGTCACATAAATGAAACCACAAAAAGCTAGAGTTGATGAAATATCTAATAATGTCATTATAAAGCATAAAGCACAACAAGGATCCACATACTTAGCGAAAGCAAAGTAATGACCATATAACGAGCAACAAACACATTTCCGGTAACAGCTCTTCACTTAAGGGGAATGAATCTGGAAGAGTGGGTAGCACCAACACCAGGTCTACCGTGTTTGACTGGCTTGTATGAGATAGAGAACTCAGCCAGGTAATGACCAATCATCTCAGGCTTGATCTCCACTTGGTTGAAAGTCTTACCATTGTAAACTCCAATGATGCTTCCAATCATCTCAGGGACAATGATCATGTTCCTCAGGTGGGTTCTCACTGGTTCTGGCTTCTCACCTTGTGGTGCCTCCCTTTTCTGTTCATCAACAAGAAGAACAAGTTTGTAATCAGTCACTTGACAAAATGTTTTAGCAGATATAGTATACACAATGTAACACTCATAAGAATTTAGTGAGGCTAACAAAATTCAGTAACTGATGTAGAGACTATTCAAACTCAAACTCAGCATAAAAAGAAACATACATTTGACATGCTAGACAGAATCTACTTCAACAAGAACTAAGTCATGAATTTCACTAAAGACTTTGACTATAGAATTGAACACCAGAATCTGAAAGGGATCAATGTACAAAACAAGACATCAAGTCAAATAATCAAAGAAACCGTCCACATTTCGCTCATTAAAACCCAAACTTGACTTCACAAACAAAAGAGATGCACTAATAGAATGGTTAACATAAACTAGATTCAACTAACCACCAACTACACTCAACCATGCGAGCACAATCGAATCACTGAAAGCTAACTTAGCACCATTCAAGCCTACTTGAACACCAAATAAGAAAAAGGCGAAATGAAATGATTACCGCTTTCCTGAGCTTCTTAATCAGAGCCATTGGCTTCCTCGTCAAACCTCTTGAGAACCTATGAAATGAACAATTACAAACAGAAAATGTCAGAATCTAACTTATATAACACAAACAGCAAAATCAGAAAACGAGGGTTTAGAGGCATTTCTTAACCTTCTGCGAATACGAGCAGGGAAGAGCTTGACAAGGTCATCAGTAGACATATCAAGAAGAGCATCGAGATCGACTCCTCTGAAGGCAAACTTCTTAAACGTCCTCTTCTTTGGCACTCCAGCAGCAGCAACCTCTGGTTCAACATCCGCCTGCAGATTCCATCATTCATAGTTTTTAGCAATCGGAAAATGTAAACAGAGAAGACGAAGATTCAGAGATTGAGATGTATCAAGAGACTCACCATGATTAGATCTCTGCAAAAGGATAAAACCCTAAAACGGCTAAAGCTTGGAAACTGTTGGCTGCTGAGGTCTTTGCAAGGAAGAAATAGAAGAAAAATGTTCGACTAAAATTATATATAGTGGACACTGGGGAACCCTAGTTTTAAGAGTTCTTATTTTGTTTTTAGGGTCTGTATTATTTATTAATTTCAATATCAACCCTAAAACCTTCTTAACATTAATTTATTTGACCCTATATTATACAAAACGACCCATTAGTAAATCAAGGTCTTTGATTGGAAACATTGGATGATGTATTTAATAATTACACCATTAGATTAATTAATTGACTAATATAGTTAAAAAAAATATTATTAACTTGTTACAAGAATATAATTTATAGAGGAGACATGATTTGGGTTTATACTCATTGTAAAAATCGAATTTGTCAGAGAAAAAGTTCAAAAATTAAAGTTTTGCAAGATTCAGAATGCAAAATTCTTTCATATATTTTTAGTTTATAAAAAGTTTCATTGTATACTTTGATTTTGAAATCTTTCATAACAATTGAAACATATACATTTTTTTTGTTTTTCCGTCGCTTTTTAGAATACTAGTTCACTTGTGAAAGATACATTTTTTCTGAAATATTATATTGATAAGCAATCGTAAAAAAAAAAAAACTCAAAATCCCATATTTGTAATTTTATTAACTTTATTTTGGCTAGTGCAAAAAGAAGAAAAAAAAACAAAAAAAAAAAGGTAACACAACGAAAAACAAATGACAAATACAAAAAGATAAGAATTTCGGGGGTCTAGTTCACAATATCATCACATTTTTAGTTGGGCCTTTTCAATTCTCTTGATTGCATCGCTAAGTTCCTTCTGGACCTTGGGCCTCGATGGAACTAAAACTACGTCATTCCAAACTGAACCGGGCTTAGATATTTGACTCGGATCCGGGTAAAGCTCGTAAATGGATTCAGCGTCCGGGTTAAGACTACTGACCCGTTTTAGACATTCTATATCCTCCGGATCCACCAGAAGCTTACTACTTCCGTCTTTCCACGCAATAAGCTGCTCCATCCAGCAAACCAATGTAAACAAAACACGTCAGTATATACGTCCAAAACGACATCGTTACGTATTGATATTGACTTTTGACTTTATTTACCCTTGGAGGACCTCCAACAGCGTTAGTGCAATAAAGCCTAGCGTTATCTACAAGCTCACAGTACTTTGGGAAGGCATTAGCGAAACTCTTGTGTGACTCTAATTGTGATTTCACTCTCACTGCTCTCTTCACCATTAGAGCTCTCCTGTAACATATTTTAAAAACAAAAACTTGGTCACACGACTAGCATGATAACATCAGCTAGCTAAGGGATGGTTAATATCCTCGGAAATGTGAATTTTGATAAATCTTTTACCGTATGCCTCTTGCTACAGCAAGATAAGCGTCACAAACCACACCGACCAGCTCGATTCTATAAGGTTTCAAGATTTGTTGTTTCCCATTTTGTTTGGCCTCTTCTTCTTGACCAATTTGTTTCCAATATTCTTCGGTTATTGTCCCGTCTTCGGAAACCTTGTAGCCTGCCCCCATTCGATATCGGTGTTTGTGGACGTTTCTTGCCATTTCGATCATTTGTTCCACGAATGGCTCCCATGATAATGTTCCATCCATTATCACATCACGTCCTTCGTTCAATGCTGTAACTAGTAAGGACGATGCAGCATCTGTTGATGATTGATGAACCTAAAATATATAAGAAAATAAACAACAAATGTAGCAAGTTAAATTAAAGAAGAAATATAATGCATGTATCGTTATATGATTATATATATCTTATGGCTTAGTACATATATACATCTAGAAACCAATTCGATTTGTCCATTGATAACGATGTCCTAAGAACTAACGTACCAATTCGGCAGTTTGAAGCATATCGTCATGGTGACCTCTAGAGCTAAGAGCTCTATAAATAACATCAGTCTCCTTAAACGCATCCGCTTCTATCACCACCGCGTCGGCCTCTGCCTCTGACCAAAACGACCTATACAAATATTTGGACCATGTATTAAAGAAAATACGTACAATAAGCACATTATTGTATACATTTGATCAGAAGATTTACTCTTGGAGGATATCTTTGAGGACGGTGCTCTTCCCGGCGCCCATGCCGCCACCCATAAGGAGGAGGACGGGGCTTCGTTTGTTGTGAGCCACCGGAGACATTACTTCCGTACAGTGAGGCTCACTGCTTCCGCTGCCAATTGCTTTCATCTCTTCCACTAATGTCGAAATTACCCTTGTCACCTTCAGGTCTTTTGTCACCCTATCGAACCTCTGTTTCCTACGCATTACCAAGTTTGTTCAACTGCTCATCTTTAATTATATGAAATGATAGAATATTTCATGGAACAATCAGTCACCTTGTCGCTGCCATCACAAAATCCTTGAGTTTTGGTACTTTGTGGTCGGATTCATCGCTTAACACCTGTTTTTTATTTTTGTTTTGTGTTAAATAAAAGCCAAAAAAATAGAGTTATAGGATAACATTTATTATTCATATTACTGGAGATGGGTAATAATTAAAAACCTAATCCACCTTATATAAAAAAATACACTGATCATAGAAGTAATTGCGCGCATTAAAATTTATTCGTTTAAAAAAAGAACCTGAGAGATGAGGGTGGAGGAATGGTTCCAGTTGAAAGCAAAATAAGTGAGAATGCATCTCTCGAATTCTTCAAGGAGATGAACATAGAGAGAATCAGCCTCAGCTTCATTCACCAGATACTCGTACACATTCTCATCATACCCTTTCGTTTTCAGCAAATATGCATTTGCTAATTTGCATAGTTGTGGGTATTCGTTTGGCTCCTCGAATCCTAGCTGTCTTGCTGCATTTTTACACATATGTTTGTCATACTAATCAACACACATGCATGTTTCTGCATGCAATCACATTATTATAGAATATAGAGAAAATAAAAATATTCCAAATTGTACAAAATTCTCTAACAACTCCTATTTGTCTTTTTTTTTTTTTGGGGTGAAAGGTCGTTCTACCATTTATGGCGAGACGTGGTCCATCGTCCATGTATGTTATATTATAATATATCGCTTATCAATCAAAGCCCAAAGTCCAAACACAAATGATTAAACATATACGTGTTATTTTTGCATACAAGTCCTCACAGATTCATTTATTTGCATATATACTTTTCCATGATCACATATGCAAATGATAATTTGGGGGAAAGAAGCGCACCAGAAAATACCAAAAATTTCGTATGGCAAAGAAATATGGTGAAATACTAATCTATTTTTCTGTAATCATAACAGTAATTCTTGGACGATCTTGAATATCTTCTTACTTGAAGCAAAGTTGAATCTTGAAATGTATACGACTTACCAACATAGTGGGAGAACCTCTCGAGGTTTGATCGTCGACCCGAATCTTTCCTCTCAATTATAAAAGGGGAGATTTTCTCATCTTTAATGCCCATGGGATCAGCTTGATTAAGTTTCCGGCGGTGGCGGAGGAGTGATTCTCCGGCAAAAGCAGCAGCTGCGACGGCGGCAAGACCACCAAGAGAAGCGAGGAAGAGATGAGCTGATGCTTTACAACGTTCACCACAAGAGACATCTCTTGTTCCTTGTATAGCAAAACAAATCGAGCGACGACTCAACAAGAGAGAGAGAGAATATTTAAAAAGGAACAAAATAATATTAATTTGGTAAACGGAGAGAGATAGAGGAAGAGCATTACCTGAAGAATTCACCATTTCCTTTAGGGTCTAACAAAATTGTTTAATTTCTTTTTGGGGAAGAAGACGAAGAAGAAGAATGAGACTGTGAGGTGTAGCACTAACTCGACACAACATTGAACTCTGCTTTTGATTTTGCTCTTCTCATCTATAAATGCGTCTGACTTTTTCTTGTATGTGATCTATCTATCTCTTCTTTACAATGCATCTGTAGCTAGTGGGTGGGATTTAATGTGTATTATATTATCATTTTTTCCTTTTTCTTTTTCTTTTTTAAGTGATTTAATATGATGATGACTGACTTATATTGCTGATGGGGTGGTGTTTAAAAGTATAATTGCCGTATTATTGATACTATATAATATTTATACCAATTTTTGTATCAATATTATTCATATTAGTTACGACATTTCAATCATACTAATATTTTTTTTAAACTAGTGTAAAGTTACAAGATGTATAAAACACATGAAAAGTTAACAAAATATTTGGACCAGCATACTACTTGATCTGAACTAATAATATTCTTCTCGACAAAAAAACTGATCCCTCCACCACCACCTGCGTTATTTTGTTATTAATTATTCTTATCGAGTAAAGTTGTAACTTTATGACCCTTTCTTTGGTTTTTTTCGCAAACTCGTGTAGCTCGTGTTAAACCTTCCACTAATTACAAATAATTATTGGGAGTAGTATACTGTACATCTTTGAATATTCAATATTCACTCACAGTGTAACTAAATACAAAACTCTCCAATAAAATTCAATAATTGTCAATTTAATTATGCCAGTCTAGTATAGTAGTAATATGTAGTTCAATGAGATTAAGATGTGTGTTTCAATGAAGAGTTAACAGTAAAGCTTATAAAACAGAACGCTACTAAGACGAGGACGTGGTTAGCTGCATTCATTGAGTTAATAAAGCTTATATATTGGTAATAAAGTTTTAAAACCAGAACGTTTCCTCCATGTAAGAAGATGTGTGTTTCAAGAAAGAGTTATACTAAAGCTTATAAATGGTTATTTGGATTTGTCGATACGCTTTGTTTTAAAGTTTGGAAAACATGCGGGTTTCGCAAGGTCAGTTATCTTATCGAAATAATTAAACTATTAGTATTACAAACGGTAATGAAACTGTTTTCATGACAAGATCATAACACTAATCAGACAGTAGAATCTTTTGTACTAATTTATGTATATAAAAAAAAAAAAATGAAGACGTAAACATAAATATTCAGACAAGTCTATGTAAACTAGTAGTTCAACATACTATTGTATTATTATTATTAAAAAAAAGAAAAGAAAAGAGAGATCATAAAAGATAGTTTTATTCCTATCTATATAGGGCTAAATCACTGGAGTGAGTGAAACCATATGAGTGATCTCTTAGACTAAAAACAACCAGAAGAATAATATAATAAAAGATTATGATAAGGCAAATTGTTCAGAGTGATATTGATCAGAGGTTGGAACGAGGAGCAAAGTACTTGGTATGGCGACCTTGAGCAATGATCTTACCATTCTTCTTCTTCCTGAGCTCAACGCTAGTAACTGCAACAGCTTTACCCACACGCAACGCCTTTGATTCTATCTCTATCTCTTCCTGTTTATTTATAATTCACCACAAAAACTATCTCATCTCAATTCGCTTTTTTATAGAAAGTAAAAAAAAAAAAAGTTAAAGAAATAGAGAGAGAGAGAGAGAGAGAGAGAGAGAGAGAGAGAGAGAGAGAGAGAGAGAGAGATGAAAAGGAAGAAAGAAGAGTACATGAAGGAAAGCAGCATCAAGGTAAGAGACATTGATCTCGACAGAAACACCGGAATGTGAAACACCGGCTGTGTAAATGACAGCCGATCCAATCAAATCCACCAGAGTCGCCGTTGCTCCCCCGTGTAAGAAATTCCCTGCGTTCTTTCCTCAGCCACACACACACCATTCATTTATTCAATTTGGGAAAAAGAGAGAGAGAGAGGTAGATTGAAGCAAAAGAAAAAAAGCACTTACGAGGAGATGAGAAGGGATTTTCATGGAGCAGACGAGACGGCCAGGCTCGATGAGATCCACTTTGAGACCATTCGTTACGAATCTCTCGAGGAACCTGTGTGGCAAATTCGCCACTTTTGATTCCTTTGCCTTGCTCTCTTCTTCTCCATCTCCTTCCAGATAACGCTTTACCGATTCTAGATCCATTCTCCTTCTTCTTTTGGGTTAGCTTGCTTTTGGAATTTTTCCTCTTTTTTTTTCAATTCAAAGGACACTGTCATGATCCATGTGTTTTTTTTATTTATTTTAGGATGTTCTCTGTTTTTTTTTTTTTTTGGATCAGATATTCAAGGGCTCACATTTATCTCTCTCGTTGAGATTAAGACCTAATCAGATTTAGTCAAGCGAAAAATATAATTCGACTACTGTTGTATTTTTTTTTTTGGGTGAGGACGACCACTGTTGTATAACCAGACTATGACAATTTCTTTTTCTTACAATCATTAACATAATTTCACCACAAAATATAAATTTAATAAGAGCAATTTAGCTTTTGAAGATAAATGAAGGACTAATTACTAATTTATTTAATTATATATATAAATTTGAAAGGACGTCCAGGCTAAAAGTTGTATATATATGGAAAGCTATCTTAATATATATATATAAAATATATGAGAAAGAAAGAAAAAAAGAAATTCATTTGAAACGTAGAGGAGAGCAACAAGACAAAGACAAACTCTCTCTTTACACAAATTGTATTTTCCATGATTTCCTTTTCTTTTTTCCTTTTTTTATATTAAAAAAAAAAAAAAAAACATTACAAATCCCAATTCCTCCATTTGCTTCATTTCCTCAGAGAGAGCATGCCTGCTGAGGTTAAAAACCCACCTCTTCTCTTCTCTCTCTCTCTCTCAGTGACCATTCGCTGGCCTGTACTCTGTGTACCCGTTTATCCCGCCCTGGTTCCCAGCATCCATTCCAAAGTATGTCTGACGGTAATTTGCTGCATCTTCTATGTTATTGTTCCTCATTGCTAGCATAGACAAGTCCATGTTCGCCATTTGCCACTGTGTCGGCATCACACCATCTACATATGCTCCTCCTGGCATGTAATGTAATCCTTCTTCTCCAAAACTCCTCGACCTGCTACCAGACAATGACACACCTGCATCACCATGGTATGTTGAGTACTGCCCCCCGTTGAACACTTGTTGTTGTTCTTGTTGTGGATTGAATATGCTTCCGTTAAACACCATGTTGCTGCACTGTTCGTCTTCCAGCAAATCGTTGATGATGTCCAGGTGAGGAAACTCATCTATCATTAAGCTCTGTGCTTGTTGCTGCGCTATCTGAATGTCCATGTGGTTCAGGGATCTGTTGCTAGTGGCGGCGCTTGTGTAAGGGTTGTTCATGCCAATGTTTACAGAATTCGAATTCCTTCCTGTCCACAAGTGCCCACCATCTTGGTTGAAAGGGAAGCTCGGCTGATAAGAAGATGATGTCGGTGTTTGCGAGTAAGATGATGATGGCAATGTGGTTTGGACAACTCCATGAGAGTTTGGGTGGTGGTTGAAACTAGATGATGAGCCAAGAGAGTTACCAACTATCGCATGTTTATAGGATTGCGGAGTGAATGTCTGCTGATTGTGTAGGGATGGATCAGGACCTAGACGACCAGCTGAGCTAACCGAGCGGGGAAGGGATGTCGTCATTTGAACCGGCGAAGAGACAGTGGTAGGGGCGGGTTGCATCGCAGGGATTATTGGAGCACTAGAAGGCCTTGATATAGTTGTTGTTGCTGCTGGTTGTTTTGGAGCAGAGATTTTTTGCATATCAACTCTAAGGCCAACAGTTTGAGACTGAATATCCGAAGAAGGCACTACTTGACTTGGTGAATGTGGTCCAGTTGCTGACACTACTTTCCTGTTCGGAATAGCATCTGCGGTTGAAAAACTCTTTTTCTCCGGTTTTGTTGGAGTTAATGGTGAAGAATACTTGGCAACACTTCTGGGAGAAGAAAGTACAGCAGTGCTTTTCTCTTTAGGTCGATCCATGTCGACCGAGTTCACAGTGGTTTGAGCCATGTTGCGTTCCTGCAAAATAGATTTGAAAAACAGACAACTAACTGTAAAATTCTGGAATTCTTTGCATGAAACCAATAGTTGAATCAGCGATTTTCTAATTTCAAGCACTAAAAGCATGAATGACCAACCTTCCCAACAAGATTACGATTTCGAGAACCCTCTGACTCCTGGATGTGGGAGACAACAACCCAATCAGATTCACCAGCGTTGCTTGCCTCGGAAGAATAATTCCGACTCTTTGGGTCTGTTGCAAGTGTTGAAGGTTGATCATCTGTCTCACTCGGTAAACTGTGGGCATCAGATGTTGCTTTTACTTGTTGGTTCTTGCCTCTGCAAATCACAAGGCGTATCATCAGGATTCAGAACTGAGAAGATACAAGGAAACATGGGGAGTCAAAACAAACTTACTTGTTCGGCGACTTCTGGTTTCGGAAATTCAAGGCATTCCCTTGGTACGACCCATTGGTAACCCCCGACAGGATAGAATCATTAGAACAAGTTGAAGAACTATCATCCATAGTGGACTGACTCTTTCCTTCTGCAATTCCATTGGATGTAGCTATGGAAATGCCTCTTCCTCTAATGCTCCCTCCTGATGATGGAGGATGAAGTTCTAAAGCGTCAGTATCCCAATGAACGGAGCTACTATCCCTATCTTCTAAATCAGGCTGAAGAATTTCAGCTGAAAAATCCACAGAATCAGATATGTTGGACACATCTTCAAGAGTATCAGGCTTTTCAGCTGAGGATTGTGCTTTCTCTATGACAGAATCCTTTTCTTCCTCATCGTTTTGGTTTTCCCCAAGATCCTTTTCATGTGTCATAGAACTCACTTTTTCTTCCTTCTTTTTGTCCTTCCCTTTATTTTTGTTCCGTTTCTGTTTCGCCTACAAATGTTCAACAACCAAAGAAACTCCCATCAACATCCAACAAGTTGTAGAGGACAAGCAGAAGGAGCTAAAAGTATCACACCTGTTTCTTCTTAGATTTCTTCTCTCTCTCGGCTGTTCCTCTTTTGGCCCTCTGTTCGCTTTCAGCCAACCATGCTTCCTCTTCCTCACGAATAAGTTCTTCCTGCCTTTTGAGGGCAATAGCTTCTTGATATGCAACCTCAATTTTACTGCTGCAGTTCTCAGAGATATTGAAGTATGATACATAAGCACATCAAGGAGTAATACAATGGCATGTCATATATAAACATATTAGGCATTGTTACCTGAAGATATGGGCAAGAACAAATATCTCCACAGTTCGTCTACCAAGCTCAGTTAAACGTCTCTCATCACGCTCATAGGCTTCTTTGTTGACCTCTTCTCCATCATCGCCATCCTAGATTTGCATCAAAGAACAAAACGTTATTTATCACTACAAGTAATTTTCTAGTGGATAATGTAACAAGTCATCTGAAACGGAATAACCGATAAGACACACGACAAAATTGAACACAAAAATGACTGCAGATACGATAACAGATAACAGAATTACGGCCAAAATATTAGTTATATAACCCATGAAGCCGACCTTTGTGCGGTTCTGGGGGCCTTTCTCATCCTTTGGAGGCAATGGCTCTAGAGCAGCTCTCTCTAGGAGTAACAGCACATCATCAACTAATACGAACATATCTTTGTCCACGCTAACAATCGGAGCTGGCAATTCCTTGGAATCTAACAGTCTTGGCTTAGCTTTCGTGTTCTTAGTTTGACCTTCAAGAGCCTTCAACCCACTATACAAGGAATCCATCACCAAAGTGGATGTAACTTCTTTTTCTATGAAAAACTGTTTTACAACTCCTTTTAGGATTACAGCCATTTTCTCTCTAGACATCCGGCGCCTAGAGTTTTGGTCCATCCCTAACCAGAAAACACCGAAGCTGCAACCAAGAATGATAATCCACTCCTTTTAGGGAATATTGCTTAACTTTCAGAGAAAAATATAACACAGGAAGTATAAAAGTAAGGCAACAGTACTATACTATATTGGTGTAAATCCTGGCCTTCAACAAGTGTGTTGAACTACAGAAAAATTCCCACATCCTCTTTCAGGGATTTTCCGTCCCAGCATCTCAGCCTTGGCTATCAAGACTTGTAAATCAGAGATAGTGGAGAGCCACAACCACCGATTAAAAATTTAAACTAAACAAAATTTATTTTTGGACTCGAAAGGCATAGTGGAAAACAATATATTCTAACATTGCATAGTTTACTCAAACGAAGAGGCAAAGTAACCCCAGTACTTCCTGTTTACTTATCATCACAAATAGCAATGCACTATGATTGCATTTCTGAAATCTGGAGGAGTTAAGAGCACAAGTTGAAATGTGAAATACCTTTTCCATCTTGCCTTGTCCTCTATCAACCTCCCGAGCTTGCTTCTTCTCTCTTCAACAAAACGCCGGCAAATTTGCTCTACATTTGGCAAATACACCCGAGCAAGTTCTCTCCTATAACCACAATCAAGGCATCGAAAAGGTCGGTCCACTCTCTCCCTGCAAAGACCAATAATAGGAATATGTTCCACAATGCATAAATCAGTGATACCGAAGAAATGAAAGAGTACAATCTTATCACACATGTGTATAAATGACATACATATGAACCTATGGAGCTGTAAGTAAATGGCAACATGTAAGAATTGGCGGTGTGGTAATTTTTATACTCATAGATTTACAATGGAGTCAAACTTGCATTACCTGATCACCTGCACCTGAGCTTCAATTGTAAGACAGTCAGAATCATCTATGAACCCCTCCTGTAATTTAGGTAACTCCATAAACTTTTTCCATCCCCAATCATGCTCTTTCTTCCAAAACCGGTGCAATGTATCTGAAAGAAGTGAAGTCAGTTGTCTGCATATTTAAACGAGTGGAAATGCTATAAGAATGAAAAATTCACCAGAATACTTCGATTTCTTTATATCTTTATTCACCACAGATATAGTAAACTGCGCGAATTGACTCCAGCCTGACTCCAACAGAGCAAAAGAACCTACATGACCAGGTATCCAGAGAGAAAAAAGGACAATGCAGAGCAGTGAACAAAAATACTAACCTGGAAGAAGTTTATCATAGTTTGCAACACAGAGAAACAAGGAGAGATGATTACAAACATCACATCCTTGTGGATAAATTAAAATATACCTGTCACATTGAAGATAAATAGAATGAAACAGAGGGTCAACAATCACATCCCGAGTTATTTGTTGAGAGACGAGATATAAGGATGAGAGAGATAAAGCGATGGCATGTACCATTTGTAGCCGCCAGCTTCAAAAATACTGCTACGGAGCTCCCTTTTGTTGATTTCTTTAAATTTCGGAATCTTCCAAGTATGTTTTCCAAATAATTCAGAGGGTCTTAGGCCTGGGGAAAATAATGATATTCACGTTAAACAGCTGAAACACACACAAAGAAGTATATAAGAATATTACATGGTACAAAACTGAAATAGACAACAAAGAAACAGAAAAAAATCTCTAGTACATTACTGGCACTCCTGAACCAACTACAAGGACAGAATCATTCACATTTCTCCAAGAACTTTCAATTGTACAAACTAGAAATTAATTATAGAAGCTAATCCCACAGGGAAAAGAAAAGAGATACCATAATCATCGTCCTCATCGATATCCCAGTAAGAGGGGGAAGTGGACGGAGTCCCATTCTCCACATGACCAGAAGAGCGCCACTCAGAGAGTGCTTCTCCTGATTGTCCATTAGAACTCTCCTCTACTGATCGTCCTCCAACTCCAGAATCTTCATTAACAGTCTCTGCCATTCCCCACGATGAATTTATCTTTCGTCAAAGCTCTCTCTCCTTTTAACTAGAACACAAAATTAACCCAACGGAGCAAATCAAAAATATTGAATCAAAACGATTTGGTCACTGAAATGGGCAAAGAAGAAGAAGATATATTCAACGATCTCCAAACTTGTAATTACGATCATATTATCAACGATCTTCAAACACTTATCAATCAGCAAAATTAAATTTTCTAGATTGGCTTAAAAATCGAAACCCTTAAAACCCAAATCAGATCATCGAGGGGGGCAATAAACCCTAAAAAAATCCCAAAAAAGTAAAAATTGAGCCGAAAAAATTAAAGAGGAAACAAGACTATAATAACAACACAATTCATATCTATCAATCAATCAGCTACAAATCTGCAGAGAAACATCTTAATTAACATCGGAAACTAAATAACAAAGCCCAGATGGAATCAACGATCGGACAAATCACAAAACCGCTGTCGTAAATTAAGAAGAAGGAAAGACTGCTGTAATAGGAGGGGACGGAACCTAAGCCTCGCAAAATCCGACCAAAGATGATATACAAAAAGGGGAGGGGGGGGGCTTATCGTGTAGATCGAAGAAGAAGCAAACCTGAGAGAGGGGGTGGAAGAAAGAGCAAAGAGAAAATCTTAATTCGTTATATGGCAGCTGCTCTCGTTAGAGATTCTTCAAAAGAGAGAGAGAGAGAGAGAGAGACCAAACCAAACCAAAAGGAAAAAAGACAACCGGATGAATGAAAAGAGAGATAAATAGAGAGACACAGAGAGAGAAAGAGAGGTCGCACGAAACAGCTCTCTCTCTCTGTATTAAAAAAAAATAACACACACACTCACAGGGAAACCCAAAAAAAAAAAAAACCTTATTTTATTAACAAAAAAAAATAACTTAATTAATCTAAAACTCTTAAAAATTCTTAAATTCGTATGTATAATGATTCATACTGTCTTTTTCCACACTCGTCCAATCGACTAATATAGATCCAAAACAACTGAGTTCACATACAGTCACTTTTAACCATTTACTAATTATTTTGTTTAATTTCTATAATAACCATAACATAAATTGTTTATAAATTTTATAACCAAATCATTGGATTTGCCTGTTTAAGGGTTTACTAAACTAAATACTATATCAAATATTTTACAAAAGGAGTTTAGGCTTTGTTAATCTTTCAATCGGTTTTTTTTTTTTTTTGGTCAAATCTTTCAATCCGTTTAAGAATACACACTTAGCTAGTTTTGTTTGCTCTACTTAACAATCCAACTACACATCGATGAGACAACAAACATAAAAAAGAACATCCTCGGACACACCTTTTTAAAAAAAAAACTTTCAGTTCTGTTATCCAGCAAGTAACAAGTCTGAACCATAGCTTTTGCCTACATGATAATAGGTTAAACCTAGTTAACTTTCTTACAACCAAACGACAACGTTTTGCGCCTCTCGCTCTCTGTTATCTCAATCCGCCCTACTATTTTTACAAATTTTCAGATTCCACCCTTAGGTCTCTTTTCTACTACAGTCCACCCCAATGATCAGTGACTAGTAGATGGCGGAGTTGAGGTTTTATACGTTTCTCCAGAATATCCACCGCCCCGCGACATTACCGATCGCCGGAGTTGGAACCTGAAAACAACCGACAGGCTTTTCACCAAACCTAGACCATCCTCCACAACCCGAATATTCCCTTGCATGTACTGTCAACCAAACAAAATTAGAGTTCAAACCAAGTTTCAGCTGCAATAGCAAAAAAAATACAAACACAATTCTCTAACCTTTACAATATTTTGGCAGATGTCGAGACTTTGTATCTCCTCTCCCTCCTCCAGGTTACTACTACTACCACTACTACTACTATTCTCTTCACCTTCTGCAGCTACCTCGAATCCGAATCTAACTTCGATGTATTCTTTGGAATAGCATTGTCGCCAAACCGCTTCTTGGTTATTTTTCCTCTCTAATACTTGTGAGTTTCCGCTTTCTGGTAAAACCCATAAAGTCACATTCCCTTTGATCTTGCGGTTCACTAAAACCCCAAGCATATGCAAGATCACTTGAAACACCCTTCTATCATCGCCGACTACGTAATCAGGCAATGCTCTATAAACTTCAGCTGAGAAACCAAAACCGTTCCCCACGCATAAACACCTCGCCAAGCAAACTGTTTCCTTCACAACAGAATGCAAACTAAAATAATGTGCCTCTGCAGCGCGCATTCTCCCGCTGTTTATATCCCCAGCGTTGTTTACAAGCTGTAAAAGTAACTGGCTGGTTCTCTTCATCACATCCACGATAACCGTCTGGTTCTCAGGTAATTTCCCGTCCTGAATTATCAAAGGAAGCAACCCGAGAATGGACCGCACAGGACGCCTCATTGCATCACTCATCATCTGCTCGAACGCAGCCTTGGCTTGATTAGCTCTCAGCGCATTCTCCCTTGCCACCTGAAGCGCTCGGTTCTGTTCCGCGAGTTTCTCTCTCATAAGCTGAGATTCTTCAAGAATCACGGCATGAGAGATGGCAACCGCCACTTGATCAGCAACAACCTTAACAATCTCCAGCTCTTGATAAGTCCAGTTCCGGGCCAAACGCAACGGAAGCACACAAACCAAGATTGCATAACACATGTGGATAGCCTCAGGTGTTCCACCTTTGAAGTTACAAACCCGAAGCATGGGGACTCTTATCCCAACCGTAGGACCTGGTTTGCCTCGGCTAGTCATGGAGGCAAGCGCAGAGCCAGGGCTCAACATATTGACCTCTTCGCTTCTCTTAATCCTCACAACATCAGACTCAGTAATCGGTATTGAAAACTCACCCACATTCTCACCATCAGGTCTCAACTCATGCGTCAGATTCATCTCCGTCTTGATCTCATTGGGGATCCAAACCGCACAGTTCTTGAGCCCCAAAGTCTTGGACAACTCCACAAGCGTCGTGTACAGGATCGTGTGGCGATCGAGAGATGTCCTAATCTTGGTAGTGAGCATACGAACGTGCAAACTGGTCTCAGTCTGCTTCATAATGATGCCAACCTCACGATCAAGCTCTCTAGTCTTCTTATTCAACATGAACTCACGAACCTTAGCCTTAAGGAGCAAGGGTAGGAGAGTGACCAACGAGAGTGCGGTGAGGAAAGAGACGATCCCAGTGAGCATCTTGAAGACGGTGACAGCTGTCATGACCCAGGACGAGTGAGGGCCGTAGGTGAAACCAGAGAGGAGATGGGTCATGCCACAGAGAACAATGAAGGCTATGAACTCGCACACGACCCAATTGTACGGTGAAGGCACATTGGTGCGGCTAACGAAGTAGAGAAGCTCGATTGGGATCGAGAAATAAGCGATAGCGATAAGAAAGTCGCCGACTTTTTGCGATTCGAGGATTGACTCGAAGCTAAAGAAAATGTCTTCGTCGTCGCAGTTGCATATCGACAAGCTATCGTCGTCTTCCCCGGAGGCGGCGACGGAGCCGATTAACAACAAGAACACAAGCCATTGAACTAACAATGTCTTTAACATCGATTACTGCTCTTTCCTGAGAACAAAAAAAATATTAATTTAATAAATTAAAAAAAAAAAGGAGAGCTTTTGCTTCGTACCCAGAATCCAAATTCGAGAGTTTCAATTAAATAAATATGCGTCAAAGATTGGAATTTTGAAAGACTGTTCCTTTACCGATGAAACATCTTGGGGAAAATCAAAAATCAGAAAGATGCAAAATTCAAAACTTTGGTTTTAAAGAAGAGTAAAGTTAATTGAAAAACATTATGCGATTAAGATTTTCTTGTTTCACCAACCAAATTTATTAATCACAAAAATATATGAAACGATGAACAACAAAAAGAGCAAAAATCTACTGATTCCTTACAAACATGTGCAATCGGGGGAAAAAGCAAAATCAGATGAGGAATAAAACCATATCACATTTTCAGAAAGCAGTACCTGCAAGTAAACTAGTCTTAAACAAAACGATCAAGCCAAAAAAATCTCACTTTTAAAAAAGTTTACGAAGGAAACGAGTCTCAACACTTTGTGGGTTTGTTCTGTGAATGTCTCTCCCTCGATCTCATGAAGCTCATCAGAATGTAGAAAGAGAGAGAGAGAGAGAGCTCTATGGGAGTAAAATTTGTGTGAAGTCTCAATGTCTCTGTCTCTCTCTCTCTCTTTGTCTCTGTCTCTCTGCGTCTGCGAGTAAATTTACGTTTTGAGGAGAGAGAGAGAGAGAGAGAGAGAGAGAGAGAGAGAGAGAGAGAGAGAGAGAGAGAGAGAGAGAGAGAAGAAGGAGGGAGGTGGGGCCAAAGAAACGGTACATGAAGAGAACATAGACGGGCTTTTGGTTTGGAACACAACACGAGCACGACATCTTCTTCTTCTTCTTCTTCTTGACCTTACGTGGACTCTTACCAAATTCAATTCCTCCCCCCTTTTATCTTTTTCTTTCTTTTTTAGGTATACATTTCTTATTCATAACTGTAAATATCCTATCTACTACTTTTATTGGTCCTTTTTCCTTTTATTTTTTTTTATATGAAAATTGGTTTAATTTTTTCCTATTATGGATGATTTTTACATGGATTTTAAAGATATTAATTCGATTAAATGAATATAATAATACCATGGGCTCGGTATGTTTGATGTCTTATTATATGTTAATCATTCAATAATTTTGCCTTGTCAATGATTTGATCGCATGACTACTATATCAATGTTTTACATTGAAACAATTAGTTCTTTAAACAATCATAACTTAACGTATTAAAAATTAAACAGGCTCACATGATAAACATAAGTTAGTTAGTTTATTCAAGTACTGCTTCGAGATATATAAATTTTATAGACTATTAAATAAACATGCATACTAATTTTCGGGGTTTTCGTTTGTAACACGTTAGACTGACCAACCTAGCTAGCTTAAGACATGATTTAGTTAAACACTCCATCTTTTTATTCAATAACATACCGAATCAATTTTTTATTTTATTTTTGTGCGGGGACCAACCGCAACTTAACTCTTTTCAGAAAATGAGTCTCTTTTTAGTGCAAGCAGCATCTCTTTGGATCCAAATAAAATCACTAAAATATATATCGCTTTTACTACTACGGTACTATATTTTTATTGGCAATTGTCTCATTTGGGTAATTGTCATTGTACACATGAAAAACCGTATATTTTGATTGCCCAAGTAAATTAGTACAAATAACAAAAACTACGATTATATATTTATTAAATGTATCGTCAGTAACAAACGCACCAGTGGTCTAGTGGTAGAATAGTACCCTGCCACGGTACAGACCCGGGTTCGATTCCCGGCTGGTGCAATATTTGTTTTTTGAATTCAAATGTATTTTGCCACGTGTCGAGTGATGAACACGTGCTGGTTCCTTTAACTTTTTCAGTCCACATTCTGGTCACAAAAACACAATACAAATGTCTCTGTCTTTGAGAAATCCCTGTGTACGAATGAATGCATGCATCATAAATACTTCTTTATCAAAGAAATAAAAGAAAAATAGATGCATGTACCTTTTCCATATAAGCCAATACATATGCAAATCAAAACAGATGTACACAGAATCATCTTTACTTTCTTTTTGCATGAGACCACAGAGATCTTTGTCTATAATTAAAGTAAAGGCGAGATCAGTACAAGACTAGTGTGTAAAGTGTTTTGATAGACGTTTCGCTTATAAGGGCATGCAGGAGGGGAGGGACTGATACGGTTTGTATACGGATCTGAAAACTTCTTATTAATTTATACGTTTCGGTTTCGCGTAGTATTTAATGTTGCCTTCTTTCTTGATTTCAACTATACTACGAACAGACCTAAAACTCTTATAATTAGCTCATGAGTTCCAAGATAAACCGAACTATATTAAATTATTAATATGTCGTTCTTTTTACTTTATTTTGGTCACCTGCTTATACGGCTATCAAATGATAAGAGAGTCTACAACTGGAAGAAAACACCTATATATTAGACATGTCTAATTTACTTGCCGAAATTCATTACGAAAATTTATATTTTGTAGTGCCAAACGAATATCGATAATTAATTACAATTGCCACATAAATTATAATGCAAAGTTACATAGTATAATGCGAAATAAGAGTTATATTATAATTCATGGTTCAACTTACATGAAGGAAATAACAACATCAATAACCAAACATACATGTTGCATAATTAAAGATAATACATAATATATAATATGTTAAAAATAAACATAACATATGTAATTTTATCACATATGATAAGCATAATAAATATTTAGGTATTTGTTTGCTAGACCTAATATTATCAAGAGAACGTTAATTTGGCCATGCAAACGGCTGGTTCGATGACGGCGCAGGCTGGTAATAAAACGGAGCCGCAGGGTGCTGCCACTTCTTGAAAATCGGGGGCTTCTCCGCCTCTTTTCCCCACCGTTGGTCCTCCCTTTTCACTACAGCCGATGGCTTATGCGGCGGCGACTCAGTAGGTGATAAAAGAGGAATAGCCACTTTCCAATTCGCTTCGGAAGGGTTTATCTTTAGAGGCGGTGGAGCACGCCGCTGCAGCCTACTCGACTTTCGGTTCCCTCCGGTGGAAATATTTCTCGCCGTTGATGACATCGCCGGAGCTTCTTGTTGTAAGTTTTTGTTAATATCTTTATATGATGAGTAGGCGTGTGTATATATAGAGAGAATGGAGTGTTTAAAGAGTGTGTGCTTGGCTTGTGTTTTCGTTAAACGGTCGAATCTCTTAATTTTTTGCTTTTTATTTTGTGTCAAGTGTTTTCCCTTTTTCACTAGTTAGACTAAACTACTAAATTATATGTTTGACTATATTCTCTTTTATGAGGACTATTAAAAATAAAAACAAGCACCCGAATATAAAATTTTGAGGTTAAAAATTATCCAAATTTTTGGTATTGTTGAGTTAATTATAAACACACAAAATTATTAACTCTAGGTCCTTTATGTATTTGGCCTAAATATAGGTATTGTTAAATTATTCAGCTCGTGACAGTTATTTCCGAAGCAAAACAAATTATCTCAGTTTAATTAGTTGTTTTTTTTGGGATTGTTCGTAGCTTTTGTTAATATTGAATGAGTTTATTTCTAAAAAGCAAAAGATAAGTGATAAAGACCATATGAACGAACTTTAGACCAAAGAGATAATATAACTTTTTTTTTTCATATACCAACTTTAGACTAACCAATACCTTGATTACCTATTTATTTATTTTGAGAGATTTTGTGTGCCACATATAATGGAAAGAATCATATTCTAGTTTAAAACAAAAGGTAATATATCTTTGAATAAATTAATCAAAAATCTCTTATATTATAATTATCACATAAATAATTAGCGGTTTAGGTTCTCTATACACCTTTATTCAAAACACAAGTCAGATATGACAAAATTTATTGATGTGATATCGTGTTAAGCTTGTCCGTTGGATTTATTAAACTAGACATTCCAATGTAAATACAACTTTTTATAAGTTCAAAACGGTTGTAAGGAATTTGACCTGTTTGCATAACAAAATATCGAGCCAAACAAACCCACGGCTCTAAACGGGATGATGACCTCAAAGGCCAAAACAATAAATCATATCTTCTCGACCCAAATTTAATATCACTGGAAAGAATAGTATGATTTAGCAGAAGAAAACTCGTACATCCCCAAAGTTAAATCAAAATTAATAGAGAAGAATACAAAATATGGTTGATTTTCTAATATCCTACCAATAGAAAAAGAAACAAAAGTTGAAAGGAGATAAATAACGGTAATGCTTGGAGAGACCCGAAGCCTGATTTGTCTGTGGACGAGAGAATGGAAGAACTCTAAGCAGCTTTAGGCTTGGGAGTCCTTTTCTTCAGAATCACCTTGGAAGTCTTCGTTGAATTCTTCATCCCGATAAAAAAGAGCAACGCCCCGAGAAGCGCAACGCTCTGGGATCAAACATCAATGCAAAAGAATGAGAACTCTATCAAAGAGGATTTGGGTTTTCAGAAGAGGCCCCAAGGGAACATTCTTCACTCAAGAGTAAGTTCAGCTCGAAGAACAAGAACCTGTCCCATGGCAAAAACAAGCTAAAACGAGTAAATGATGAAGAAAAAGTGTTTAATCAAACCTGCAGGAATTCAGTCAATAGAAGAGAGAACTGGCGGTCCTCGGGTCCGTAGTTGTAGAAATCATACAAAATGGGACTAATAACCACCAAGTAGACAGCCTAAGAAATAAACAAATTGAAATCCAAAGTCAATACAACAACTTAGCTTTGGATATTATTTTTTTTAACAAAAAGTGAAGAAATCCTAACCAGAAGATAGGCACCAAAGATGTTGCCGATAACAAAGAGTAAGCCTCCAAGTCCTTTCAGAGCAACAATAGTCCATACCACTTGTTTCACCTGTTGAAGTTCGTTTTCCAAGTCAGACAGAAACATAAAAATCTAGACAGCATTAAAGACAAGGAACCACTACTCAATAAGATAAAGAGCAATGTCCATACCTCTAAGTTGGGCAACGCTACTCCAAATCTGGAAGAGAGATGGGCTTTGGTCAGATCAAGCTTTGGAGCTAACTCTTTAGCTGCTGAACCACCGTCAGCTCCAAAGTCATTGAACCTAAATAAGATGTCCCGAGATGCATAGTCATATATCTAATTAGGTTCTAAACATAAGACTAGAGAGTCAACGAAGAAACAAGGGGTGAAATTCTGAGCCAAACAGATTTGTATTCCCATATGAACAAAACGGCTACTATACGATAAATTAAACTCGTTTCCTAACAGAGGAAAACTTTTTTTTAAGTGCCCTCCAAAGCAGTGGGGGATAAGATCACCAATGAGCAAATCAAACATTGATAGATAACGTATTCACATAACGTATAGGCTATAGCTACAAAACTGCTGAAACCTCGTGGGATGCAAAATCGATTAAGGAATTGGAAATTTGAATTAAGAAAGAGATGTGGATAGTAAAAGATCAACGGACAAAAGAAGTTAAAAAAAAAAACAAAAAAATCCCTAGATTTACCCTAGATGTTGGTTCCTAGACCAATCAATATCATAAATCTATGCGGGAAGAATCTCAATTAAATCGGATCCAGCAAATTCGCTAGGAAGAAGATGTCGTCGAACCCTAATCACAAAAACAAATCGGGGAGAAACGAACGAGAGAAAGAAAACTCACATTTGCCAAGCGGAGAGGATGAATAGAGAAGCGAAGAGGACTCTTCCAAGGAAAGAGAAGAAACCCATTATCTTTCTCTGTCTCTCAAGGTGTGTCGCAGGTCTGATCTTTCTCGTCGGAATCTTTCTCAGGTGGAAGCTTATAATGTTCCGTTCCTCTGCTTTGCCTTTTTTCTTTTCTTTTTTGTAAAGAAGTAAATCTTTCATTCAATTATAACAAACATCCCAAACCGAAAATAACCGAACTAGTTGAAGTAAACCAATTATTCAGTAGTTGTTATTGGTTTACTATTATTTATCAAGAAAAAAAAAACATGGTTACATAATGTCATAAACTACAGTCACGGTCAGCAAAATCGGGTCGTCGGCAGGAAGTCGAACACACCAAACTCAAATATTCAACCATCCAGTTCTCATCTTATAGTGAGCGCAGAGCTTTCAACGAGACGAAAGCAGTACCCATCATCGATTTTGCAGAACTCCACGTGTCGCGAGAGAAGGCCTTGTGGAGAAGATCAAAGACGCTGCAGAGAAGTGGGGACTATTCCAGGTGATCAATCACGGCGTTCCTTTAAGTGTTCTTGAAGAGATGCAAGATCATGAGCTTTAGAAAACTTACTTCACTTGTGACGCCTAAAAAAGATTTGTCTACTACCTTACTACCTTAGGGCATCCTCATAGACTAAGATACCCCCACTTTTCCAAAGAAAATTCTTATATAACATACTTTTTTTGAAAAAGTGGGGGTATCTTAACCTCCTAAGATACCCCAACGAGGATGATCTTACTCTAATAGAGAGACTCTAGCTCTGTTCCACATGGCTCCTGAGGTTATGTTCTGTTTTGTGGGCCTTCACGCCTTTAAATAGCTTCTTGGGCCTGTTGTATTTAGTTTGGGTTATATTAAAAACTTGAGAAAATTACCAACGCATTAATGAAAACACTGTACACTGTGACTCCTATACTGTGACTCCTATGGCACTACCTACGTATTTCAAGTACTCATCAACTCCTTTGACTTATCAACAGTGAACTGTGAACACATATAGCGGAAAAAGGAAAAAGCAGTGAGCACCTACATGCATATATATATATAGGTGCTCACTACATACAAAATCATATATATATGTCTGTCTGTCTCTCCTACTTCAACCGTCAATGACAATCTTTTATAAATTCACCTCAGAAAAATAACAAATAAAATACACAAAATCAAAATATAAAAATAAAGAATGAAGAGAAAAGCTACAATTAGGGTTCCAAATAGACTGGTAATATTGATGAACTTTTCGAACTTCTACTACTTCCAAAAGAGAAGAAACATCTCTTCATCACTCTGTTATTACCACTAGGTCCACTACTACTGCTACTATCTTCCGTATAACCTCCACCGTCTCTGGCCACAGGAATCTGCTCCTTTCTCCTGCTAATCGCTTCTTGCACAGCCAGATACAGCTGACGATCCGCTGATGAATCCATTGATATCGATCTTCTTATGAGCTGAATTTCACCAAATTGCTCATTTTTGCCTCGAGTATTGATGCATTCGTCTCCCATACTTATCACTTTGTGAAATTTTCTCTCCTTCTTATGCATTGCTCGATAATCAATGTTTCTAGGCGACGTACTGATTAATTTTGGGGTGTGTCCGGTTACCACCTCGTCCAAAGCAACCCTTTCTTGTTCCATAAGGAAGTCTCTGTCTCTCACGCTTTCTCTGTTATTACCATTACTGGCCCCAAGCTCGATCACGACAAAATCATCGTCACCTCCTAATACCATACCGGGTCCAAGGTTCCGGTTCCGAGAAGGAGGGCTGTTCTCCGGGGAAGAGCTCGGTGCAGAGATTAGGTCGAGAGGGAAACTTGCATCGCAAGAAACGCTGGTTCTACACAAGGGACAATTCGCATTCCCCTGAAGCCAAATGTCGATACAGTCTATGTGAAACACGTGGCAGCAGTTTGGAATAATCCGCAGCTTCTCGTTTTCTTGAAACTCGTTCAAGCAAACAGAGCATTCTTGAGAGCTCTTGTTCTGATCTTCTTCTCCTGCAACAACGTCTCTCTTCTTGAACTTAAAGATTGGGATAGCTCTAATGGCGGATTCGTCGAGTCCTCTGTTGACTTCATGAGGGGAGTAAATCATTAGAGGGTTTTGGTCACTGCTTCGTCTGCGGCGGCGGAAGATGTCTATTTGGTGCCAGTTAAGACAGCATTTGATCACGAAGATGTAGTAACTCACAAGCAAGAACGCAGTGGCTAAGATTCCGACCACTGCGATGGCGAGAATGGGGAAACTCGTGCCGGAGGAGCTTGTTCGTGGGAAAATAGGGCTTGTGAAAGTCCTCGTTGGAGGTGGCGGCGGCGGAAATACCAAGTTATTAAAAGGGTTACGACGGTCTGTTAGATCCATTAGACTACAAAACAAAAAATCTAAATGAATATATATAGAAAACTACCCTTTAGGGTTTGAAGGCAAAAAAAAATCAAGGAACTAAGTAAGTTTTTCTATTGAATCTTCTCTCTTTCCCAAATCAAGAATCTGAAGTGAATGTGTGTATGTATATATACGTATTTGCGTGTGTAAGAGATAGACCAGAATAGTAGAAGAGGTGGAGGTAGAGGAGAAAAACAGAGATGAAGCAATGCAATGGAAGAGAGAGAGAAAGAGTTGGTGAGATTTCTGAGGCTCTTCTTATATGATTCATTATATTTATTTAGGTTATCGTCTTTCTTGTTTTGTCAACATTTAAGTCATCATCTTTTCTGAATCTTATACAACTATTAATTTTTATTTTCTCGATCTATGTGACTCGTTGGCTGTAAGAGTTGTTTATTCAAAACAATTTTTACGTACTTCTTTAGTGAGAGGAAAACAATAAGAAAACAAGTCTTGCTTATATACAAGTGGACTAATTTAATTGACATTTTGATTATAATTGAGTTGGATCTTCTGATTGTGAAAGTATTGTTTGTCCATGAAGGTTACGTTTATATTTAATTCATATACATATATAATGATGATATACTTGGATTCGCTAATATAATGGTCCTTTTCAATTATTAGAATCTGTGAACTCCAGCTAACCACACTTGTCGGTTGCTAATTAAGTTGATCTTCTTACGACAGTCCTTTTTTTTTTTTTGGGGGGGGGGGGGTAGTCAAAGCTGCGTTGTAATGTAACAAGTTATGTGTAAGTCATTTGCTCAAAATTCATGGTTAAATTTGGAAACTATAATAGCTTGATATTGAAGGTCTAAGTATATGGTTCGAACCGGTTACAAAAAGACACAAGGATTAGTAAAAGAATTCTCCTTTCTGTGTCTAATCCAGTCGAGAAATAAATTAAGAAGGAATGAGAAGAAAGGGTCAAATCTACCGCAAGAAAAGAATGAATCCGAAGTGTTGGCTTTGAATTTTAACCTTTATGTTTTATAGATCTATCTACAAGAAATGGGAAGATTAAAAAAAAAACTTTAAAAACGACAATGGCAGACAGAATAAAATAAGATAAAGAAGGACACTGTTTCCATACTCTATCGTGTTTATATGTTGAATAGTTCGGCTCACGACAGAAGAGAACAGAATAGGTTCGGTGAGAAATACAGTTTCGTGTCATATTTGAATTTTTTCTTCTCTGATAGTTTCTTATCTTTAGCAAATTTAAAGTAAAATACAATATACCCTCAAGATTATCTGTTTCAAATACTTCTTCGAGTCATTTTAGGTACGTATATGTGTATTAAATTATCATTTAAGTGACTATTTATTTATAATCGACTTTTGCATGGAGATGGATACCTTTGCAAGATATACTATAAATTTATTATTGCGCTCTCAAATTTTTTTTTGGTTAACATGATAAACTGAAAACGTGCACACGACGGAGACAATCACAATTGTAAAAATTATGTAGTGGAGGAAATCACAAATCGACAAAGTTAGATTCAGATCCATGGTTGGAAACTTACAAAAAAAAAAAAAATACAAAAATACAAAAAAGTACCAGAGCAGAGAGCAGCAGAAGAATATTTCACACGTAAATATAATCTTTCTTAAAACAGTAATAGTACTAGAAAAAACAATGCATTCAGGAAATTGTAGAAAAAAAAAACTGAGTTAGTTTACAGTTTTCACATGACAAAACAGCTGTGAAAGCGTTTTGGTTCATGAATTTAGGTTGCGAGATATATAAACATTTCGAAATTTGGTTGAACTATTTCGAAAATTGAATTAGTTTGAATGTAACACTAACAATTTGACTTTTGACTTGAGACTACGAATGAGAGAGGTTCTGAGGCTGAGAGGGAGTCATCGTCATGCGCCACGTCAACCACTAGGTCAAAGAGAGCAACGGTGAGGTGGATCAAGCAGCACGTGATGGTTGGTCGGTCACGTGAGTGCGTCAGACCCATCGGGGTACACGTGTCTCCGAGATGAAACTCACTCGACTTCTACTAGTTTTCTTCGTTTTTGTTTTCATGTTGGAGATTCTCTATAAGTAGAAAAAAAGCTTTGGCTCCTATGTAATGTACGGATCGATGATCTCAAACTAAGGCTTGACTTTGTTTACTTTACTATAACATTTCAAGAAACTAAGAGCAATCTTGGGTCAACAACGTATGTATTTGAAAATCGTTGATATATGTGCGAGTCAAAACATCATATTCCAATGCTTATTTCATTTATTGGCGGATCATTAAATGAGATCAAAATTTTCATAAAAATACAATGGCATATATCTTTTTTTCTTAAACTTTATCCATCAACCTGTTGTTTCTCCATCTATACTATTAATTGGGGATCATTTTTAGTGCAGCTGTGTGCGTGGACCACATGTGGGTCACGAGTAAATTTGGTGGGCTGGCCCATTATGTTCAGTGTCCAGAGATTATGCCTATATCTATTACGCTATTCTTTTACAAATCTTAACCTGAATATATTTGTGTAAATATATTATTTGATACTGATTTGGAAAACAAAAAGACGAAGTTAAAGAGCTAAAACTAATCGTACATAAATTTATATGAGTATCTCTAACTCTAATCGTTTCGTATTTTTTTTTTGTTTTGTAATTAAAAGGATGTATTTAAGTAATAGTTAAAAATTATAAATCTGAAAATTTAATTAATATATTATCTGGTTATAATTTTTTTTTATAGTAAATTTCATTTTTTTGTGTCGAGTTAAATTATGATACTATTAGTTAGTTATATATCCGCTTCATGGTGGGAAATATGTTTTGATCGATATTTGGTAATAGAAAATAAACAAATTATATTTTGGACTTTTAGAAGCTTCATCTATGTATATGTTAATGGTTCTTATTCATTCACTTAACCTTTTATTAGCTATAGGTTCCTTCATGGACGTTGCCGATTATATATATAGGAAGATTCTCCTTATAATATATGGTATTCAATTAGTAGAATGTAGGTTCATGCACGAAGACATAAAAGGGCTTTATGAAGTCTAGTCGTAGCTATATATATTGTCCCCAACCTCGAGAGAGAGCACTTACACTAGTCGTAATGGAGACAACAATTGAAGATTCTGATTCTTATTCAATCCAAACCACACAAACTTCGTTTTTTCCTCCCCATGGATTATCATTAGTCTACTACAATAGAATGAACGTTAATTCCAATTTTCTTAAATTCTATTCTCTTAGTGTTGAATTAATATTATTAGATTCATTACGCCTTTCAGTTCAAGAAAGACGTCAGAACTGTCGATTGAGAAAAAGACTATTGAACGAATTATTGTGTAATTTATTTATTTTTATACATGCTCTGATTAAAAATTATAATGAACATAAACTCCAATAATAAATAAATCATTATGAAAAATGTGAATTACAAGGATATGAATTGTGCGTTTTAGATGTTTAACAGAAATAGAATAACCTAATTGGAATGCACTGTGGGTTAAGCATACCAGGACCAGGGTTGAACTTTTTAAGCTATATTTAAGATATTATAGTTTGACATATTATAGTTTTACAGTTTATCAGAAATAAACTTTTTGGTGAAAATGTAACCAATACTATGTTTTTCTTTCTTTTTTTTTTTTTTTTTTTTTTTGGTGAAAACCAATATGTTTGTTTAATTACATGTCATTAAAGTCAAGTCATAAAATATGTGTCGTGGACCTTAGGAGTCAAAGCCAAGTCAGATTTAAACGACTTCAATAATAAAACTGAAATCATTATTTTAAATGTGATGTGAAAGGGAAAGGTAATCGGATATAAAAGAAAGGAAGGCAAAAAAGAAACTCTATAAATCTCTTTTGTAGACTTTAAATAAATAAAAATAGATTTGGAATATGTACGGACACATTCACATATCGAATCCAGGACCAGGAGCAGCCAAAAATGGCTAACTAATGATTTTTAATAATACATATATCTATACATAGATTTATAAAAAAGTAACAAAAATAAAACTTAAAGAATTATATATATATATCTACTTTATGACCATGATAGAGAGATTTTATTATGATCACCTACTAGATACATTGGACATATCCTTTTTTCTTTTTTTTTTCAACTGACTTAACGTTAATCGTAGATATTGTTGATGTTGATCTCACAATTCACAACTCACTAGGCTGCATGAATAAATCATCAGGCAAAAACACACGTGAAAAATAGGGTTAATAGATATATAAGTTTATAAAATTTTATATATTTCGATATATGCATTGAGTAATGTAAACAAAAAAAAAAGAGATTTACGAAAGAAAGACAGGCTATGGAATGTTCACTTATACGTAGGAACTAGGAGGAATGCATCTTCCGGTAGAAGTTTCTTAATGAAAGTGACCCCCTAATGTTAATTTTATGGAACTAATTTAGCGATTAATTATATTTTATAAAAACTTACATATTTAATTATAATAAGATTCAGATTCTAGAGTATGTAAGGTATTCGAAGAGGTTGCGGATTCGTGTTTTTTCAAGATTTTAGTGAAGATACAGTTCCAGAACAGCTTGCTGTGAAGGTCAGGAAGCCGCATCTGTTCAGACGCCTGAGACCACATCAGACGCCTGGGATCACATCAGACACTTGAAGTTGTTGACATGGAGTCGTGAGATGACGTGGCAAAGCTTAAGTGGATGGAGTGACGTGCTAAGGAAGATTTCTTGCTTGGCAGCAAAGATAGAGACGAATTGCGTGTGAAGATATGGTGAATATTCTTCACATCAAATAAGGAAAGGATAAGCTTGACAAGCAAGTATATTCCGTTTCCGTGAGATCCTCGAAGATCCTAGGGTTAGGGTTTCGAGTAGTGAGTATAAATAGTCTAGGGTTTGGCCACGAGCCATTTTGAACACTTTAGACTCTTTGTACGTGATTGTATACTTCGAAGCTAGCAAAACAAAAAGCTGAGAAGGTGAGTGTTTGTTTTCTCTTGGGACTACACGGGTGTAGGAGAGATAGGTTTAATGCTCGTTCTTTAGTCGGGTTCAATTCTATTGGTAGGAATAGATTGAGTAAGAGCCGAGACAAAATTGTATCATAGGAAAAGATAAATTTTGTTAATAAAGATCAAAGGAGAAAGCGTTTGCTTGACGCGTTCCAAGCTTAACTGTCTGTGCGTTTCTCTATACATTTTCATTTAGGTTGAGTTGTTTTACGTGATCTTGCATGTGTGTGCTCCGTTCAACTGTCTATTCCATATTATTGATGAGTATTCAGTTAATCTAATCGATGACAACACATTAACGATCAGATATCTTAGAGAATAATAGCTACAAAAAAAAAAATACGTACCACAAAATCAATGAAATTCTTAATTCTCAACCTATCATAAGCTTGATAATTGATTATTATATAAATTAAACCACCACGATTTTTAATTCTTAAACTTTATATAAAATGAAAGTATGATATCTTAATAAATGTTTTTAATTTAAAACAAGTAAATCGTATATGCAAGCGTGAGATGCGAAGCATAAAATCAAATTGCGAATACCTTTTGTATTTGCGTTCACAACTTACAAATGATCTCTCTCACAAAATTATTGGAAATTTATGTAAACATATATATATATATATATATGTATATATATGAACATAATATTTTTATTAAGATTTGCTTAATGCAATGATCAATACTTACATCTGAAACTTGAACAGATACGTTATAAGTCGTTAACTAGGCATAATAATATTTGCCAAGGCCAAGTGAATAATCAGATGTAATCGCAGATCACTAATCGACAATTAATGAAGCTAGCTCTTATATATTAATCTGATCCTTAATTAGAGTCGCATAACCAGAAATCTCATCTTAGTTAGCTCAATTTGGAGTTTTGGACTTGACCGATCCAAAATATTCGTAAACGTGTTTAATTTGCTTGGATAATGTATATTCGTAAATCGTAAACTTGATCTTAAGAGTAGTAAATTAATTGGTTGATCCAGTAATATATTCCGAACTGTTTATATAATAAAAATAAAATATGAAAGGATGTGAAAATACAATTGATCACAAGATGAAAACATTTATGGGAAATGTAAAGTCATGTCAAAGAACTTAATTTTGGAGAGGATGATCAGATCACTAGTCAGTAGTCATATCCCCAAGGCGTAGATTCTGCGAGTAATTGAGAAAAGTTGAAAACATGAAAGTTGGTCCAAGGGAGAGAGAGAGAGAGAAAGTCGGTGTTGAGAGAGAGTAGCAGGAGAGGTCAGCCCACGTGCGCACTACCTGCGAAGTCATACATATTCCCATGGGTCCTCTCTACTGTACTTTGGTTCTTTCTCTCTTTATTATTCATTCACTACACATCATATTTTTGGTAACAAGATTCCATTGCTGTTCCCATCAATACCACCATTTTGTATTTTTAATTTTCTGTTTCTCTTCTTCACTTTTTATTTTGGCCAAGTTCAACTTGAGTTTATTAACTTCAAAACATCTACAAATTAGTTTTATTTTATTTTATTTATTAGGTTAGATTTGTTTTCGAAAAAGAAAATAACTATCCGAATTGATGAAAATTAATTCAGTATACTAGAGTTTAAATTTTGATACATTGTAACCGGTCTTTTTATAATCAGCAGTTGCTTTCCGATATGTAAATTCAATATTAGTTTTGTTTTTCTTGTAAAGATTCAAAATAAATATATAACAGATTGGTAGCAGCTGATGCCAAATATATTGAATTCATAAGACCAATAGCTCCCTAAGGAAAAATCTATAATACAATATGGAACATCTATGTTGAAAGAGAGAAAAAGGTATAAAGAACATCTCTATATAAGATTTTTTGATAAGTGGATGGTTCGAACTTACGAATATTAGGTTAATGGACCCACTTGTTTCCTTGCCTATAAATTCCCACAAATCAAATCTCTTTTAATCCATGCAAAATTAACACACAGAGACAAACATAAAAACACACACAGACGCTAAAACTTGTGTACGTCTCCAAACTCTCATACATCCCTTCTTTCTTCTTCTTCTTCTTACTCACTTTGTCTTTGTCTCTCTTCTCACACACAACATTATACACACACAAACACACATATATATGGATCAAGGAGGTCGTAGCAATGGAGGAGGAGCCGAGCAAGTGAAGTTCCGTGGAGTAAGGAGACGGCCTTGGGGAAAATACGCAGCGGAAATAAGAGATTCGAGGAAGCACGGAGAGCGTGTGTGGTTAGGGACATTTGACACTGCAGAAGACGCAGCTCGAGCCTATGATCGAGCGGCCTATTCAATGAGAGGCCAAGCCGCCATTCTCAACTTCCCTCATGAGTACAACATGGGAGCCGGATCCTCTACCACCGCGGCTAACACTTCTTCCTCTTCTAGTCAAGTTTTTGAGTTTGAGTACTTGGACGATAGTGTTTTGGATGAGCTTCTTGAATATGGGGAGAACTATAATAAGACTCACAATATCAACAATGGTAAGAGGCAATAAGTGGGATAATGCAATCCTAATAGAATGATGATCCAAGGTTTATGTGACAGACCATAAAAGAAGAAGAACAAGAAAATACTGTTTTCATTTATATTGACCAATAAATTGTAATTGTTTCTGTGACGAATAAGATCATGTAAGCGGGGTCATCTAAATATCTGCAAGACGAGTCCTTGTAATTAGTTTTGAAAATGTATTAATGAAAATAATGATTTTATGAAACATCCTTTTACGTGTAAGCTATATGCTTTGATATTGATATGTTCGTAACCTTCATCATGTGATAGGATTCTCTACGTATACATATGCTTAAATGTTTTTTTTTTCTTTTCATAAATCAAATAGCTAAACATCTATATTTTGAAATCAGTGTTATATATCACATACATTGTTGTATATTATATAGCATTTTCAAGTACGCTATGTTTTACCATTGCTTCTTAATCCTATTTCATGTATAAGCAGCAATTGAGTTGAGTTTAGTTAAAACCAAACCCAAGTATTGTATACAGGAGTGTATCTGTGTATATTTTCTGAATATTTGTTTTGACTTACAGTACTTATATGTGAGTGAGAATATATGTAAAAAATAATAATAAAAAAAGTTTCGGTCTCAAGATAAAAATAACTTGAATGTAGGTAAAAACGTATAATAGGTTTTTTTTTTTCTTTTTTTTTCGTATTATAGGTTAGACGATACAAATATAATAAACATGAATAAATAGTTTGGTTCAGGTTGCACTAAATTAATTTGATGTGGGGCTCAGCTTTTAAACATAGTAGGTATAATCACAAACCCTCTTTTTCCGTTCACACGCACCAATACTTCGATGGCTTCGTCGCTTTTGGTCCCATCGGCGGCTGTTGACGACACACCGGCCTCAGTCAAACCTTCTAGTCAAGTTTCTCGAAAACCCTTGATGCCGCCGCCGATAGGTCAGGTCGAGAAACCGCTCGCCTTGACGCACGAACCGTACGATAACGATCCTGAGTCTCATCGAGGAATGCGACTCTTTACACGAGTGCGTTCTTAAATCATCACGAAACCCTAACTCTGAATATTCTGAACTCTGGTCGAGTTTCCAGACAGGGTATTATATAATCTGATGCTCTGTTATTAGTTACTATTCCGATCGAATTACTTGATTTGGATTCATACTCGAGCTGAAAAAGCTTGCTTTTGTTTGCAAGCTCCCTATGCTCAACGCTTATGAATTTGTAGTTTGTCATCATCTTCACAAACCAAATAACATATTACCTCAGTTGAGAAAGTAATTCAATGAATATCTCTGTTCTTTAACCTCTTTCTCAAGATTTCTCACAAATACAAGAAGAACGTTTCTTGTACTAGTAGAAGATTATATAGAGAGAGAGATGTAGACAAATACGTCGATGATGTATCTTGTAATTTACTTATTTTGTTATAATGTGAGCGAAGACAAGTTGTATGTAGAAGACACATCAGGCAACAAGAGAGATAAGCGGAGAGGAGACGACCACAAAACAAAACAAAAAGCGTTGTTGGTTTTTTCGATGTAACAAAGAAAATAATAAAAAAAGGAGTATTTTTTGGTCTTATTGAAAACTCTTCTATTTAAACACAGGCATAGATACAACAATTACACAAATATCTAACTTGAAGATTAAACCCACCAAATAAATGGCTAATCCATGTATGATATAAATACACCATTTATAAAATCTTTCGATTTGCACCATGGCTTTTCTAAAGCACTCATAGATGGAATCAGTAATTTTGTTTACTTTTTCGTTCTTAGTTGAATCCAGGATCAGTTCTGATCTAAGGATTGGAACTAGAAACTGGTTGCGGAAGTAAAAACGACCAAGGAGTTTGGAAATCAGAGAGAACCAGAAAAGATCGTAAGCGTCAACCAAGAAGCTCATGCTGTCGAAGACGATACCAATGAAAATGTAAAAGAGCGTTTTCGCGACGCCAAGTGCTGCTTCCAGGACTGCTTGATATTACACTTTGTGTTTCTAGCTAAACGAGTTCAATTAGGGAAAAAGAAAATGATTCTGCTCTTTTTTTTGGATGTGTTGTATTGATATTTGGGCACGAAGTGGTTCTCACGATTATTGTAAAATAATTGTCTAGGAACTGACTTTTTAACAAACTAAAAAGGTAAAGCAATATATAATATCAAGCAGTTTCATAAACATGGAATGGTATAATTAAAACCCTGATTAAATAAAAATTTGCATCTCTAGATCCAATATAAAACATTTACTATGCTATAAATATAGGAATATGACTGGTAGGAATTAGGAAAGCACAAATGTTTCGACACAACATTTTGGTATAATGGTTTAGTTATTGCAGACCCAAAAACAGAGAAGCTTTAACTTGGATAAGAACTTAGATCCCCACATATATAGTTGCATCAAACTGAATATTGGTCTTAGACTTATCGTTTCATATCCTGTAATGCGACAGATACGATGTTCCATCAAGACCTTTCTCAATGTATCCCTTGGAGTACTCTGGTGCAGTGAATTCTCTGTATTTTGGGGGATTTTCTTCAGACAGAAGCTCCTTTATTGGTCCGTAAACCGTGGAATTTTCATTCATACACGAGCTGAAAAAGCACGCTACTGAGACCCTCGGTCCAACTCTGTTAGCAAGCACCCTATGCTCCGCGCTTCTGAACTTATCGTTCGTCATCATCTGCACATACCAAATAAGAGAAACTTAGCTAAGAAAGTAATTCAAATGTACGTCTTCGTCAATGTCTCTTATACTTTAAACCTGCAAGAAATCTCCGATGTTGATGACAAGTGCCCCAGGAAGAGGGGAGACATCGACCCAACAGTCTTGATGAAGAACTTGAAGACCCCCGATGTTGTCCTGAAGAAGAATGGTGATAAAGGTGTTGTCGGAGTGCTTGCTTGTTCCCAAAGTTAGGTCAGGTTGTGGACAGGGAGGGTAATAGTGGCATATCATATGCATACCCTTCATGCAACCCATACTCTTAAGGCTCTCTGAGCTCAAACCAAGAGCTTCCGAGAGAAGTTCAAAGAGCATACCAGCTACGCTCATCACGTGCACCGAGTATCCCATCATAGCATCTCTGAGCCAATTAATAATGTTCAATTTATTTTTATATATCTTAAGTAGTTAAGTATTCCCTAAGACTTAATTCACAATGAAAAAAAGAAAGTAATTACCTGCAAGCCACAGGGATCTCCTCTGGGTTTGGAGGATCAGGAGCCATGTAACAAGCGAAAGAGTCTCTCCAGTTACCAGAAGACGAACTGTACAGTTCGAAGTTATTGTGGTAGATGAATGTTTTTGCGAAGTCAAGGGAGAAGTAAGATTTCTTAACCTCGGGATCTTCGTCATGAAATCTGACAACTCCATCTTTAATATCATCAAGAACACTTGAAGGAACACCATGGTTGATCACCTGGAAGATTCCCCACTTCTCTGCAGCGTCTTTGATCTTCTCCACAACGCCTTCACGTGACACTGCATCTACGTGGACGCCTGAAAAGTCGATGATAGGGACTGCAAAATCCGATGCAGAAACACAAGGTTTCTTGTCGTCTAAGGCAACTGGAGGAAAGCCAAAGATAGGAGGAACCTTGGTCACTCCATAGGAGCTGTCGATCGAGTTTTCGGCCACCATTTGTTTTTTTTTTAATCTCTTCTTTCTTCTCAAAGATTTGTCACCTTAAAGCTGGTTATATACGGAGCAAACACCAAGAAGAAAAAAGAAGAAAGAGATGAGGTAACATAAACGTGGAGAAGGTCATGCTAAAAACGAGAAGCGTTACAGATCGACTTATTAGAAGACAAAATTCAGAGTTAGGTCTTCCTTATGTGTCACCGATTATATGACCGTTTCGTGAAAGCTTAAAATTATCATGTTTCGTGGAAATTAACGTTATAACCGATTCAGGTCCAAAAAAAACCCTAATTATTTTATTGTCCAAAAAGGCGCTAATTAATTCAAAACTTGTTCGAAAATGGTTCAAAGATAAACCTTGTATAGCTTACAGAAATTACTTTGTACATTACCTTGTTTAGCTTACAAAAAATTTCATGTGTTTTTTATCACTATAGAACAGAAACGATTCTTTGACAAAATCCCACAACAGATTGCTCCCTATCTAAAGAGACCAATGCCACTGTATAACAGGTACGATCTTCAAAAGGGATTGTGACGACAAATTGACAAACTATACATCCCGGATCCTTTACATGGTAGATGATGTAAGGATATCAAACAGGACCAAAAAGCCTCATAAACTCTCAAAAAGGTCAAAGCCCTGTTTAACTTTTGCTTCTATTGATTTAACCACCCTGTTGAGAAAACTGAACAGCAGCTGTCCGAATCAAGTTAACCAGCTCGTCATCTAGCTCATCGAGCTCACCTGAGTCACGAAGCTGATGATATATAGGAGCTGCATGATTAGCAGCCGCTTCCACCAGTTTCCACATCGAGAAACTTGCAGCTAATTCGATTGTTTTGATAGATAACTCTCTAGAGGATTCCAAGCAAGAGAGAATCACATGAGCGCAATCGTTTTGAAGATCTTCCATAATCCACCATTCAGAAAGCGAGTATATCTCCACGTAAGCTTGAAGCTCACCCAGTTTTGTCTCGTTGTCCATGTTGTTCCACTTGCAACCAGATGGAGGGTTTGGCAACTCATCAGAGTAGAACCAACGCACAAGCTTTTTTAACCCCAGCCAGCTCACAGGAACCTTTAGTGTATCCAAATGGCTGCAGATTTTTAAGATCCAATTATTAGATGTTGAGTTTTTTATTACTCAATACATTTATTCTCTGCCCACATTAGAGTAACACATACAGCAAAAATACCAAATAACTCCTCAGGTTTTGTATAATTAGAGGTGGATACACATTACCAAAGTAAATCTGACTCGCAGTTAATTTTGATTTTCTTCTGGATAAACATGATCTACCCGATGGGGTTTCTATTAAAGTTGGCGGTGTAATAGATACTTGAAATTTACTGGATGTATGGTCAGTGTCCACCCCTAACTAGAAGGGGCTTGCTTTAGGAAAATCCTAGAACTAATACAGCCACCAACATATAGTTCACCAAAGAAAATTAAGTGAACTAAGAGTAATGTTACATACCTCTCTTGCATCCCGGACCGGAACAAGGCACGTAGGTATTCACAGCCTGATGACAGTATAACCCGGTGAGAGTGGGCATGGGGAGATGTTGAGGAACACAAACGGCAGTTGAAGCCAGGCACGTTTGTTTCTTTAGGTAGTAATATCACATCCCTGAAATTACAAGAATACTATCATTTATACCTGGGTTTATCTGTTTGTTAAAGTCGAAAAGTTTAATGAGACTGATAAACTTACGAGAAATGGATTAGTTTAGGAGTGAGGGCAATGGATATATCAATCCCGGGTATTGAAGATCCCCACTTGGGTCTTCGTCTGCAGAGCATCTGCTGCAGAACCTTTGCCTTACAATGTCTCGCCAAAGTTTTCAGCTTTTTCAGCATCGTGATTTCTACTTCCACATATCCAGAGTAAGCGAATTCCAATAATTTAACAAGTGCCAAAGTATCCACATTGGCAGATATGCGGATTTCTTGAACGGTTCTCTGAGATTTCCCAGTTAATATAGTTGAGCTACTGTGAGCTCCTTCCTTGGGAGGCAGCAACATTGGACACCTGACAGCGATAATAACTTTATTTACACTTGCACTATTCCCACTAGCAAAAAGAAGTCGCATATCAATACATTCCTCATCTTCATAAGCTCCCATGAGCCTTTTCCCCAAGTTATGTTGGAAGCCATAGTATCCAAAATAGCTTAGGATATGTGCAGCATACCACCTTGGACCAGAGCCATAAGTTCCATCCCGGATTTCCTTAAGTGTAGTGCATAACCGATCTATCAAATTTTCCCTATTCATTGAAATTTCTTCAGTGTGATTCTGTCCAGAGAATAAATAATTCACCAACTCGGCCAAAGCTAAGAGAGCGTATAGAAGAAAAGTATCTTTGTTGTCCCAATCTTCTGCACATACCCAGCAACATATCCTCTTTTCGGAGGTGCTTTGGGTAGAAGGAGCAAAACTTGATGCTCCAATATTTTCCCAATTCCTTTGATACCAGCTGCAGAAAGATAATAGGATCTCCAAACCCTGGTTTCTTAAAATGAAATTTGCATATTGAGGAATCGATGAATAGCATGCAGAGCCCACCAAACAGACGGTAGTTTGTAGTAGATTTGGCAGTATGTAACTTCCAGAGGATGGAATATAACTCAAGAAATTCACAAGGGAATTCAAATTTTGCTCACCACCTTCTTCTAGGACAAATGACAGGGTAACTCTGGCCCTCGCTGATATGTATTTGGAGGGAGAATATATCATCATTAGCACTGCTCTTGATGCTGACTCGCTATGGGAGGCGCTGAGAATATCATTTTGACATATTTGATAGCCTTTCTGAACCGAGCTTGAAAAGGTCAAGCTTGAAAAAAGGTCGAAAGATAAATAATCAGAATAGATAAGATTATATCCAAAAAGAAGCGGTTATGAAAAACAAAACAACCAGTGTCTTACCATGCACATGTGACAAGAAAGTCGAGGCAGAGTTCATCTCCATGCAAAATGGAATCAAACTCTCCCTCACAGTGAGCTGCCAAGAATCCAATTATATCCCAAACATATGACCTCAGACTAGGAAGAAAATTCGCATTCAGTACCTTCTCAGCAAGTGAAATTTCTTCTTCCTGAGACACACAACCATCCAAGGATTGACTTTGAAAATTCTCCACAACAAGTCTAAGAAGTACTTCAGAGATCTGATACTTCCAGAAATAAAAATGATGTTTTCCTTCCCAACGAGTGATTAGAGCCAGTTTACAAGCCTCCACAAGCAAAGACATCTGGTCATGTTCAAGCTTTCCTGAGCTCAAGGACCACTTACCCATAGTCTGGACAATCGCCTTTACTAGTGACTCAGAACACATGTTTATCATCTTCAAGCACTCTTGGTTACCTGTCTGAGCAACGGCCACTGGTTAGAAATACAAAAAGATAATCAAAATAAAGGTCAGCAGGGTGCGGCGCAATTACCGCAAGCCTTTGTGCTAGCTTTAATCCTTCAATTCGAGCATTTAGAGGGCTTGATTCCTCTATGCAGTTAATCATCATAGCTAACATAGGCTTCCCGTTGTCAAGAAGCTCATTTGCACCATGGCCACAAAGAGCTGACAGAAAAACAGAGAAACACCCACCAAGGGACAAGTTAGGGCCAAATTTACTTGGTAGGTCAGGAAAGAACATAATACCTAATTTTGACAAGCATATATACCTAGAGAAGAATACAGCTTCAAAGTTGCAACTCTCAAATCCATATCAGGCTTCTGACTAACACTCTCCAATATACTCATCAAAGCAGGGTTGTGCCAAACAGAATACCTTGACTGAGGCAACTTCAACATTATTGTATTCAAAAGCGAAGCCATCTCTTGAAACCATTCCACTGACATACTTCCCTCAGAAAAGTTCTGGAGATTAGCAACGACGGAAACCACGGTTTTAGAGTCTTCTAAAATCTTCCACACTTCTTTCTCCTTCGTTTCTCGAACATTCATAAGAATAGCGTTCAAAGCAACGGCACAGGCAAGGCAAACTTCCAGTTGTTGACAACGTAAGAGAGGTGATAAAGACTCCACGAGATCCAAAGAATAGGATTGCAAGATAGAAGAAGGAACAGTACGAATCAATCTAATAACTACATTGACTGCCAAACCCACCACGGCTCTGTTCTTACACCCTAGAATAAACACCAAGGCCCCGGCTATATCAGATATTGAATCCTAAGCAGCACAAAACCCAAAAAAACAAAAAACAAAATTGGAATCAAGCAAGACAATTACAACAAAATTTGAACAAGCACAGATCAAAACAGACCTTGATAAGACGATTGTGAGCTGTTGCTCGAGAAAAACAATCAAGGAAAGCTGAAATCGACTTCACGACATGCCTTTGTATCTCGATATCAGTACACTTCCACTTCTTCTCCTTCTCATCACATACCCTACCAATCAATAAACAAATTTTCTCAGGAAATCTATTCAAAAAAAAAAAAAGAGGAAACATCAAAGCAGCCTCAGAGAAACAGGGAGATTGAGAGTAGAGAGAAAGAAAAAAAAGAGGACCTGAAGCCGAGATTGAGAGCGTGATAAAGACGTTGGTGAAGTGTATTGATGTGGCCGCTGCTGTTTCCTCCCTTTGACGACGCCATATCTGTCGCCGGGTTTCTCGTTCTGGCTGATATTTACCGGCGGATGTGATAAATATAACGGAGACAAATTGACACAGACCACCATCCTTTTAATTTGATAATGGGCCTTTTTAGTTCAACGATAATGGGGCTTTTTTGGTTCGACAATAATGGGCCTTTAAAAAGGCTTTCTTATTCCTAAACTAATTCGGCTCATTAACATTTTTCCTTCTCTCCCAAACAATTATGAAACTAATTTAAGACGACAACAGAAAAACTTTCATATTAGTAGAATAAAACCAAAAAATCAAAAACTTGATACATCCACATGTGGATGTTGTATATGTAATGGATCCAGTCAACCAACCAGTTGAAAGATAAAGTGCTCTATTAAGAAATCATTTTTTAAGTTATGGTGCTAAAGTAAAAGAAAAAAAATTATTGAAGCTATGTTACAAAATCTCAAGTTACATAAAAGTCGTAAGATGCTTGACCCTCAAGTCCTCAACATGGTCTATAAAGGTGTAAACGTTATTACCCTTTAACGCTCCCATTCCTTGGATTTGAACTCTTCTTATAGTTTTCTTCTCGAGATTGTAGTAGAAAACATAGAAAGGTTCGTTTGGAATTTTTTTTGACAAGACAACTTCATTTGTACGAGTCAGTCCAACAATGTGTACGGTGTTCCCTCGAAAAACATGCCACCACAGAGGAGACAAAATGTAAATATGCTTCGACCACTCATGTTTTAGAGGGTCTTCTAGAACGCAAAATATAAAAGCACCGGTTGTTCCATCAACACAACAATAATCTGACGTCGTAATTGAACCAAATTTACCATTGTAGTTTATCAGAGTCGATGTATGATGCACTACGGCAGAGAAATCTTCTGTGACTTTAACAAAGCTGAACTTCTCAGACCTAACATCAAAGCAAACTATCATAGAAATCGATGAAGACATGTTGACCTTAGCTAGATAGTACAAAACACCATTGATGCATATCACCTTAAATCCAGGACAATGGGGTATGCAACACTGGATCATTCCCCAAGATCCAGTTCCTCCTAATGTGAGAACTTGATGCTCCTCGGAGATCCCATCATCTCCAGATGGAAAAGTCATTGCCAACACCTTGAAGTGTTTCTCGACCGGATCATACCCTAAAAAGCTACTCATGAGCGCCACCCTCCCTCTCGTCTTCATTTTAGGTAAAGTAAAGGATTGTCCGGTGCTAGGGTTGCATATCACCGTCTCCAACAATCCACTTTTATCTCCCCGTTTGTCATGAAAACAGACCAAGCCACTTATAGGATTAAGTATGTTGCGGAATGGATCACAGCGGAGCTTCATATGATATTCGGCGGCTACAACAGGAAACCAGTTCTCACAAGTTTGTGGGGTTGAGAAGAAGAACAATTCATTGCTTTTCACGCATGTGAACAAAAGCTGAGGCCGACCAGAAGATTTGGTCAGGAACAACTCAGTGAAATCTATGCGGCTAATTATAGAACCCCACAGCTTTGATACGCTACGAAATCTCGCTACAGATTTCGCCGGCAAACTTGAGAGTATTTCAAAAATCAGATCAATTGGAATTAGGTCTGAGTATTCACTTCTCCTCCACGTTTTCATCATCTCGTTAAACCCTAGCTAGCTTCCACTCACTCAGCGATACGACGTTGAAAAAAAAAATTAATATAGGGTTCATGTTCCGATAGGTATAATGCACATGTAGCCCAATCTTCAATATATATAGCTCATGTCGGAGTTCGTATTATCCTTGTCCATTATATTAAAAATATATATATATTATTATACTCGCAGGAAATCAGTTATCAGTATTATCCTTTAACCTTTTTAATATATACAGTATTCGTAGATTTTTTTTAAAAATCTCGGAAGATTTAATTCCATGAACTTTTTTTTCTGTAAATTAAACTGCCTAAGATGATTATTATTGTATCGTTTACCGGATTTGTTATAATTAGTGACATATTTTTAACATATAATTAGTATACTGTAATTTAGTAAGGCCACGTGCATAAAAACGACATGAAACATTTGATATTCATCACAACTTTATTAATAAAAATAAATAAAAAATTAGGGCAGTACAACACTCTCTCTATATATATCGTGAGTGAGTTCCAAGTAAATAATATCCTGTACTTTTGTTAATTTGCATACTTATGATCAGAAATTGATGGACACATGCACTACAGGCTATTAATGAATTCAAAGTAAAAAACATCAAACGTATAGGAATATGGTCAAAGATAATGGGAATCGTACCAGGCCTCAGGGGGGTTCCTCTTCTGAATGGGTTAACCAGGTCCGCGACTTCTGCTATGCGGCTACGAAACACCATGGTGAAGAAGATGAACAGACCCAAGGAAAAATGCATGTGGCCAGTTGGAGAAGAATGAGAAGTCGGGAGCAGAGTCAGGGTTTTATAATTAAACCAAACGGAGAACAACGCAGACGGCTAGACAGCGAGGCGTAGAAATGCAGCGGCTAGGGTTTGGAGAGAGAAGAGAATGCTCGTGACTCGTGAGTGAAAATGAAGAAATAATTATTTATTTTGGGGTTTTAGTCTTTTTATTTTGATTAAACGTTATTCTTCCATTGTTTTGTTTCCAAAATAATTTGAGATGTTGTTGTTGTAATTTGTAAATCATATAGGAAAAGGAAAGGTTAAAAATGTATTTTATCCAAATGGATAAGATAATTCGTTTTATCGTTTTCATTTCCTACCCAAAGAGAAAACTAAATCGTATAACAAAAAGGAAAACATGTCAACCCTATGGCTATATATATATTAATTAACAATCATTTCTTTCTTCACATCATCTCTTTCGTCATATCGTCTCTTTCTTCACATCATCTCTTTCTTCACTAACACTAGCTCTCTTTCTCTTCTTTGTTTTCGGTTTCTTCCAAAACGAAAACATGGCGGAACCACCTATGTGGCTTCAGAATTTGATGGAATCAAATAATGGTTCGCAACCCAAGCTGATAGTTAACAAAACCCTAACAGCATCAGATATTTCATCGCATCAACAACGTCTGCTGTTCCCTGCTAAACAAATGGTGACGAGGGATTTTTTGACCGATCAGGAACAAAAAACTTGCGATGAAAAAGGTCTGAGCGTAGTTTTGCTTGATACTAAGAACCAGCCTCGTATAGTTACCTTGAAGAAGTGGACCGGGATACTTCACATCACCAAAGGTTGGAACAACGTGGTTGCCAATAATACGTTAAAGGAGAAGCAAGTCCTTCCTGTCTGGTCTTTCCGTTCCGGAGATCAAGGTTTACTCTATCTTGCTCTTCCGCCAGAAGAGAAGAAACACGAGTCTTTCTTGGAGGGTCTCGAAGCCGTTGGGACAGAAGAGAAGAAGAAACACGAATCTTTCTTGGAGGATCTCGACGTTGGGACAGAAGAGAAGAAACACGACTCTTTCTTGAAGGATCTTGAAGCCGTTGGGACAGAAGAGAAGGAGAAACACGAGTATTTCTTGGAGGATCTCGAAAACGTTGGGACAGAAGAGAAGAAACACGAGTCTTTCTTGGAGGATCTCGAAAACGTTGGGACAGAAGAGAAGAAACATGAGTCTTTCTTGAAGGATTTCGAAAACGTTGGGACAGAAGAGAAGAAACATGAGTCTTTCTTGAAGGATCTCGAAGACGTTGGGACAGAAGAGAAGAAACACGAGTCTTTCTTGAAGGATTTCGAAGACGTTGGCTCTACTTCTCACGATAACTTCGACCCTTACTTGGAGGATAACAGCCACCTCGATTCTCTTTTCCACGACAATTCCGGCTACGTCGACCCTCATCCCGGCCGCCTCAACTACTCTCTGGATGAAACAGACGAGGTTGTCAAATATTTCGACCCCTGATTCAGGGCAAGCCATGCATAGATTTCTTTTACCTCTTTTGCCGTGTTATGCAAGCAGTTTTTCATCGGTTTTACCTTTGTTATCTTAGCTTCATTCAATCTACTGTAAATTGATTGTTGCTTTTGGCAAAATAAAATTATTTCCAATATTTTCGCGTCAATATAATTCAGATCAAGAGTTTCTCTCTTTTCTTTATTCAAAAAACAACAAATCGTATTCCAAAGGATTAGTGTCAATAAATTGACTAACTAATAACTATTTATCCTGGATCCTTTTACATACTTGGTCGATGATACAGAACCAAAAGTGCCTCAAAACCCTATTTTTGCTCTTGCTTCTGTTGATCTAACCACCGTACGTGTTGAGAAAACTGAACAGCAGCAGCAGTTGGGATCAAGTTAACCGGCTCATCTCTTGATAAATAGGAGTTGCATGATTATAGCAAAGTTATGCAGATTACCAACGACGACGGAAACCACAATTAAAATACAAGTTCAATTAATTTATCTTCACATTAAAACCAAAAAAAGAAAGAAAATGTGTGTTCAATTAATATAGCAATATAGGGTTCAGGTTCTCGATAGGCTAAAAATCAAATTAAAGCAGCACATGTGCCCAATAATGTTCAATATAATCCCATGCCGGAGGTTTGTGTGATTGTTGTTGTTTTGACATCGAACAATAAATTAATAAAATACCCAAACCAATCACTAAATTGCCGAAGATGTATAAATCATGATCGTGAGAAAATGAATAAGTGATCTATATATCAGGGTTTCTCTTTATTTTGATTGAAATTTTTCTTCAGTTATTTTGTTTTTAAATTGTTGCCAAAAAAATTCGAAATGGTATATGTTGTAAAACACTAAAGGTAAAGAAAAGGTTAATAAATGTATATTATCCAGTTGGATAATATAAAATAGTTAAGTTATTATTATTTTTTTTTTTTTTGAAACAGGCTTTCTATAGAATAGTTAAGTTAATTCGTTTTAACATTTTCTTTTAATATCTGAAAAGGAAAGATATAAATCCTATAATAATAAAAAGGAAAGATTTGAACCCTATATAAATCAATCTTTATCTTGAATTCATATATAATCATCTCTTTTTTTGCTCACCATCTCTTCGTAGCACCTATATATGTGACTTGTGTAGTGTGATGGAATCAAAAAATATGTCCAACCCAAAGCTCATAGTTAAGAAAACCCTATCAAAATCAGATGTCACAACACATCAATCACCTCTACTGATCTCTCATCAAAATTTGGTGAATAAGGATTCTCTAGTAAGCTATAAACATGAGTCTTTCTTGAAGGATTTCGAAGACGTTGGCTCTACTACTTCTCACGATAACTTCGACCCTTTCTTGGAAGATAACAGCCACCTTGCTTCTCTTTTCCACGAAGATTCCGGCTACGTCAACCCTCATCCCGGCCCCGTCGACTCCTCTTTAGATGAAACAGACGCGGTTGTCAAATCCCTGATTCCGGCCATGCATGTAGTAATTGACCTTTTTAGTGACATTTGAAAGTTTTTTTTTACTTTTCTTTAGTTAGCTTAATTATATCTAAATTAATTAATTTTGTTGTTTTTGGAAATTATAAAAATTGACAACTATACCCCATCTGGATCCTTTTTTACATACATACTTGTCGATGATGCAAGGACATCAGACAGAAACAAAAAAGCCTCATAGATGCAACCTTGTTGAGAAAACTGAACAGCGACGGTTCGGATCAAGTTAACCGGATCGTCCTCTAGAAATAGGAGCTGCATGATTATACAGCCGCTTCCACCAGTTTCCACATCAAGAACCTTGTAGCTAATTCGATTGTTTTGATTAGATAAACTCTCTAGCGGATTCCAACAAAGAGATAATCAAGCAAGCACTAATCGTTATGAGGATCTTCCATATTCACCATTCAGAAAGCTTGAAGCTCATCCAGTTTTGCCTCGGTGCATGTCTATTTTATAGCATTCGCAACCTGATGTACTAGAAGGTGCAAAATCTAGTAGAACTAGTACAGCCTACGAGCATACTTTCCACTATATACACTGTATGCCAAAGAACAATTATGTTAACTAAGAGTGTAACTGTTACATACCTCTCCTGCATCATAGACAGCAACAAAGACTAATTAAACAAAGCTAGATGTATATGTTTATTCATAGCCAATTGACATAAACCGCAATTATCAGTATTATATGTTTATGCAATCATTTCCTTTCGAGTAGCATCAAAAGGAAAACAGAGTTAAAAAGACACATTCACACATCTACATGTTAGGCTTTATAACAACACATAAAGCTTATTTTTCATTACTTGAAACTATTTTTTCCCAAACTTGTAGTAATCTGATCAGAAGAGTCTTGTATACCTTCCAGATTCTTCCCTCCCGATGCCAACGAGCAAGAATGTGAAGTGAAGAACACACTCGAAGAAGAAGAAGACTCGGCAGTCGAAAACAATTCCCTCTCATCAAATCCTTTAGATCTCTTCATGTCTCTCTCTTCTTCTTCATCATGTTTCGCTCTCTTTGACCCGTTGTAATGAACAGCCGAAGGTACTTGTTGGTCATTAGAAGACACAGAAGGGCAAAGACCAGGCTCTTTTACGGTATTAGCCTCTAAGGCCTCAAAGCTATCTGCTACAATCTCATCAGGTGCTGCTCCGATCATGATCTGTGCTTCACGGGTTCTTGATATGGCTTTAGCGAGTAGCTCACGAGCTGTGTCGATGTCTACAATGGGTTTTGCATAGTTTGTTCCGAGTTCCACACCGGAAGCTTTGAGTACGGTTAAAGGAGCGTCCCAGGGATGATGGATCCACTCAGTCGGCAATCTTGCAAGCTCGGGAAGCCATTGCCTTATGTACTCACCTTCCGGGTCATATTTCGCGCCTTGTAACTGAAATCAAAACAGAGATTTTCATAGATTTCAGAACTTAAATAACCAAAACCAAATAAGCCGAAAAACCAATATAACCGAAAGCTGTCATTTAGCTTAAACTCTAAACTATAAGACAAATTTCATAGCTTACCGCAGGATTGTCCAAACGATCAAGCTCGTGGCCATCGGGTATGCTCCCAGAGATATACTGCCAGCCAAGGATGTCACATTCCAAATCAGCATCCAAAAGTGTATCCCAGAAATACTTCATTCCCCATTTCCATGGAAGGAGAAGAAACTTCACAGCAAAGCTCGAAACAATCACTCTTATTCTGTTATGCATCCATCCGGTAGCCCAAAGCTCTCTCATTCCTGCATCCACCAACGGATAACCAGTCCTGCCTTGTCTCCAGGCCTTGAACTTATCAACATCAGCATCCCAAGGGAAAAACCGAAGATGACTCAACAATGATTTCTCGTGAGTAAACGGGAAGTTGAAACATATATATCGAGAGTACTCTCTTAGACCGATCCCTCTCAGAAAAAGATCTGCACTTTCTTCTCCTTCACTGTTCTTATCTCTTGCCCATATAATTTGTTTCATCCGGGCACACTGGAAAACGTGTCTGACGCTTATTTCCCCAAAATGGAGGTATGGAGAAAGAAGTGAAGTTGAATTCCCAACAACTTTCTTGCTGTTCTTTGCGTAATTTACCAACTGCTTCTCGATGAACTCATTTAGTATCTTATCAGCATTGCTCCATCCTGGAGACCAAGCTCTAGTTAACAACGCATTGCTTGGCTTTTCAGCCTCATTCTCTAAGCCTAGCTCGTCAATCGAACATGCCCAAACCGCTTCAGCCGCTAACAAAGAAAAGACATAAAATTTTACTACGGCTTATGTCCTAAAGAAAACGTTTTGGCTTTTACATAATACTCTTTGATAGTCTTACCTGCAGTTATTGGTATCAACCGCCAAGGAGGAGGAAGCATAACGGATTCAATCGACATATCTAAGCATTTCTTCCAGTAAGAACTGAAACTCGTAAAAGGCTTGCCCTTATCGCAGTATATCTCCCACGGCTCATACAATAGATCTCCATTGTAGCTTTGCACAGAGATCCCACGTTCCACCAGCTTCTCCTTTACGGTATGGTCCCTAACTAACGATACAGGATCTACAACAAAGAAGACGCGACTTCATCAACCTCAGTTACATTAGTTTTCTACTACACTAACTTCAAAGGAATTTATGTCACTTTGAGAGATAGTACCGTAGAGATGGTTAAAGACAACTTTTGTGGCACCGGTAACGCGGATACAATCCAAGATCGCTGAAACAGTGTTATGGGTTTTGATTAAAGTGAGCTCAGAGCCAAGAGCCTTCAAGGACTGAGATAAGTGAGCAAGTGATTGTTTCATCCACCATCTCGAAGCTCTTCCAGGATAAAACTGTCCTTCTTCTTCAGGACACCAAATGAAGACTGGAAAAACAGATCCTTCGTGAGCAGCTGCTGCTAATGCAGGATTATCCTCAATCCTTAGGTCTCTTCTAAACCAAACTATAGTCTTTTTGTCCGTCGTCATAGTTACTGTGATGATCAGAGATGAATCAAGACCAAAAAATTCACTTTTTTTTTATCCAAGTCTTTCAGACCTCAAGCTTTTCCAGGGGATGTATATAGTTACTGTATCAATAACAAGAGAGAGTGATCAATCAGGAATCTATCATCTTTAAATCCTAAATCCAAAAACAATCTGCACAACACATACACGAAGGGATTCGATTTAGCCCTAAAATCCTTAAAACAGAGCAAGCAAGAGAATTTTAATTGAGATAAAAGATAAAATCAAAGGATGAAGATCTACTATATGAATACTCAATAAAGAAGAAATCAAAAGCTGGAAACTTTTTTTACCAGAACTCCAAATCAGAGTAGAGATATCATCTTTCGGCGAAAAAGATCCCGAATCAAAGACTGTCAAAGGTTTATTTTAATGACTCAGGCGCTTCTTCCTTGCTATTTCGGGTATGCCAAGTTAAAGATTTGAGATCTAAGGAAAGACGAAAACATACCCATGAGAGTATGAATGTAATAATTGTGCAATATAATAATAATCACAACGAGACAAAAGTAGAGAACTTTATCCACAACTAGTGGCGTATGTTCTTATAATAGTGTTTATTTTTACCGACATCTCATCTCTCATTTGCTCATCTACGATTTTATTGGGATCATCTTCTTACCAAACCTTTTTGTAATGAGATATTTTTTTCTTTATAAGAGATCAAATTTTGTCTGGATGTTATAGTGGGCCTAAAGTGCTGTGAAGATACTCTTATCTTATGTAAGGTTTGGGGCCAATGACGGTGGTTCATGAACTCGATTCTGCTCCCATGCCCACTTTTGTAGAATCCACTAAAATATAAAGTCTTTATAAGGTGGCTCATGTATGTTGTGTGTATATAAACTCTTCAAGGTAAAGAACTTGATTCTCGTTTCTAAGCAAAAATCCACTCCTCTTTTTACTTTACAAAAGGAAAAGCGAAGGTAAACTTTGAATATTCGTATTCGAGCCTTCACTAAACTCGAATCCTCGTATACAGTTGCCTATTGTTTCAAGGATAGTCGAAAAATAGAAACAGTCTAACTCAGACTTTAAAAAGATTCAAGTCTGTTGTATTTTTAAGTCCAAATTACAAGATTTAATTCCAGTAGTCATTGGGTGTTCTGCAAGACTAGTTATACGATAAACCACGGAATTGCCTATTTTCCTTTTTTTATGGGTAAACCAAATCAGACACAGAATAAACGATATCCTGGTTTAGAAACAGACCAGGGACAATGCTCATCAAAGAGAAACCCACAAAGAGGTTCTAAAACAGTGTTTGGCGATCTTTTCAAAGACATTTTTTTTTTATTCAGACAAGCTTTTTAACGATATCAAATCTTAAATGGCTCCCAGAAGAAGAGTATTGCTTTAAGAGAGGCATGAGTACGCCAAGTCCTTCTCTTCCTTGAGCTCCTCTGCGGTCAAATCCATCTTCTTCCTTGATACTTCATCAATTGGAAGCCCTAACCAAACAAAATACACATTAGTATGCACAAACTTGGGTTTCAGAGTTTGGTATGTGAGTTGTAAAAAACTTGTTTTTACCTTGGACAATGCTCCACTCTCCATTGCGACAGGTTACAGGGAAGGAATAGATAAGTCCTGATGGAACATTGTAAGAGCCATCAGAGTATACTCCCATGGAAACAAAGGTACCCTGACCAATGGAATCAAAGAAAGAACTCTCCAGTTAGAATAATAATTATAAAATGCACTGCAAAAAAACAGGGAAGAGTTTAATTATGAACCTCTGGAGTTCCAAGGACCCAGTCACGGATGTGGTCACAAGCAGAGCTGGCAGCAGAAAGTGCACTAGACAACTTCCTAGCCTTGATGATCGCAGCTCCACGTTGTTGAACTGTAGTGATGAATTCTCCGTTCAACCTACACAATGAGCAAATATTTAGTTGAAATTAGAGTTTGCTTCGAGATAAACGAAAGGGTCGGTATGAAATGCATACCATTCATCGTCCTTGACGAGCTCACGGACAGGCTTTTCTCCAGATGAGGTCTGCACTTTAGCATGGTTGACATCTGGGTACTGTGTGGATGAGTGGTTCCCCCAGATGATCACGTTCTTAACATCAGACACTGGCACACTCAACCTCTCAGAAACCTGACCCAATGCCCTGTTGTGGTCAAGCCTTGTCAAACAAGTGATGTTCTTTTCAGGGATGGATGGTGCGAATTCCTTCAGGATCAATGCGTTGGTGTTTGCGGGGTTAGCAACAACAAGAACCTGAAAATGACAAAATGAGAGAGAAGGTCTGAGCAAGAGAGAGAGAGTCACAAAACAGAACCCAAATGATAATACGATGCATCCTATCACCTTGCAGTTTGGAGCGGCATGCTTCTCCAACGCAGCAGCCTGAGACTTGTAAATAGAGACATTCTTGGACATCACATCTTTCCTCTCCATTCCTTCTTTCCTCGGGAAACCACCAACCATAACAGCAACATTGACTCCAGTACATCCCTCAACGGCATCAGTTGTGGCAACAACACCTGATAATAAACGTGTTCATCATCTTACCCACTTGAGCGGTCGCACAGATTGAAAAAAAAAAATTAAAAACTCTAATTACCTTTAAGAAGAGGGAAAGCAGCATCGATCAATTCCATCTTCACACCATTAAGTGCTTCAGCAGCTGGAGGAATATCCAACATATGGAGGATAACAGGCTGGTCAGCACCAAGCATGATTCCCCTTGCAATCATAGGGACAAGAGCATATCCGATTTGTCCTGCATAAAGGTACATAAAAACAACGGATTCCAAATAAGAGTTTAGTCAATCAAATAATCCATCCCAAAATCAGATATGAGAGCAAGTCAATCAAACCAGTAGGAAATTAAGGAGGAACACTAGATGGTTCTTGCATGAAGCAAGATGATTCATTCACACGGAGAGACTATAAGAATCCTAGTGCTTTCGTCATATTTCAAGTCTAGCAAAGTCAAGATCCAGTAAATAAAAACGACCAGATCCAACGAAACAAGAGTCAACCTATATATCATCGGTCAACGGTATAACCAAAGGCTAAGCAGAGATTCGACTAGACTAAGCAAGAGCTTTGCGAATTTACTAGCAGGAGATCCAAAATAAGAGATAGAAGCTACAGGATCGCAAAACACATAAAGCTATACCTGCAGCTCCAGTGACGAGAACACGAACTGGTTCCTTGGCCATCGGATCTAGATCGGAGATTATCGCCGGAAAGGATCGGAGTTGAGGATTTTGGACTTTCGAGAGAGCGTAGAGTCAGTGAAGATATATTGTGTCCGTGAAGCTCACTCTTGTATCGAAGATATCGATGGATAAAAGATATTCAATAAATCTTATGATTTTGATGGGCCTTTTAAGATTAGGGCCCAAAATAATTTAGCCCAGAGTTTTCAAAACCGTGAATCAATTAAAACAGTAGATATGGTGGGGATAAGGCGAGAACCACGTCCACCACAATCTCCGGTATGGCGTCATCTTACGCCACCTTCTCAATAGTTACTCCGACGGTCAGCGGCAATGCTGACAACATTCGAGGCTTCGCTCGCGTACCCTTCTCGCGTCGACGTGTAACTCCATCACCGAGTGCTCGGAGGAGAACTTTGGTTGTGGTGAAAGCGTCGACGAAGAATGCAATGGAGTACCGGAAATTAGGAGACTCCGATCTTAACATCAGCGAAATTACTTTTGGCACTGTAAGGATGCATCTCTTTGTTCTCCTGAAATTGTAGTTCATTGTTCAATTTGTCGCTGAGTGGGTCTGTTTTTTATACATGGAAGTTTTGGTGAAATTTCGAATTTCAGATGACATTTGGGGAGCAAAACACTGAGAAAGAATCTCATGAGATGTTGAGTTATGCAATTGAACAGGGCATCAACTGTATTGACACTGCTGAAGCTGTGAGTTTTTTTTAATCTTTATTTGTTCATAATTCTCTTCAAGTTTGGTGAAATTGAATCTTTTTTTTACTTTATGTATGTGTCTTGATTATTGCCTCTGCATATATGAGCTAAAGACCTATCTTCTCTGCCCTGCCTTATATAACACTTGTATTGAGATATTGGGAAGTTTTTGGTTTATCGAAAAGGTCATTTAAACCATGACTCCATGGTGGGTGAGCTCTGGTTTATAGTGTAGTTAATCCTTTTCATGATTCTTGTTGTAAGAATTTACAGACTGAGATATGTATTTGTTCTAAACAGCACTAGTTAGCTGTTTTTACACTTGTGTTTAGCGTTCTGGCACCTGCTTAGTTGTGTGGTAGATCTGTTGTGGTGATTTCTAATTCAATTATTTACATATTTTTCAGTATCCTGTACCGATGAAGAAGGAGACTCAAGGAAATACTGATCGTTATATCAGCAGCTGGTTGAAGTCTCAGCAACGTGACAAGGTATCACTATTGGTCATTCTTTAGATGCATGTCATAGTGCTGCGGTTCTTGGATTCCATTGATTGATATGGCACCAGTTTATACTGACTTTGACTCTTAAAAGTTCTTTATCTGTTATAATTGTTAGCAAAGTTTATCCTTCGTGCTTGAAGTCATCACTGTCTTTGTCAATTTGATGGTCAAGTATATTCTGAATCAGCAAAGCCTCCTTTAGTTGTAGAATTGTCATTGATTCTTTTTTTTTTTTTTTCTGTGTACAGGTTGTTTTGGCAACTAAAGTAAGTGGGTACTCAGAAAGATCAACTTACTTGAGGGACAGTGGTGAGGTTCTGCGTGTAAACGCTGCTAATATCAAAGAAAGTGTTGAGAAAAGTCTTAAGCGCCTTGGAACTGATTACGTTGATTTGCTCCAAATACACTGGTAATATCGCCTTATTTTGTGGTCTAAGCCTAACTCATATGCTATATTGTTTAAGCAAGTTGTTCGTCATTCCATAGGCATATTATCTCTATATTCATCATCAATGTCTCAAAATCATGATACTGAATGATTTTCAGTCCAGGCCAGATCGATATGTACCACTCTTCGGTGATTTTTACTATGACACGTCCAAATGGAGACCTAGTGTCCCATTCGCTGAACAATTAAGAGCCTTTCAGGATCTCATAGATGAAGGAAAGGTAGTGCTACTTGTCAAAAATCAGATGTTATAAAAACTCTTTACTGTATAAACCGCAAACACAGTATTTTGAAGTGAACCTCGAATTCTGTAACAGGTTCGCTACATCGGTGTCTCGAATGAAACTTCATATGGAGTGATGGAGTTTGTTAATGCAGCAAAACTTGAAGGACTGCCAAAGATTGTGAGCATCCAGAATGGTTACAGCTTGCTAGTTAGATGCCGATTTGAAGGTAAATTATCTCTCTATAAAACCTAGAGAGCAAAAGTGTAGGAGCAAGTTCTAAACTCTTGTTTTGGGCTAAAATCACAGTTGATCTGGTAGAAGTATGCCACCCAAAAAATTGCAATGTTGGGTTGCTTGCTTACTCCCCTCTTGGAGGCGGCTCGTTGTCTGGGAAATACTTGGTTCCAGACCCAGAAACTACAAAAAATGCAAGGCTGAATCTTTTCCCAGGATATATGGAACGTTACAAGGGATCCCTAGCCAAGGTTTGTTCTTGATCCAATTATGCATTACATCCTCTTATGTATAACAATTAAGAAACGTGATAAGCTTTGAATATAACTGTAAAGCCACGCGGTGAAAGTTTCTGAGGTCAATAGTATATTTGTTCCGATGTCAGGAAGCAACCATACAATACATTGAGGTGGGGAAGAAGCACGGTTTAACTCCAGTTGAGTTAGCACTCGGGTTTGTACGTGACCGGCCCTTTGTGACGAGCACGATCATTGGGGCCACATCAGTAGAGCAACTTAAAGAAGACATTGATGCTTTTCTGATGACAGAGCGGCCGTTTTCACAAGAAGTAATGGCGGATATTGAAGCTGTTTTCAGAAGGTTTAAAGACCCTTCTTTCGTTTGAAAGAAAAGAAGAACAGGTTTCTCATGAGTTTGTGTGACCTCACCGTGAACGTCCGTCGATAAGTTATTTAGCATGAATTTGTTTTTTTTTTTAAGAGTTGTTGTCTGTTTCGGTGACTCCATATGATAGATATACACCACTCGATTCTCATACTATAATAGTGATGAACCACAGTTACACAATACGTTTCAACGCTCTAATGAATTATTTATAATGGGCCTAAACCAAATCCAGTTGATCCATTAAGCATATTATATCATCAAATATTGGACTTGTAAGAAAACACTGATGGGCTGGGCCGATATCAACACAGTCCAGCAAGAAGAATAAACGGTAACTTATGGCGTCAAAGCAGGCTAGGTAACTGTGAGTTAGCCGTTGAGGATGTAACGGTAACTTATGACGTCAAATCTGACAATTTTTACTTCAGAATTCGAAAACTATCCGTTAGTAATTTTCTCCAACGGTAAAATTTTTATCTATATATAGTAAGCAATATACACATCCTTCTGTTACAGCTAAAATTGATCCAAAAGATGTAAATAGAAACTCTCAGTCTCTCTCTCTCTCTCTATCTCTCACTACGGCGGCAAAAACTCCAAGAAACTCTTAAGTTCATCTCCGGCGGCAGCAAAAACTCAGCCCTCTTTTTTATTTTTCAGTGAGTTTACTTTTCATTTTAAAAGAGTTTTAAATTCACACGAGTGTGTCCACTTCCTTACTTTAAGTTTTGTTCGTATTTATAGTTTCATTGTCGTATCGTTAGGGTTTGTTTATTCACTCGCATTATATACTCCTCCTGGCTCTTTAGTGCTTTGTTTTGACCTATGTTGATACTGATTTATTCCATCCTATTTCTTGTTAGTTTTTCGTTTACAACTTATGGATTAAATTACAATGTTGAAATTAAGGTGGAATGTTTTTCAATATACTATGATCATTCTCATATTTTCGTAGTTATTAATCAAACATATCTTCTTCTTTTTGCAAGGTGCCATTCAGATGGGGAGAGCAGAGCTTTCAAAGACAACAACAATTTTCCACTACTAATTAGAGAGAGCCAACAACCGTTTACTAATTGAACCACTCCTTTAGCCTTTTAGTCGGTAACAACTCTCAACAAACAGTTAATTTTGAACATTTAGTATATATGAGATCCTTCTAAGCAGATTTAGTAGTATATATCGACTATCGAGGCATGTTATTAACTCTACTTTTCCTCCTTTTTTTTTTGTGTGAACTTAAAAACAAAACAATTCGCAAACACTAGATGAAAATACATTTTAGTCAAAGCACTTGTTGCTTCCTTAGTCAATGATCAGCCTCATGTTTTCGTTATTATTTATTTGATGTTATATATATATAGTGTTGTTGATCGTAGTATTAATCAAAATAATGTCTTTTATTGCAAGGGATGATTATTCGGCTGAGGGAAAAACAAAGCTGTTGAAGTTAACAACAATTTTCCGCTACTTAAAAGAGCCAACGTTTATCCACCAAACAAGCATTGCAATTTCCTCAAGAGGTTAGTGTTTTCAATGATTTTTCAATATTCGAATCATCAACAAATTAGTCGCAGCACTTCTTTAGTCGAAACACTGAATATTTTATACAACTACTTGAATTTTGGATGAGAAAAACCGAGCACTTAGTCATATTAAACACCCACGTCTTAAAAAGTACACAACTGCACACACACTTTGACACATGTGGTAAACACTAAATCAATTCAACCAAATCACTTATTAGTCAAAACTTGCGTCTTAAAAAACACACTAAGTAAACAAATTTAGGCGTACCACTTAGCACATCAAAATACAATTTTTAGAGGGGAAACTTTTTTTCCAACTAATTAATTCGTACCTTGAAATGTTTAATCGTAGCAAACGGGTAAGTGAATATTAAAACTCAATTAAACAAACTAACTCAGTTAAACAAATTGAATAGGCAAACACTTAACAAATTAATCTTGACACTTGACACGAATAGGCAAACACAGTTTAATAGCAACATTAGAGAGGAACAAACGTTTATTTTTAAATGATTCAAATTTCATCCCAATCGAATGAGAAGGTATGACTCCAACTTCAACTTCGCGCTTCTAACGACTTACCACTTATTTAGTTGACATGTTTGATATGTTTTCATTATTTTGATAAATGTTTTCATATAGCGAGGGAAGCGGGAAGCACATCTCGTACATAGCCGACAGAACTCTGAAGATTTGGAGAAATGTTTACAAATGTTTGAAGATCTATTGAAAAAAAAAATCATAATACAGGTTTACAAACATTTCTCCAAATCTTCAGAGTTCTGTCAAATAAGTAAACAATTTACCTGACATCAATTTGAATTCCAAAAAATTTGAATGTAAAAGCGGATAGATACTCTGCGTATTGTCCTACCTCGTTTGGATTCGAGTTAATCTTAATTTTTTGTTGATAAAAATAAAATAAAATAAATAAGTATACCAAAAAAAAAAAAGCATTGAGTGTATGTATGCAAGAGAGAGAGAGCATATATTAAATAGTTAATTTCTAAAAACACTTGGAAGCATTTTCAGCCGTATTTCAAAGTGGAACTGGAGAAGAGAGTAATTTGAAGTGAAGCATATTATTGGTCGTTTTTTAAAGATGTTAAAAACAACACAAATATTTAATTTTAAAGTAGTTTTAGTTTGGTAGAGATTAAAGTTAACGTAGTTGATTACCAAAAAAAAAAAAAAAAAAGTTAACGTAGTTTGCAAACAGTTAGATTTGGTTAGTTAATGAGAGAATGAATAATCAAAACGAAATTAGGAAGTGAGGAAAAACACAATAAATGGTCTCTCAGATCTAGATCTCGTCGGTCATCCCATCCATCTTTTCAGTTTCCACCACTAGTGTGTCGCGAACTAACGAACGTTATTAATTGATTAAAAAGGAAAAAACTAAATTAATAAACCGAACAAATACACAAGTTGCTATGGTTAATAAATAATCAAAAATAGTAAAACACTGATTTGGGAGGTTAATCAGCAATTGACCGACACAATGAATACAAAAAACGCGTTCACGGATTTATATTTTCATTCCGTGTCCAATGCCAGACAATGACTTTTCCCAATCGCCCAACTCTCTCTATTTTCTTCATTATAAAGCAAAAATAATAATAACTTCATATAAAAAACCTTTTTAAAAAAAAGAAATTGCAAGAATTAATTTGATAACCATGTCGTTGGTTGTTTTTATTATCTGATGAAACTGAAAAACGCATTAGGTCAAATCTACTTCTGTGATAAAATCGTTATAAAAGTCGTTTTTATTCGCTCTGATAACCAATGGATATATATACATATTATCATTCATATATATAGGTCCAAAAAAAAAAAAAAAAAGATTTAACAGCAAGTCGACAGTGTGGACATGGAGAGAGAGAGACCTTTCTATCAAACAAAAGCCTTTACAACGAAACACTGAACTCTATCTCACTATTCTTGGAAATTTTAGCCACTGTTAAAAAATTAAAAAAGAAAAAAGGTATCATTCCCTTGAAGAGGAGATCTGAATCTATAAAGTTTTCCTTTTTTTATATTTTATTATAATTGCATAAAAATCGTTCCTTTATAAGCCCAAAAAGAAAAAGAATATAACTTCGTTCACTCTCCCATTCTCGGATCTCTCTCTCTATCTCTCTCTCTCAAGTACCACCAGTTGGCCACTGTGTCTGTCTCTGTGTCTGACTCTTCCTGGTCGGTGACGGTGAGTTTCCCCATCTCTCCTTCTTCTGGGTTTTCTGTTTTCGTTCCATTTTTTTTGTTTTGTTTTGTTTTGGGTTTGAGATTCGTGTTTCATTCATTCATTCATTCATTCTCTGCGTTATTGGGACATTCGTTACTCAATGTAGGGTGTTTTCACTTTCCCGGGAAATTGAAGTGAATACTTTTTCATTAAAAGCTTTAAACTCTACAAGAGATCTATTTAATTTATTTTTTACAAAGATCCAATCTTTTTACTACTCTCTTAACCATAACAAAATTAAAAAAAAGTTGTCGGTGGCTACACTTTATTATTATGTATGTTTCTTGGTTTACACTTAACTTTGGTTCTGAATCAAGATGCTTTCCTGTGTGGTTTCTGACCCAATAAACACGGATCTGAATCTTCCTAGTCTTTTTTTTTTTGTTTACAGCTTTGAGAATTTATTATGATGATGTTGTTTTTTTGTTAAGTGCTAGTGGCTATTTACCAAACTTTTTCTACTTAAAAGTAGTATCTCAGACTGTTTAAAGTCATTGTCTTTATAATTGTTCTGTTCTTGATTTGTGTGCAGAAAGGAGAGAGAAGAGAGTGGACAAAACAGCATTTTTGTTAACATCACTCTGAAGAGAGCTCTTTTGGTTGGATGATGAGAGGGAGATCTGATGGAGGCCAAAAGAAGCGCCTCATTGCTTCTGTCTGTGTCGTGGCGTTATTCGTCTGTTTCTTGTTTATGTACTATGGTTCCTCTAGCCAAGGTGCATCAGCATTGGAATATGGAAGGTCTTTGAGGAAACTCGGATCTTCTTATTTGGGTGGAGATGATGATAACGGTGATGCCAAACAGGATGATTCTCTCACCAATGCTGAAGACAGTCTTGTTGCGGCCAAAAGTTTCCCTGTAAGTTGTTTCTCTGATCAAAATCTCAAGTTTGGTGGTAACTGCACAATTTTATTATGTTTTATGTAAGCTAACTTTTGGTGTATATATAATACATCTTAAGGTCTGTGATGATCGGCACTCGGAAATCATCCCTTGCTTAGATAGGAATTTCATCTACCAGATGAGGTTGAAGCTTGATCTGTCTGTAATGGAACATTATGAACGCCATTGTCCTCCTCCCGAGAGACGCTTTAATTGTTTGATTCCTCCACCATCTGGCTACAAGGTGCTAAATTTTCTAATTGTTCTTTCATTTGATTTGTCTCTGGTTACATTGTCTTGATTGTTTTGCTATTTGTATTGATATTTAGGTTCCTATCAAGTGGCCTAAGAGTAGAGATGAAGTGTGGAAAGCGAACATACCTCACACTCACCTTGCAAAAGAGAAGTCTGACCAGAATTGGATGGTTGAGAAAGGCGAGAAAATTTCATTTCCCGGTGGAGGCACTCATTTCCATTATGGAGCTGATAAGTACATTGCATCAATGGCAAATGTAATCATCTTTTGCTCACTTTTTTTTTTTCTTTTTCTTGTGATAACTTTGTTTCTAATGATTTTCTTTACTTGCAGATGCTTAACTTTTCAAACGATGTATTGAATGACGAAGGGAGATTAAGAACGGTTCTTGATGTTGGATGTGGAGTTGCAAGTTTTGGAGCTTACCTTCTTGCATCTGATATAATCACAATGTCATTAGCGCCTAATGATGTTCACCAGAACCAAATCCAGTTTGCGTTAGAGAGAGGAATCCCCGCTTATCTTGGTGTTTTAGGTACCAAAAGGCTTCCTTACCCGAGCAGATCATTCGAGCTAGCTCATTGTTCTCGATGTAGGATCGATTGGCTTCAAAGAGATGGACTCCTCCTTCTTGAGCTCGATCGTGTACTAAGACCTGGCGGTTATTTCGCTTACTCTTCACCTGAAGCTTATGCACAAGATGAAGAGAATTTGAAGATCTGGAAGGAGATGAGTGCTCTTGTTGAAAGAATGTGTTGGAGAATCGCTGTTAAAAGAAACCAAACTGTGATTTGGCAGAAACCATTGAGTAATGATTGTTACTTGGAGAGAGAGCCGGGGACGCAGCCTCCTCTTTGTCGCTCTGACGCTGATCCTGATGCGGTTTCGGGTGTGTTAATGGAAGCTTGCATCACTCCTTACTCCAAGCGTAAGTATGCTCTGCTTTTTTCTTTTTTGGTTGTTTAGTTCAGTTTGTATGCTGTATATGTCACAGTCATGCTCTGTTTTTCTATATACAGATGACCATAAAACCAAGGGAAGTGGGTTAGCTCCTTGGCCAGCTAGGTTGACTTCTTCTCCTCCCCGTCTTGCGGATTTCGGCTATTCAACAGACACGTTTGAGAAGGACACGGTACTAGAATCGAAACCTTTTAGCAACTATTGATCTTACTTGATTGGTGCTTTCACATATTTGTTGGAAAAGCACATTGATTTGTTTATCTTCTTTGTTTGCAGGAACTTTGGAGACAACAAGTAGACAGTTACTGGAATCTCATGTCATCAAAAATCAAATCAAACACTGTGAGGAACATAATGGACATGAAAGCTCACATGGGTTCTTTCGCAGCTGCTCTTAAAGATAAAGATGTCTGGGTTATGAATGTTGTATCTCCCGATGGTCCCAACACTCTAAAACTGATCTATGACCGCGGTTTAATCGGGACAAATCATAACTGGTATGTACCCGAAAACCAAAAACTTTCCCTCAATTATGTAACAGTAGCTCACTTTCTCACCATTCCTTTTTCTGTTTCTGGTTGAATTTAGGTGTGAGGCTTTCTCTACATACCCGCGAACATACGATATGTTGCACGCTTGGACCGTATTTTCAGACATCAAAAGCAAAAGATGCAGTGCGGAGGATCTATTAATCGAGATGGATCGGATTCTTAGACCTACAGGATTTGTCATCATCAGAGATAAGGAAAGTGTTGTTGAATCAATCAAGAAGTATATGCAGGCTTTGCATTGGGAGATTGTTGCGTCGGAGAAGGTAGCTACAGGCTCAGAACTTGACCAAGAGAATGACGATGGTGAGAGCAATGTCGTTTTCATCGTCCAGAAGAAACTGTGGCTCACCAGTGAAAGCCTTAGGGACACTGAGTAAACACAAACATATCAAACAAAGAGAGAAAGAAATTGTTTAAATTCTACAAGTTTTTTTTTATATAGTTTTAATTTGATTTTTGTAGTTGAATTGTACGACATAAGCATTACTATGGTATAATACTAAAATTATTCATTGTTTTCTTGAAACATTCTTTAATTTTTCCTTTTAGTATGACCTTATCTAAGTATTCTTAACTCTTTAGAATAATTATGTTTGGTAAGAAAATGTGTTTCCATGTGTTTGGTTAGAATGTTTAACTATGATCGTTGCTGTCGGCATAGGTTATTGAAGAAAATGTAAAAACAAAAATATAAATTTAAATACTACATAGTCTTTGGATAAATTCATTTTTAATAAAAGAAGATTACTATTGACAAATTCAATGAATAAATATCAGATGTATCCGCAAAATTTGATTAGTTCAACGAATATTAATTAAAACATTAACTTGTTCTCAAATTGAAAATAAATATAAATGTTTCAAAATGTGGTTATGTACTTAATTTAACCTTTAAAAAAAATAGAAAAAAAACAGTGTGGTTGGTTGTAAAAATTGGGATAACAGTAATTAAAATTATAATGCCGACACAAAGGTAAAAGAAAAACAAAATTATTCTCTCTTTTTTTTTTGTTAACAACAAAATTATTCTCTATCAGTCAGTCTATATATAGATAGATGGTAGAGAAATAAAGAGCATCCAATTCCAAACTTAATAAATATGTGATATATAAAAGATTATAATATAATTAATGATGGACCTATTAAACAGTACATGTTGATTTGTTGTTGTTATTATATGGTGACTGAGATGTTTTCTACTAATAGTGCCAAAATTAAAAGAAAAAAATGGGGTAAAGTAAAGCTTAATGTAAATTAAGCATGTGGGGGGAGAGAGATTATTATACAAATAAGTACGCAACTTAAACAGAGAGAGTTGTTGTTGACCTTTTTGTCTATTCAAGATAAGGCAAAATATATATTAAAAAAAAAAAAGAAAAAATCAACCAGGGCTCTTCTTCTTCTCTACACTAGTTTTGTGAATTTTCCTAGAAAAAATCTCATCTCTCCCTAGAAAAGTAAATACAAATCAGAGGTCTATCCATATCAGATTTCCCCATCACTCTTCTCGTCTAAAACGATAACTTTTTCTCGCCGCGTTTTTTCTTTTTTTCTTCTCTTTTTTTTTTTAGTTTCTCGAAAGAAAGACTCTTTAAATTTTCTCTCTGATCTGAAAGTCTGAAAGTCTGATTAGTCTGAAACTTTGGTTTTTATTAGTTGCAGTTCGATGGTGATGGTTGGTTGTAAATGGGTAATCTCAGTTTGGTTGTAGCAAAATCTAAGTCCGTCAACTACAGTTTTTAGATTTGTTTAGAAATATTTCGTCAAATCATCGATTTTGGTTATTCATCCAAGGATCAAAAGCTTTTTCCTTTTTTTTCTCGTGTGTGAATTTGTCTCTTGTATAAGAAAGTCTCGAGGTTTTTTCCAGACTTTCTAGTTTTTTTTTTCTTTTCTTTTAAGTTAGAAGAAGGTCATTGGGATCCATTCGATCGGATTTTAGGCGACGCGATTTGTGATCTGTGTGAAACTAATTTCAGAGATCAAGCTTTCTATAGCACTTAGTTGAATTGGTATTGAAATTCATACGTAGTAGAAAGGAAAAAAGTATACTTTTTTTAATTTCGGTTATAGAAAAAATGGATCGTGTGGTTGGTGGTAAGTTCAAGCTCGGACGAAAGCTTGGAAGTGGTTCCTTTGGTGAAATTTTCCTAGGTATTGTCTCTTTTTTCTTTTCTTTAATATTCCTCTTTTTTGTTATCATGTCTTTACTTTTCCCTACTCTTTTTTTTTTCTGAATTGGTTTTGTTTCTCAGGGGTGAATGTGCAAACTGGAGAAGAAGTGGCTGTTAAGCTCGTAAGTTCAATATTATTTTGTCTCTTAATGATCAGTGCTTATATTTGATTTTGTTTTACTTTCTTATTACATGAGCTTAGTAATGCTGGTTTGATTTCTTATGTTATATACATAATAATAGTTCTTGTTGGTCATTGTCTTAAGTGTTTAAACTCGATATTGATAATTTACTTCTTCACGCAGGAGCCTCTTCGAGCTAGGCACCCTCAGCTTCATTACGAGTCAAAGCTTTATATGCTTCTCCAAGGAGGAAGTAGGTTTTGCGTTTTGTGTCCACTCTTAAGAGTTCAAATCTTCTTTTTGATATATTAATGTATATGTCTTTTTTTGTTATTGAAGCTGGTATTCCTCACCTCAAATGGTTTGGGGTTGAGGGTGAATACAACTGTATGGTGATCGACCTTCTCGGTCCTAGTATGGAGGAATTTTTCAACTATTGCAGTCGATCTTTCACTCTTAAAACGGTTCTGATGCTCGCTGACCAGATGGTAAATATGTTTCCTGCCTTCTGCCATACTGTTTGATTACATGTATTTACACATTTTGGTTTCGAATTTTAATTTTCGCCAGATAAACAGAGTCGAGTACATGCATGTACGAGGCTTCCTTCATCGTGATATCAAGCCTGATAACTTTTTGATGGGTCTTGGACGCAAAGCAAACCAGGTCAGTTTTTTGCTTCTAAAGACTACTGTCTGAGAGCTTCCGCAAGGATACACATCTTTTTCTCTTTTGGGTTATACATATCTTTGTTTCTTCCTTTGCAGGTGTACATCATTGACTATGGGCTTGCGAAAAAGTATAGAGATCTTCAAACACACAAGCATATTCCATACAGGTACACACTTTGTCTCGTCATGTAAAGAGAATGCAGCTTGTGTTTCAACTCACAACTTCGACCCACATGAATATGCAACTGCCATAGTTCATCTGTTTTCTTCAATCTGCTAATCGAGAGTTGTATTTGTTAGGGAAAACAAGAATCTTACAGGAACAGCTCGATATGCGAGTGTCAACACCCATCTTGGAATTGGTGAGTTTTTTTTCTTGCTTCTCACTATAGTCTTTGCTTTCTCCATTAGTTTGCATGTACCTGAGAGACTTGACACTCCTCAGTTTCTTAACTAATAATTTAACTCTTACACAGAGCAAAGCAGAAGGGATGATCTTGAATCTCTTGGCTATATGCTTATGTATTTTCTTCGAGGAAGGTAAAGTGATAGATCTGTTTTTGTTTGTTTGTTTGTTTCGTTCTTGTCTTCCTATTATGAAACTTGTTCCTGTTTCAGCCTTCCTTGGCAAGGCCTTCGTGCTGGCACCAAAAAGCAGAAGTATGACAAGATCAGTGAAAAGAAAAGGCTAACACCAGTAGAGGTAATTGTTTCGTGTCCAATAATTAGTAACTTCTTTGGTATCGAGTTATGTTCTGAAGGTGTACTGTTATAGTACTTGAGATAATGTTTAACATTTTAGATGTCCGGTGTTTATAATTACAACCTTAAAATTGCATTTGGCAGGTCCTCTGTAAAAACTATCCACCTGAGTTCACATCGTATTTTCTCTATGTGCGTTCATTACGGTTTGAGGACAAACCTGATTATTCATACCTAAAGAGGCTTTTCAGAGAACTATTTATCCGGGAAGGTCGTGAAATTGTCGAAAATACTAAATCTGATGTGATCATGTATATATAAATTTAACAGAAAACACTCAAGAAATTGCTTTGTATTCTTATTTGTGCAGGTTATCAGTTTGACTATGTATTCGATTGGACAATATTGAGGTATCCCCAGCTCGGCTCCAGTTCCAGCTCCAATTCCAAGCCAAGAGTAAGTCCTTGCTGAAGCTATGACCTATTTGTGCATTTTAAATTGAGTATCAACCTTCTCATGTTTTTCCTCTGTTCCAATAGCCAAGCTTAAGACCAGCTATGAATATTCCACTGCCATCTACCGACAAAGTGGAAAAGCCTTCAAGTAAGACCTGCTTCTACTTATAACTTTACTTACCTTTACAATCACTGGTAGAGTAACCCTTTATTCTTGGCCCAAGTTGCCATGTAACTGCTCTTATGCCACGTTTACTTTATTTAGTTTTTTGCTGAAGTAACCTGTCTTCTCTCTGGTTAAAGGTGTATTGTTATGCCATACCTAAAATTAATGATTCAGTTCGGGTACTGGTAGTCTGGTACACAACTTTGAGGCCAATCCCTCTGGTCGGATGGATGCTAACAGACTTTCCTCTGAACTTTATACAGTTGGGCAGGACAGTCGCGAGAGGATCTCAGGTGTTTTCGAGGCATACACTAGAAGAAATGGGTCAGGAACTGGCGTTCAAGCTGATCGGTCGAGTAGACCAATAACCTCAGAGAATGTTCTTGCATCTAAGGATACGGTTAGTTCATGAGAAGAGAAATTCTATTTCCTTTTTTTTTTTGTAAAGCGAAAGATCCAAAGTTCTAAACTTTCATATCATTAAAACATTTTTGGGAATCAGCAAAACCAGGAGAGGCCAATCACTTTATCTAGAAACCAGAGTTCATCAAGAAAAGCAGTTGCTGGGTCAAGTGTACGAGCCACTTCATCAGCTGACTTCACAGACAATCGAATGAGTAGACTCGTCCCAAACAATGGTCGGTCATCTACAACTCAGAGGACCCAGTTCGCTTCGTCGTCCTCCTCTTTAACCACAAAGGCTGCTCCAGCGAGAACTGCTCGTGACATTACTCTCCAGAGCCTCGAGCTCCTCAGTATTGGGAACAGCAAGAGGAAGTGACTGGCTGAATTTGCCACCCGCCGGATTCACAGTTGGCTCATATTTTTATCCATCTTTGTTTAAGAAAGTGTTGTTAAGAAAGAAATATACATGATCTATTTACAGATATGTGATATATATTTATACGTGGGTTTACTTCATAAGATCAGTGTTGTTCGTATCGTTAAATTTATATTATTCGCTTAATTTTAATATATTTTAATCATGGGTGTCTTTTAATTTTTGAAAATGTCTTCAAGTATCTACCCAAAACACTGTAATGGTGAGACGTTAATATTGACGACAAAAAAAAAAATAATAATAATAATAAGACGCTCATATTTAAATATTTAAAATTTATTATAAAAATATTTTGAAGACACTCACCATAAGATGACTAATACCCAATATGATTGTCTTAATATTTTTCATAATTAAGTTTATCAGTATTTAATGTGAGTATCTTAAACAAGGGATATAGATATCTATAGGAAGCCAAAAAAAAAATGTTGTCTGCAATATTAATTATTACTAGGTTCGGACCCGCGCTACAGCGCGGGAGAAATAATTACATATATATAACTTTTAACGGATTAGAATATGTTACATTTTAATTTTGTTACAGTGCAGTCGATTATGGTAAATCATATATTTGTATAATAAGTTTAAATAAAATAATAAAGAAGTGGAAGTATACACTTTTGACTAAAATATATATGTAATTTCGGGTAATTGTCCATAATCGAATTATATATGTTTAAGAAAATTAAAATGTACAACCATAACACAAAACAATCAATTTAAGAAAATTACCCGAAATTTGTCAACCATAACACAAAACCATCATATGCAAAACCAAATGAGAGAGACAATAATGAATCAGAACCATATGCAAAACCATTAAAATTACCCGAAATTGTCAACCATAACACAAAACCATCAATTTAAGAAAATTACCCGAAATTTGTAATTGGATCTTTTAAAGTTGGATAAATTAATGGGTTTGGATACATAAATCGGATACTTTCCAAATCTAATTTTAGGATTGTACTCAAACTTTAATTAAATTAGTTAGAGAAATATTAGTAAATCCTATAATTAGTTATGGAAATAATACAATTCTAAAATTAGATTTGTAAAATATCCGATGTATGTATCCAAACCCATTAATTTATCCAACTTTAAAAGATCCAATTACAAATTTCGGGTAATTTTCTTAAATTGACCCGACCCGAAAGCACTTTTTATACTTCTCTTTTACTAATATAGGGATTACCGTTTTCTCTTTAAAGAACTTTTAAAACGTTATTAATAGAAGTGTTCTAAAAGAGTTTGAAGCAAGTCAAATATCATTCTTGTAATAAAAAAAAATTAAATCAATTTCTTACAAAGTTATGCAGTGGCAAAACAATTATGTCTACATTTTATAATTTGTGATGATGAGGTTATATACATATAAAAGTTTGAACCAAGTCAATTTTTTCTTTCTTTTCTCAACAACCCAAACAAGCCATCGCACCAGAGAAAACGCCACTCCAACACCAGCGATTACCTCCCACGATGAATCCAGCCATAGAAAACATATTTGTCTGGTGCCACTCCAACACCAACGATTACCTCCAACGATGAATCGAGCCATAAAAAACAAATTTGGGGTAGGGCCAAAAGCTAACTTTAACCGTATTTCTAACCGTAACTGGACTCTAAACGTATAAAACGGTTAAAAAGCGTAACCGTTAACCGTACAAGTAAATTAGTTACGGTTAAGAAAAATATTAACCGTAACCGTTAATTAACCGTAACCGTACGGTTAACCGCATATTTAAATCCTTAAAATAAATTATATTATAACTGTATACAATGAAAAGACACATCAAATGTTTGGATAAAAATTTCAACTTATTAAAAACAACACAACAAGTTGAACACGTAAGTAATCAAAACATTTCATATTATACTATTTTTATTCTTATTTCCGTGTGTATTTGATGTTGAGTTTCTCAGTTTCGATCCAATACTCAGATTTAACTAATTCACTGTAAATATTTGAAATCACATATATTTTTTACTTGTAATAAATAGTATTTCATAAGATTTTATCTCCAATATTAATATTATAATAATCATCAAATAACCGTAACTGTATTTAACTGTAACTGTGATTAACCGTAACCGTATATAACCGTAACCGTCTTAAATGTATATATAATGGTTAAAGTCATGGTTAAAGAAAATTATAACCGTTAACCGGTGGTTAATTAACCATAACCGCATTAACCGTAACTATGGTCATGCCTAGGAGCAACCCTACCACAAGTCAGATGTTATCTTTGCCAATGAATAATCTCGAAACACCAACCAACCACCTACGAGAAACCCTAAAAGAGGAGTTCTCAAACTCAACTTACTCGCACTAAATATTAGAAGAAACAAAAAAGAAAAAGTGGGGCCTCTTTGACGACCAAAAAGGCTTACGGGAGAGGCAAAACCAAATTTACTAAAAGAAAAAATTTGTGTGAAAAAGAAAAGAGAGGAGGGGGATGCGCGCGTGGATCAAGCGCAGAGAAAACAGATAACCCTCACGCGCGCCTCCCTCATAAGCAAATAAATCAAAATTCAATCTCCTACATAGAAAGAAATTTTTAAATACACAAAATTGGGATATAGATAACGCGCTAAAACGTGGAAGGAAGACTATATATAATCATTTTTGTTAATATATATCGTAGTAGATAAATTATAAAACTGATTAGGAATTTCATAAAAGAAAGTTGTAATAGAGACTAACAGTGGAGCAAAAAGTTGTAAATTGTGTATTCCCCTTAAAAAATAAACCAACTTCCCATTAATATCATTCCCAAAATGAAAACAATCATTAATCTTAAATTATTAATTTGCATTTAAATCATCTTGACCTTTTAATTTTCTCCTTATAAAAATATTATGTTTGACTTCTTTATGTGATTAGATATACATATATTTATAGAAAACATTTACAGAAAAAATCCTGAACTAAATTTAGGCATGATATAAGAAATAATAAAGTAAATGCATCCATGGTATAAGATATAATAAATCCATCTTTATCAATTATCATCATCAAAATCAAAGTAAGACAAAAATTAACACATATAGAAAAATATATTTCCCCATATGGTAGTATTAACTGGCATCATCTCCTCTCCTCACCCATACAACTTGGTTTTTATATAAATAGTTAGATAGATGTGTCTTTATCCCTCATCAGTTTCTTCTCTTGCATATCTTTTCATTTATACAAAGCACCAACAAAAACCTAATCATGCTGTATTCAACACACCAAGAGTGTGGGGTTTGTAAGCGAGTCTTCGTATCGCCACAACACCTAATCTCACACATCAACGCTTTTCACTCCAACCGCCGTGTTCCTCCCACCTTCTCTTCCCCCGCCGCCGCTGCACCCACCAACTTCCGCTACCACCCGAACGTGAACCAGAACCGGAACCCTAATCCTGGTTTTCAGGGGAGGACTCATATGGATTACTACCGTAGGGGTTATCTTGATGATGAAGGGAAGTTTCATAAAGGGTTTCCACCGGCGCCGGCTATGAGTAGGAGTATGACTCCTCCGGCCAGAAAATGTAAGTATTTGATGCCGAGGACTCCTAAGATATCGAAGATGCCGAAGCTGATGGATCTTTTTCCGGAGGAGACGTCATCGGAGTGTCTCCGTACGCTGCCGCTTCTTTGCCAGCTGGAGCAACGGAGAGATCAGGAGGATACTGTAGAGACGGAGAGCAGTGGAGCCAACTCGAGTTCCATCGACTTGTCGTTAAGGCTATGAATTTTATATTATCCGGGCAAAATTAATAAAATAAAAAAGGAGAAATTTAGGATTTTATGAGAACTGTCTTATGTCTTTTGTGTTTTGTTCTTGTTTTTGTTTGTTTGTTTGTTTGTTTTAACAGTTCTTTGGACTGATTAGTGTATCATATATGTATTTGTTTTTGGATATTAATTATATTGTCTTTTCTCCATGATTATTGTGAGTTTCATAACTAAATTGAGTAAGTGCGTACTTTATTAGAATAAAGAAAATCTCAAGCGGAGATATAACTTATAAAAATCATTCAAACTAAATAGTAACATGATTTTACGTCGACATTCATTTATATTATGTTGCGTACACAATTATGAACTCCACAGTTATATATCACTAAACACAAATTCATTTTAATCATTATTTTTGAAAATTGTTTATCTAATCGTTATATATGTATTCACATATCATTTGATCACTTACAGATCATTTCTATGCTATATAAAAACTTTTTTTTTTTGGTCATTTATATAGGTATCATTAATATAATCATATATACATTGAAGTGTTAATAGTCCAAATTAATTAAAAATGTTATAAGAGATTAAAATATGAAAGCAAAAATTGAAACAGAAATAAATTAAAGATTAATTAATTTGAATAAATGACGCCATATATTATGTTCTTATAATATACATGGATACTACACTTGCTTTGATATATGACTTTTGGGAGAAGAAAAAAACAAGTGCCACCACGTCATTATAATTTTAAATGAGTCTATTAGATATCATCACATCCAAAACTTGTTAAATTTTAAATAACATGTAGTTCCGGAAAATTAAATCATTCAAGCTTTCAGATTTTTATTTATTTATTAAATTAAATCAACTTTATTATATCTTAAAAATAGATGTAAAAGTATATATCAGAAAAAGCAAAAAAAAATATGTAATACTAATCATATGAAAAAAAAAATTGAAATTTCTGAATAATGCAGCCAATTATATAGTGCCACAAATGTAAACAGAATAATAATAATAATGAGAATAATTTTTAATGATAGGACATCAAGTTTTGCCTAATGCAAAGTAGTGTTTGTTGTTAACAAGTTTTGGCAAATGCAAATAACTTTTGTGTGAGTGGTCGTGTCTCCTTCCTCATCTCGACCCGTAAAAACCTCTCCTCGACTAGTTTTATTTTGTCTTTCCTTTTTTTCTCCCATGGGGATGGGATGGGAAGGATTGAGTAAACACTACCACCAGCGAAAAATAAGTTCTATTTATAAAAGTTATATATAAACAGCAAAAATAATAACCTTGAAAAAGTTTTTTTGTTTTTTTTTTTGGTTAAATAAAATATAGTGCTCTTCTTCTTCTTCTCCTCTCAACCAAGAATTTGTCTGAAACCTGTTATCTCTCTCTCTATCTATCTGTCACATAGATAATTATTTCGAAAATGGATATCAATGCCATCGAGGTGTGAACTCTCTGACGATCTCGTTCAATTCTTTGTCTGTCTCGTTGGATAATTTTAAATGTCTTTTTTGTGTTGCTTTACAAGTTAGGGTTTTGCACATTCACAGAGTAACAGCATCTAAAGGTCTAACCAGAAACCATTCCTCCCGAGATGGCGACCGTGAAAGGCCTTCTTAAAGGCCTTCGCTACATTACTCAGATTTTCGGTTAGTCTCATAAATTCACAATAACATTTTCTTGTAATGCAAGTTACATCTCATATCGAAAAAGAAACATTTAACCGCAGACGAAGAGAAAGACAAGGACATGCAGATCGGGTTTCCTACCGATGTAAAGCATGTTGCCCACATCGGATCTGACGGTCCCGCAACCAATATGCCAAGCTGGGTATGGTTTGTACATTTCTACTTATTCTCTTACGTATAAGTATACTCATCATTGGTACGTATTAAAAAAAAAAACTGTAGATGGGTGACTTCAAACCTCAAGAGAATGAGAACGGTCAAGTAGTTTCTCGAGGAGATGCCAACAACAATCAAATAGGAGAAGGAGTTGGATTACAAGAGTTGTTGCCTCCTCCTGAGAAAGAGAAACCAAAGCATAAGAAGACGAGGCGTAAATCTGAGACGGTCTCACAAAACGGTTCTCCACCAAGGCGAAACAGCAGTGCGTCAATATCAGATATGCAACCGAAACACCCAAGACGCCACCACAGGAGTAGGCACGGGTCCATAGATTCATCGAATGATCCATCAGTTAGGAGGAGGCGTATTGTCTCTGTAACCACTGACATGGAAGGTTCTGACCCTCTGTCAGATGGTTCTGCTCCAGCTAGAAAGTCTACATCACGTCATAGGAAGCCGAAAGGATCAGGAGGAGGAGAGCTATCGATGAAGAAGACAAGAGTGAAAACCGAGAATCCTACTGTTCAATCAGTCGATAAATGTAATGATAGTATCAGCGATAAAGACTAAAAACACAGGATGGTTTTGGTCACTTATATATGTTTCGTGTGAATTGTCTAGTCTTTCTCAACTGTTCCACAGAGAAAAAATTATTTGTTTCACAAACAAAACAGTTAACCACCTAAAAAGTGATTGAACAAATCGAACAATGCCAAGAACGGGACAAAGCTCTACTATTGGTTGTATGATAAGAAAATCCATAAAAACTGCCGAGTTGAGTAGCAAAAGAAAAGGGTAATGACTGGTACCAAAAAGACGACTACACATTACATACCTCATCAGATTGAAATAACAATTTTCTACTTCTTGCGAAGATCTATGCCAGCTTTCTTGGCAACAGCATCGATCCCGTTTTTCTCAATGGTCTTCAAGGCCTTGGTTGATAAACGAAGTTTGACAAAACGTTTCCCAGCTTCCCACCATACCTTTTTGTATTGCAAGTTGACGAATTGCAACTTCTTTGTCTTGTGGTTAGAGAAAGACACTTTGTTTGCTCTGTTTGCTTTCTTCCCAGTAAAAGGGCAGATTCTTCCTGTAATGACCAAAACATGATAATTTTAGGACAAGAACAAGATGTGTTTGGTTTATCTTCTGTGTTTTTATTATTCAAGCATCAATGCATTGTTATACAGAGAAAGAGATATCACCTAAAGTGTTGTGTAGAAAATGACCAAAAGGGACAAACGAAGATATTGACTAAGCTATCTAAGCTACTGACCAAGCTATACACGTTATAGATAAATAGCAGTAGCTAAACACGTTATAGAAGTAGCAATAGCTTTAACACCCTCCCTCAAGTGGGAGCATGCACATCGAAAATGCCCAACTTGCGAAGAAAGAAACCAACTTCCTTTTGACCCAATGCTTTAGTGAGGATGTCGGCGAGCTGTAGATGAGAAGGAACATAAGTAGTAGCAACAATACCAGCCACGATAGCATCACGAATAAAATGGCAGTCCACCTCAACATGTTTGGTGCGCTCATGTTGAACCGGGTTGACACTTAGAGCAATTGCAGATTTACTATCAGAGAAGATACGCATAGGTTGAACATGAGTGACACCGAGATCATAAAGCACCCTCTTGAGCCACATGAGTTCTTGAGTGAGAAACGCCATAGCTCGATATTCAGCCTCCGCGGAAGAGCGACTAACAGTGGGCTGCTTTTTCGTTTTCCACGATATGGGAGTATCACCAAGCTGCACAAAGTATCCTGTGAGAGAACGACGAGTGAGAGGACAAGCCGCATAGTCACTATCACACCAACCATTAAGCTGAAGAGTGGAATTGCGAGAGAGCAAAATTCCTTGTCCTGGATTAGATTTTAAGTCACGACCAACTCGAACTGCAGCGTCCCAATGATCTTGACGCGGATGTTGCATGAACTGTGCTAGAGTGTGAACGGAGTAAGACAACTCAGGACGTGTGACAGCCAAGTAAATAAGCCTCCCAACAAGACGACGATACCTTGCAGGATCAGATATAAGAGGAGACTTGGACAGCGAGAGTTTATGATTTTGTTCAAGTGGGAAAGCTGATGGTTTAGCTCCAAGAAGTCCCATTTCAGAAATAATATCCAGAACATACTTCCGTTGGGACAAGTAGAATCCTTGATCATTGCGGCTTACTTCAATACCGAGAAAGTATTTGAGTAAACCAAGGTCTTTCATGTGGAAACAAGATTCCAGATATAATTTGAACTGAGCAATAGCCTCAGAACAGTTACCCGAAATGATCAAATCGTCAACATATATGAGGACATGAACATATATGCCATCATTGTTGTAGTTAAACAAAGAGTAATCAGACAATGATTGTGTGAAGCCATATTGTTTCAAGGCGGAAGAAAGCCTAGAGAACCAACATCTCGGAGCTTGTTTTAGACCGTATAAAGACTTATGAAGACGACATACCTTGGTCGGATCATCACATTTAAATCCCTGAGGCAATTTCATATACACTTCCTCCGTCAGATCACCATGTAGGAATGCGTTATGTACATCCATTTGATGTACATGCCAGTCACGAGCAGCAGCCACTCCAAGAAACACACGCACAGTACTCATTTTTGCGACCGGAGCAAAAGTCTCGTCATAGTCCACTCCTTCTTCTTGACGATTACCCAATGCCACTAAGCGAGCCTTGTATCGTTCTACCTCCCCGTCAGAGCGATACTTGATCTTGTAAACCCATTTATTACCAATGGCTCGCTTCCCTGGAGGCAAATTCACAATTGAAAAAGTTTGATTAACGCGCAGAGATTCAATCTCAGCGGACATAGCATCACGCCAAACTTTTTCAATCACAGCTCGATTGTACGTTGTTGGTTCCATACCGAGGGTAACAGCAGCGAGAAAAGCCTTGTGGGATGAGGAGAAGCGATGACAATCAACATATTGCTCAATAGGATAGAGAGAAGATGAAGATTCATCTTTGGAATCAGATTCTACCCGCACAGTATTGGTAACAAAGTTTTTTAAAATTACCGATTTTTCTTTCTTACGATGTCCACGCCCAAGTGGTGTTGGCTCCGTGATTGCATTCGGAGACGTAGATGACTCAGTCGGCAATGGAGAAATATTCATTGTCGTGGTCCCTGGTTCAACTAAAAGAGGCGGAGAAGTGACAGACTCAAGTTGTTGAGTACTTGGGCCATCACTATCAAGGACTGATGTCACGACAGAAGTTGTTGGGCCTGTTTGAGTACTGACATTTGGCCCATTTACTTCAAGAAGATCAATGACGCTCGACAAAATAGGAGATTGATTCACACAACTCAGCATAGGACCATCATCTTCTTTATACTCCTCCTTTGCATATGGAAACTCTGTTTCCTGGAAAATTACATCTCTAGAGACCAAGAATTTTTGTTCCTCTAAGTCAAATAATCTCCATCCTTTCTGGCCGTGTGGATACCCGACAAAGATACAACGCTTTGATCTGGGCTCAAATTTATCTCCTTTATGATTCTGGTTATGTGCGTAGCACAATGAGCCAAAAACACGAAGGTGAAAATAGTGGGGAGCTGTCTTGTACAACATCTCATACGGAGATTTACCTTGAAGAAGTATCGACGGTGTGCGATTGATAAGATAAGCCGCCGACAAGATGCACTCTCCCCAGAACTGAATCGGCAAATGTGACTGAAACCGCAAAGCTCTCGCAATATTTAAAATATGCCGGTGCTTCCTCTCAGCCCTTCCATTCTGATGTGGAGTCCCAACGCATGAAGTTTCATGTGTGATTCCATGTTGCAAAAAATACTCACGCATACAAACGAACTCAGTCCCATTATCACTTCTCACAGTTTTGATCTTAGTTTCAAATTGTCGTTCAACCAAGGCCAAGAAATCTTTCAAATGCTTCTGTGTCTCACCTTTTTCAGTCATCAAATATACCCACACCCCACGTGAGAAATCATCAACAATCGTCAAGAAATATCGAGCACCAGAATAAGACGGTGTGCGGTATGGTCCCCACACATCACAGTGAATAAGTTGAAAAATATCTGAACTTCTATTAGCACTGAGAGGGAATGTTTCACGAGTTTGCTTAGCTCGCATACATGTATCGCATACATTATCCAAAATATCTTTACTACTTGACAAAAGCTCTTTAGGCAGCAAGTTAACTATCTTGTTTGATGCGTGTCCCAAACGCCTATGCCAGAGATCAAAAGAGCCCTTCACACTAGTGTGCACAGCTGCTACATTCTCCATTCTCCGAAAACAAAAACTTCCATCCTCTCGTTTACCAACTCCAGTCACCATCCTCGTAGTGCGGTCCTGTATCACAAGGAAGTGATCAGCGAGTTGAACAACACAATGATTCTCATCCATCATCTGCCCAACAGAGATCAAATCTGATTGCAACTCCTTGACATAGAAAACTGATTTCAAAATCAGTTGTGAACCAAGTCTAATTGTTCCTTCACTAACAGCCACTCTCTTATTCCCATCAGCTAACACAATCAAAACTGGTGACATAGTTCTCAAATCACTCAACAATTCCAGTTTTCCAGTCATGTGGTGTGTCGCACCTGTATCAAGTATCCAAGAAGAGAAAAGAGAACATGTACCTGATAGAGTTTCATGAGCATCGGACTTGTTATCACTTCTTCCAGCATTGAGAAGCTTAACAACTCCACGCCATTGCTCATCAGTAAGCCCGCTAACCGCATCACGGTCTTGGTCAGTGATTACACGGTTCACTTGTTCAGTAGATGAGGATGGCCCGGCCATGACCGCATTCACGTACGTTGGCCGAGTTTGTCCTCCACTAAAACCAGGCCCAAATCTTCCTCTGCCACGGCCTATTGAACTGGTCGAGTTTGATTTTTCTCTTGAACGGTCTCCCCACCACTCTGGATAACCAATCAACATAAAGCAGTTCTCTGGTGAATGACCTCCTCTATTACAATGATTACAGACTTTCTTGTTTTGGGGCTTCGAGTTCACTTCAGAACGTGCTTGAACTGCAAAAGCAGAGACATCAATTCTTTCTTCTTTAGACACTCTATTATTCAACATATCTTCTTCTTGTCTCACTATGTTGTAAACCTCTTCCAGCCCCGGAAGAGGTACACGAGACGTCAAGCTTGAACGTATGGTGTGAAATTTAGTTTCATTCAGACCGTAAAGAAACTGTTGAACCATGTCATCTTCTCGGTCTTTCTCTTGTTGTGTTCCGAGATTGCAGACACATTTACCACATTTGCATATCCGAAGTGGGCGATAGCTGTTGATATTATCCCAAATCTTGTTGAGTTTTCCATAATATCCTTCCACTGTCATACCCTCCTGCTTGCAAGTAGCAAGATCTGTCTTCATCTTTTGATTCTTCGGCCCATTAGAAACAGAGAAACGCTTCCGAATCTGTTCCCACAAGTCTCTCGCCACATCACGGTGGGAGATGTTCGTTAGTAACTCTGAATTAATAGTCATCTTCATCCAAGAGACTAGTAACGCATTAATCGTCAGCCAATCTTCCAGATCTGGTGAATCATCCGGTGGCTGAGGAATAGTTCCATCGAGAAATCCAAACTTTTTCCTAGAGCGTAGCGCAGTTTTGAAACCACATGCCCACTCTTCATAGTTATTAGTCTTCAGTATAGGGTGAGAGATCACAGCTCCCGAGTTATCAGCTGCCGTTAAGTCGTACGGCGAAATCGTGCGTCGGACCTCAGTTACCTGTGTGTTCGTCGGAGTTGTAACTGGAGGTGGTTGAGTGCCAGCCGTAGATGGAGGTGTTGGAGCGTCAGCCATAACTTCAGATGAAGCTTACTTTGTGTTCAATAATTAACTCGAAAATCCCAGATTTTGCTCTGATACCATGATAATTTTAGGACAAGAACAAGATGTGTTTGGTTTATCTTCTGTGTTTTTATTATTCAAGCATCAATGCATTGTTATACAGAGAAAGAGATATCACCTAAAGTGTTGTGTAGAAAATGACCAAAAGGGACAAACGAAGATATTGACTAAGCTATCTAAGCTACTGACCAAGCTATACACGTTATAGATAAATAGCAGTAGCTAAACACGTTATAGAAGTAGCAATAGCTTTAACAAAACAGTTTTCGAAAAAATTGAAATCTTTCATAAAAATCCTTCTGCCGCATTCGCTAAACATTGAAATTCACAATCGATACGAAATTTCATTACAGGAATTGAAGCATTGATAAATTCTTCTCAATTTAAACGACAAACGGAAAGCCAAAAAAACATTTAAACTTTGACACAAATTATTGAACCCTAATAAAAAGAAGTCAGGAATGAGAATTGAGAGAAGCGTACGAGCGACGATGGGTTGGAGAGAGGGAGCGGAAGGTAAAGCTGTACGATTGATGACATCACTGTAACTATGTGAAATTCTTACGCCGCTGAGTTGAGAAGTGAGAAACCCTAGTTCGGTTGATTTCGTCACTGGTTTCGGCTGAGATACGGAAGCAATCCTCAGCCAAGGCCCTTGCGTCGCCATTGTCGCCATTTATGTTACTACTATGCTTTGTACTTTGAACTTTGTAAACAAAGATAACGCTACGGCCAACAAAAGAAGAGGACGAGACTCTCGTCAAAAGAGGTTATAATGGTTAAACGACGTCGTTCTGATTAAACTCGGGGTTATCTCCGAACCGAGTTTTTATGTCTAAACCAATAAAATCAGTTTTCACGCCGTTCTGGTTATCATACAGAACCAGGTATCTTTGGATTTTCCCATTTATCTAGTGAAGAAAACTTTGTTTTGCAACTCTTAAATCTTAAATCTCGAAACACATATACAGGTACAACAGATCACGACATAGGAAGATGACATTTCTTGTTTATGTTTTTTTTTTAAAATTACTTGTGTCATCTTCGTTTACCCAATTGGAAGGATTTTTTCAAAAAATGATTAGCGACACGGTCGTTTCTATAGCAAAGAACTCGCAAAATCGTGTTTGGATCCGACCTATTCCATCTTCCAGTTGTTGGCGGCATGGGAAGTTTTTGTCCGGTCCCGACCAATCCCATTCCGCTTGACTCGCATGTCACAATGCTAAAGTCTTCCATTAGTTGTTCTGTTGGTTGGCCCATAAGTTGAATTACTCCTTCAACTGTCTCTGCCTCTCGATCCACCACTTCTTCCGGTATAAGTCCTTCGCCGCAAGTACAATAAACCTTCTTTAAACTCTCGAAATCTTCTTCGATTAGATCGTGATCCGTCCGATAGAAAACTCGGGAATGTCCTCCTGCGAGTAGAACCGTTAGAACCACTTCGAACGAAGCCTTCATGACTTCTCTCATCGCCAATGCTTGCGCTCTGTCCGCAAGAATTGCGGTCATTAACGTTAAGTTCTGTTTCAAGATTCGCAATGCGGGTTTGATCCTCGAGTTAGCGACATCTCCGGTGTAGAGGCTTTCGTAGAAGACCGAGTATGAATCGAGGAAGATTAATCTATAGGCTGCAACCTCGGAGACATGTTGGGATGCAGATTCGATTCCCGCTTGAGTGAATTCAAAATACGAGGATGATTTGGTCCGTTCCCGGCAACGTTTTCGCGTCGCGGGGAGTACTCTCGGGTTGAGCGAAAGGGATTTGTTGAGGGAGTGAAGTTGAGAGCTTAAGAAATGTAAAGTATTAAGACGTATGTAGAGGCGCTGTGTACCGCGGCTGGTCGAAGGACGCGGGTGGTTTCCAGGTGAGGCTTCACCGAGGTGGTTAAGTTCTTCTCCCGAGGCAGTACACGGCGTGGCTTTCTTCCATAGCTTCACGAACTTTGAGTCTCGGTTACATCTTGTAAGTGGAGGAAGCGTAGGAATGTAACTCTGTTTTGAACCTGACAAAACCACCACCACTCAATCAATCACCAATGGTTTTGTTATATGTAATGACATATTTATTCTTATACTCACCGCAAGATGCTACGAATGTGGTGTATTCTTGAAAGAGTTTTTCTAATCCTTCAGCAAGATCATGAACCAAATCCTCTGTAATCCCAATCGGGATCTCAAAGAATTCGTCGATGGCATCATTAGCTAGCTTCATCAACTCTCCAGCAGATTGTGCATAAGGTTCTGATTTTGATTTCGGGTTCCATGTCTACATTAAAAAAAAAAGAAAAGAAAAAAATGATTCAAATAGATGATACGTTTGTATACTTGAACTGCAAGTAAAGCTTTAACAAACATACTTCAGCTTCCTTTGCTCTGTTCAAGCATTCTTGAACTGTCTTTAATTTCTCTTCAATCCATTGCCTTAGTAGTCGTACTATAATCGACTCAACCTCATATGGGACCATCTCTCGAACAAGCCCTTTGCCTCCATCTTCACTTTCTTCAGAATCTTCAGCCACCATCTGTACAAGAACCTTCTCAAGCTTCCCTGCCGTTAGTAGAACTTCAACTGTCTCTTTCGTAATAGTTGATCGACCAACTAAGTATTGCATCAAGATGGAACCATAACATTGATGAAGTGAAACAGAGGCGACTCCAGCTGCAACCATGTACCATCTCTTAAGTATTGGGCTAAAACACTCGCGCTCGCGCAAAGCAAGCTCCTCTGTCTCTTTAGCTAGCCGAAGCAACATAGTTGCTGCTTCTTCTCCTTCCTCTGTCACTGCGATTTCGGCCTTCACTTGTTCTATAACCTGATACAGTTTAGAATAGTAATGTTATGAGAAACACAGAAGACATAGCGACCAAAAGAAAACGAGAAAACACACTTATTTATTATCTAGTCAAAAAGTTACCTTTGAGAATGTGTTTTTAATAGATGCTCTTATATAATAATCGACCCGATCCCCTGAAGAATCCACCAATTTCACATCACCTTTCTCTTGACTATTCCCTTGAGAGATTGTCACGTCTTCCCCCATAATCTTAGAAGAAGACAAGGCTAATGGTAGAAGATTCTCGATCAATCCCACGTTCCCTCGTTGAAAATAATCATGATAGCTCAACAACCTATACATATATATAATCACACATTCGTAATCAGATTCAGTTGTTTGTAACCATGTCAATAATTCAAAGGCAAAAGGAAATACCTTTTCTCAGTCCATCCTTGCATTGAGCCTAATGTCGAAGTCAAGAGCTTCACGTAAAGAGCCTCACGATCAGACTTCTTGGCGTCATTGGCAACTTCAGCCAGCATGGCGTGAGAGGCACCAAGTAAGTCTGGCTCCATCTGGGATGTCACAATGTATTGATGGAACAAAACCCAAGTGAAACACAAGTTATGCATAGGTCGGGTAATCCCCAACATTAACCATGTCTTCTTCATCAGCTCCAAAAGCTCATCGATCTCATCAAGAACCAACGTCTCATCACGTATGTCAAAAATCGACTGCAAAAGCGCCACATAAAGGTGAATGTTAAGTGGGTATCCATCGGCCCAATGGCAAACTTCGGCGGTGGGATTAGTATTGCGCCATGATAAGGAGGCGACAACGTTACAAAGTGTTGGCATTATCTCTGAGCTTTTGCTGGTATCAATGGGTTTTGTCTCGCTCTGGCGGATAATTTCTCGGAGACGCATTGCAAAGTTGTTTGTCTTATCAAAAGGGATTGATGGATGAAGGAGAAGACCAGCTTCAAGGACTTTGAGTTGCCGTCTTTGCCAAATTTGATACTCATGTACATCACCAAACTCTGATGGTTTCACGTGACGAAGAAGCTCTAATGGAAGTATTATTGTCTCTGCTCGCCTACCCGTCTAGATAACAACAATTACAAACGTTTTTTAATTAATCATGAAACAGAGATTTCATTCATAATGGAGAAAACAGAGGAACTTACTTGGCCAACAAGCGTCCTCATTAGGGTTTTTCGAAGCCTAGTGTCACTCTGTTCTGTCACTCTCATCTGTTGCCTCATGATTTCTGCAGAGGTTAATGGTCGTCGAGGTCGAGAAGGTGGCGCCGTCAAAAAACCAGCCCCAGGGCTAATGTGTCCTAGACCACCTCCAATGCTTCCATTGTTACCAGGGGATGAAGGAGCAGACACGGCTCCCACAACTGTTCCTACTGTGGACATTCGCCTAGACGGAGATCGCTTAAGCATCTTCAACCCTAACGCTCGTTTCACCCGGCTTGTTGGTGTTGTCACAACTTCTTTCCTCCCTAAAGATCCGAAGGCAGACCCGTTAGGCGATCCAGATCCTCCTCCTACTCCATCGCCTTGATGGTCACCACCATTGTGCTTGGAGTAGAAAGTGAGAGCATTTCTACCTCCAAATCCAGGTGATGACCGACATGCCGCGAAAAATATCTCATATGCGGTTTCACGGATTTCATCCCGATCAAGACCATCAAGCTTCCCGAATGGCCAGAGAAGATCGGTATCAGGACAAACCTCAAAGTTGGCCATGTCGGAAAAAGACTCCCTCCGAGAATGATGAACCATCACGGAGGGGAAGCAAGAAGGATAAAAGAAAGACCAGACTGATTCAGGTTTTGTAAGAAATCAAATGCACAAGGAGAGAGAAAAGGAGTTCTTCGTTTTAATAATGGAAAAAATGAGAGAGACAGAAAGAACAAAAAACAGAGAGAATTGAGGAGGTGGAGAGGACAACTTGGAAAAAACCTAAACGACAGCGAAAAAATATTGTGCTTAGGAAGAGGAGAGGATGTGAGTAAAATAAGGAATACTCATGAAATTAACCGTAATTAGCAAATCTCCTATTCCAAGTAACTTCTTCAAATACAAATATGTTTATTCTCATAAGTTTTAAATACAAATTCTCTTCCAATATACAAAACTTTAAAGAAAGAAAAGAAATGAAAAAAAAAAAAAAAAAAACGAATCCAGCGTAACAATTAGTTTCAAAATTGTTACTCAACCTACACACCTTCATGTTGTTGATATATCCCCAAAAAAAAAGAAGAGATAAAATATGGTTTAATACTCAACATCCAATTATGTCTGCAACACATAATTATTTTGGTCCTTTAACTGTTAAACTAAACAGCTAAATATCATATTATCTTACGATGAACCTGTTTCGAACACCCAACCATGAAATTGTTCGGACATTATAATAATCACAGATCAATTCAGTGATTAAAAAAAAAAAAAAAAAACTTGAGAAAAATGCAAATATCACAATCATATATATTTCAGAACCATATGCTGAACCTAGATTAGCTTGCTATCCATCTAGTCCCATTCCATGGGTTTGGACCTGGACTCGGAGAAAGCTAATAAACAAATGATAAAAGATTAAACTGAGAGTTGTTGGGTCTCACAATAAGTGAAACCCTCCAAAAATAGGCGTATGCCACTTAGCGTGGAGAGCACACGGTATTCTTTAGTAAAAGGCGAAAGAATAGTTCGCATTGTGCTCACCACATGGCTGCGTGGTTTGCAACTATGGATAGTGAAGTCTATTTATATTAAAGTTTCCACTGTCCGACTCTTTCAGCTTTCCGATGTGGGACTCTCAACACTTGAAGAGAAGAGAATTCTACTGGTAAGTAAGTATACTAACATAAAACTCGTCGTGGGCTTTGATGGGCCTAAAATATATAGAACTTGGGCTCAAAGCGCAATTGTCATCTTCTTCCTCTTAAGTCGCTGTGAGTGAAAACCCTAGAAGTATGCGTCACTATATATGTCACCGGAAACCCTAAAACCATAAATCCAGATTTCTCTTCAAGCCGTCAACAATGTCGAAGCGAGGTTCGTTCTTTTTTTACTCTATTATCATTTATTAGATCTGATTTACCCTTTATGTTGCTTTAATGGATGTTGTGATTTGAATTTTTGATTAGGGCGTGGAGGTACCTCTGGTAACAAATTCAGGATGTCACTGGGTCTTCCCGTGGCTGCGACGGTCAACTGTGCCGACAACACCGGTGCAAAGAACCTTTACATCATTTCCGTGAAGGGTATCAAAGGTCGTCTGAACCGATTGCCTTCTGCTTGCGTCGGCGACATGGTGATGGCCACCGTCAAAAAGGGTAAGCCCGATCTCCGGAAAAAGGTGCTTCCTGCCGTCATCGTTAGGCAACGCAAACCATGGCGCCGAAAGGATGGTGTTTTCATGTACTTCGAAGGTTAGAATTGCTCTCTTCTCTCTAAACCCCTAATCATGTATTGGATGTTAAGATTTGTAATTTAGCACCAAGGTTAAGTCACCCTTTTTTAATGGTTTGATACAGTTACAAGCTTTGGTATTGTTTAAGTGTTTATCATTACAGATACTTTAATGCTTTTGCCCTTGAATCTGCTCCATTTGTACTCCACATTCTTAACTTTGTTATCATTAGGTTATGAATAGGTAGAAATGCTTTGTTGTGGTTATATTGTAGATATCTCCTAATTTATTGCGAATGTAGATTCAGTCATTTTCCAGAATTGTGTCATGTATGCATCGACACATACAGAGGGTGTATAAATACAAAACCAAGTCTGGTAGATGTAAATGTGTTCTATCGTTACAGATACTCTTATGCTCAAACGCTTGCATCTGCTCCATTTGAACTCTACATTCTTGTTGTTTTGAATTGCTGCTGATTGTATGATTGTATGATAACTTGTAGTCAGCTGTGTAGTATATATGTGTTTGACGTTCACCAGGCTTAAGTCATGTATCCACCGACACGTTTAGAGGGTGTTGATACGGTTACAAGTCTGGGAAACTAAAATTGTGTCCTTCGTTACAGATGCTTTATTGCTTGAACGCTTGCATCTGCTCCATATGGATTCTACATATTCCTCAATTATCATTATTTGTTTCCATTTGTAATTGTCTTTGAAAGCAAGTACTGATCTAGGTACCGTGTTCCTTTATTTCACAGATAATGCTGGAGTCATCGTCAATCCCAAGGGAGAAATGAAAGGTTCTGCAATCACTGGTCCTATTGGGAAAGAATGTGCTGATCTTTGGCCAAGGATTGCTAGTGCTGCCAATGCTATTGTCTAAACATCAGATTAGTCAATTGCTTGCATTTGATGATGATCTGTCTAGATACAAACTTGAGAATTTTTGTAGCAAAATATTTTTATTTTCTGACAATATGTATCGACATTCAAATGTTTGGTTATTTAGACATTTTTCCCAACATTTTCTAGTTTCTGGTAGTAAATTCTTAAAAATGAAAAAGCTAAACTGATATAAGGATACTGTTTATATTATAATCTTTGGTCGGTGCTTCTGGCTATGTATGAATGCCAAAGCAATTGAAAATGATTGCAACATGGATAGATTTGCTTCGAACTGAACGAAGTAGACACCTCCGCGAACATTGACCATCTGTAATCCAATTGTTTCTTGCTTTGATCCATGAAAATATTACCAAATTAGTTTTTTTTTTTTTGTTACGGGTTGAAAGTATTACAATCGAAGCTTTAAAAACGATTTAACGTTACCTCTATGAAAAGCTCGAATTGGTCTTTCCGTGGTTGGCAATTAAGATGTGTTAAGGAACAACCTAAGTCCCATCCTCCACAGTCACAGTTTCCTTGAGATTTCCATCTCTCTATCAAACTCAAAGGTCCATCTTCAGGTCCTCCATGTATACCTGAAGGAATTACAACATCCATACTTGTGACAGATGATGAAGTTTCAGTCTCAATGGCATCATTAGATTGGACTAACGGCGATTTCTTCAAGAAGTTCAATCCCCAACCTCCACTTTCTTCTCTGACTCTCTCTTGTTTCACAACAACAGCTAATGTTTCAAGATTTGCTGGAAGGTTGTTTTCGAAAAGATTAACTTGCTCAACATCAAAGCTAGGTTCTTCTTCGAATGGCTGGTCCCAAGAACACAAATCAGGTATAAAGCTTGTTCTGCTCAATCTTGAGATACCTCTAATTTTCTTGTTGACATTAGGCAATCCTCTGTTTTCCCCCCTACTAAGTATCTGATCATTGCTACTAAACAAAACAAACTCTCTCTCTATGCCTCTCTCTGAAGACAAAGTGGATACTTTAATTCTACCAACTAGATTTGGTGAGGATGATGACACTCCTCTTTGGAGATAGATCATATAAACACTTAGGTCTTCCACATAGTTTGCCACATAAACATCTTTCTGATTCTCCAAATTGAAAACAAAATGAGGCGTACCATTGGCTCCCATAGTGAACTGAAGGTTTCCCTGAGAGTAGTTTGACAAGAACGACGCTTTGCTTGATAAGGGGATGATTACCTTTTTATGCAACTTCTCGGATTCAGCCTCGTAGTTTTCTCCAACTTTGCTTGAAAAATGACTTGGAGAAGTAGAGACGACCTCACATGATACTTTGGGACTGCCTCTAACAATCTGTAACCATTTGCCGCTGCATAAAAGCGAGAAACGTTGTGCATCTTTCTGTCTAAACAACTTCCTTGATGCATTCACATCACTGCTCACATTCATCAGTGAATTGCTTTGAGCATCACCCACCATCTCTGTCGTCGAATCCGAGATCCAACACGAGAGGAATGCCTAATCACGAGTTTTGAAGCTGCACAAATATTTGAAAGACAAACATTATGTATACAAACCTATGTCTTTATAAAGTGCATAAAAAACAAAGATTTGGACAGTAGAAACAACTTTTCTTGTGCATGGCCAGATTCTTATCCAAATTAGTATATTACATTTTCAAAACCAAATGCATCCAAGATTGGAGACAAATTTCCAACACACAAAAAAAAATAGAAATAAAAGATTCTCAGTTTCATGCAATAATAAAAATTTGATACATCTTCAAGCTCAAATGGCTATAAAAAATATTTCATTTCAATGCTTTTTTTTTGTACCTGGATTAATGTTGGATTCTCCTCGTGGGTTGTTTGGCTTATTGCTCTCTGTTTCGTCGGTCTGTCTCACGAAAGATAAAAGCATAAACAAGTATCGCTCTTCTCTTAAGGAACCAAAATGAGTAACAAGAAAGTGGGCAAAGCTTGGAAGCAACAGATATGAAGAGAATGATGATGATGATGATCAAAGTAATGTGTGTATTGTACAAAAACCTAACGCGTTGTATCCACTTTTTATATCATATTTTTTATTTTATTTTTTCCAATCTTCCTTCCTTCCACTTAAGTCTTGTTTTCACAACTTTTGGTTAATTGGCTTTTAGTGGGAGGTGCGTGTGTGTGTGTGTTCGGTGGCTTTAAACAACACACTCTCATGTCACTATCTCTCTTAACTTCTATATAATTATTTTAATTTTGACCGCAGTTTTTGCATTATTTCAAGGTGCCGTCAACATGTTTTATATATATTGTGGAGTAATTATTATTATCATTTATATAAATGAAGTAAATTGTATGATTGGTGGTCGTCTCAAAAGAAAGAGAAAAAAAAAGCCGTAATAAAAAATTATACGATTGGTGGGAAATAATGTAATATCATGTTAATTAAACGTTGTAACTACTGAAGGACTTGCTTATAAAAAATAAACAACATTCTTGTCAATCTGATTCGTTCTTCGATATTTTTTAGTCATTCTATTTTGTTACTCGTAATATTGCGATGTTTCAGTTGTCATAGTTTTTATATATGTATATACTCAAGTTTTTAAGTGTCCATGCATTGAGATTAAGTAAAAACATTATAACAAAAAGGAGGGTCGATGCATGAGATTAGAATGATAACTATCAAATTGGTAAACTAAGTTATCTAATTTCTAACTAATTACTTGTTCTGCTAGTTATAGAAGCAAGATGATTTTTATCTACTAAAATTGTACATTTAGCTTAAATGGGGGGTTCAAGACCACATCACAAAGGTGTAAAACATGTCTACTTGAATCAAAGATTAGTGGTACATAGGTACCGAGTATTAATCGTCGTAATATATTTATTAAACCCCGAGAGAAAGAGGTTTTCAGACTGTAACGTGGAAAACTTAAAAGCTACTCGTTGTACATCATCTAAATTGTTTTGCATGTACCTTATGCTATTTTATATGAGTTTATACATTTTCTGTTTCCAAACTAGTAATATATTGTTTCTAGTTCAGTCCGAATTTCTTTTTTTATGATAGGTTGTTAATTATTATCAACATCATTTTTCTGTTACGAGTTTATTGTCAACACTTTTTTGTTTGTTGACAAAAGTAACAATATACATATAAAGAGCATCAAAAGTATAGGAACATCTAACATGGCGTACGTTTAGGGATGGGTCATGGTCAACCACATACATTAATTCTTTTATATAGAACTTCTCGAATAAATCATACCTTTCAGTTTATAATTTTCCTGTAATAACTAAAAATTATCATTAAAAAAAAAAACTAAATAATTATCTACATTTGATATTTTCAAATTTTCATATAATATAACAGATCAGTCAAATATATCCAAAAGTGAATCGTAAACCGTTTAATAATAGTTACAAAGAAAAACGGAAGAAAAAAAAAAACTTAAGTTGTCATTTTTGAGTCCAAGAATTCTAATAAATTAAAACTCTAAAACGTCTGACGACGAAATTAGGAATCTATAAACCTACCAACAAAAAATGACAAAAGTATTATTGTCGTTGGACCTTTGGGCGTGAAATTGGATCGAGGCACTCTTGCTCGACCTTTTTGTTGCTTCCAAAAATACTTTAAAATCCAAAATGCATTATTATCTATTATTATGTATTGCAAAGCAGCACACTAACACCATCCTCAATCCAAAAATCTTAGGAAATATTTTTCCTTAAGTTACAAATTAAAGATATATCTTATATAAAGATCATTTTTCGCAAATTTTAGGGGGTTGTAACGAGGATGCCCTAAGAAATACATCACAATTGTGAAATCTTAAGTAACATTTTCATCTAGAAAGTGTATCGGTAAGTTAAGAGAAATTAATGATGAAAGAAAATAGAAACAGCTATACAGTAAATAATTTTCAATGATTATTTGTTATTTATACAACACCCATCAAATACAATAGACATCATAAATAATATCATACCAAATTATGTATATAGTATATCTACAAAATTTTGTAATGTTCTATGTTAACATAAACAAACCCTCTCTCCCTCTCTACGATTTTTTATTTATTTATTCATAATTACCTGCCTAAACCCATTATTAATTCATCTCTCTTTTTCCTTATGTTCTAATTATTCGACAAACCATGAGTCATGGACAAAAAATAAATGTACTAACACCATCCTCAATGCAAAAATCTTAGGAAATATTTTTCCTTAAGTTACAAATTAAAGATATATCTTATATAAAGATCATTTTTCGCAAATTTTAGGGGTTGTAACGAGGATGCCCTAAGAAATATATCACAATTGTGAAATCTTAAGCAACATTTTCATCTAGAAAGTGTATCGGTAAGTTAAGAGAAATTAATGATGAAAGAAAATAGAAACAGCTATACAGTAAATAATTTTCAATGATTATTTGTTATTTATACAACACCCATCAAATACAATAGACATCATAAATAGTATCATACCAAATTATATATATAGTATATCTACAAAATTTTGTATTGTTCTATGTTAACATAAACAAACCCTCCTCCCTCTCTACGATTTTTTATTTATTTATTCATAATTACCTGCCTAAACCCATTATTAATTCATCTCTCTTTTTCTTTATGTTCTAATTATTCGACAAACCATGAGTCACGGACACAAAAAATGTACTAATAAATATACAATAAGACCTCTATAAAATACTATGTTGTTTTTTCTTTCTTTGCAACTTACAAGACTATGCATGAAATGTGATTTTAGTACTTCAAATCAAATCCAAGACTGGATTGGATAACTGCACTTGAAAGAGTTCACACCACTTATGTGTGAAAATATGTCCGAAGAATCAACTAGCTGTTCTTCTTCCTTTACCCCCACCTGCATACCGAACCCCGGTTTAAAACGGTTTTCAAGACTAAACAAGAAGCTATAGGTTCTTAAGATTCTAACCGGAGTAATATTTAATTCTTACATCATCATCGTCTTCATCTGGATGGCTTGAACAAGCTTGTCTATTTGGTTCACCAAATTCATCATTTTTTGCGAATCTTCCTCTAACTCTTGGACGACTATCTGCCAATGTCTTCCTACATGCATACTACAAACCGAAATAGAACCAAAATTCTTTCAAATAGATCGGTATATGTATAACCAATGGTTTAATCCGGTTATGATGGTTAAGGACAAAGACCTTGATTTTCTTGCTGAAGTTTCTCTCGTTTCTCTTCTTCATGTACCTATGAATCTTTTCTTTCCTCTGCTCCGCGGAGAGTTTTCCCACTTTATTGAAATTTGGATCGTCTAAACCGGCTATTTCCGTCCCTAACTGCGGAAGAACCGGTGGTGCCGCCATGTGGTTCTGGTTCTCGTTACCCTCAAGACCCTATTCAAAAACAAAACCCCATAACCGGTTATAATCAGATCGGTTTTACTAAACCGATTTCAGTTCATAACATGTTTGCCAGTAACAATACCTTTTAACTTAGTTATATATAGATCAGGAACTTCACAAGATTAAGAAACAAAAGAGTTAGACATGGGAATTTTATAAACAACGTTTTGAAATATATACCTGGAGAGGATGATCTCCTGGATTGAAGATGGGTTTGATAGGATCTGGACAGAACAGTCCACCATTATCAGCCTGTATCTCCATCAATTGGTCATGTGATGGTTTGAAATCAGAACCAAAATGGATACTTCCAGAGTAAAATCCAGATCCTAAGCCAGTCACAGTGTTCATCATATTCCCGGTTACAGACATGTAAGCTGGTAAACCGGAATTACCCAAGAAAGAGCAAGTAGGTGAAGAAGGGTTTATGGAGCCAAGGTTGTAACTTGGGACAGAAGAAAGACAATCTTCTTCGAAAGCTGATAAAGGCGGAGGTAGAAGTTCGCCGGAGGAGGAAGAGTAGAGAGTACTCGGAGGCTGGTGAAGTTGAATTCCGGTGAAATCAAACTGCTCCTGGAGTTGATCGGAGGCAGGGAACTGGATCGATGAAGAGAAGTCGATGGAAGCTGTAATATCGTTATCGAAATCGTCTTGCGAGTCAAATATGATCGATAAATCCGCGTTGTCGTTGTTGTCTTCATGATCTTGATTCGAACCACTGTTGGATTTGTCCGGATAGTTGTTGCTGTTGTTTTCGGCGTAGCCACAACCGTTTGAAGCAGAGGTCACTTCAGAAGTTTGGTTGAAAGCTTCTTGAAATAATTGTGTGTCGCAAAAATCGAAGATTTGTGCGGTGAGAGGGCTTGTGATCTCATCCTACAAGATAACAACAACAGTATAAGATCGAATTCGCTGGAAATAAAGACAAGTAAAGCAATTTGATACTTCTTGGACATACGTTGAAGGCTTGCATAAAAACCTATTTGGTGTGCTTTTCTTGCGAAACAAGAAACAACAGTAACTCAGATAACCCTAAAGGTTAATTAGTGTTAAGTTAATACAGTACTCGTTTAAAGATAACTACACATTTATACTACCAGATCTTGTTCGTTCTATGTGGTTTCTATTAAGAGAGAATCTAGGGAAGAAATTAACGATAAGGAGGGAGAGTTTCCATAAGAGGAAAGTTTTTGGATTCTAGTATTTCTTTAGAACCAAAACATTGCTTAATTAGAACCAACATCTGATTTCTTTAACAGCAACAAATAAAGGCCCAGATAAGAGTAAGAATCATTTATTTTTACACTAATTAATTAATTCAAATAAAACTCATGTGGTTTTATATGTTAAAATATAAATAGAGACATATACAGTATATATGTAATAAATAATTAGTTATAATTCATATTATAATTACTTTTTAATCATATTATTGTAATTATAATTATAGTTATAATTATAATTACTTGAATTACTAAAAAGGAGATGTAGCATCTAATGAATTCTGATAAAATATTCTAGTCTATCTATGTCTTGTGACGATTTCTGGTTGGCTAGCTAGAAGGTACAATGAACACCGTACAAAAGAGTTAGAACTAAAAATTTGCTTTACAAATGATCGTTTCAGAATTTTGGAAGATGAACTGAATTGTAAAAGAACCAGAAACAGAAAATAAAGTGAAAGGAATGAAGCAATTTTGACAAAAGATCGATAGTACCGAATAAATTAAGAAAACGATGTTACTTACAAAAACATTGATTTTATAAAATGATGTTATGCCATTGGAAAACGTCGTTCGTATATAATTAAACTCGACTTTTATTTGTATAATTGAGTTTTTATAAATTTTTAAATACAAATGCATGCAAAGTTTTCAGAGACCATTGAAAAAGATTCATCAAGAACAAACAATTAGCAACGCAAGAGTTATATATTTATTCACATAATGGAGAAAGGAATCAATTACGCACCATGGAGAGCTGCTCGTGAGACGAAATTACGTCCTGCGACATGTTTATGTTCTTTAATTTATGGTCTCCAACGCGAAAATTAATGTGTTCCTGGAAAATATCAAAAGAAAGAATTCCCCAGGACGAGAGAGACTTCTTGAATGTGGTATTGAATTTGGAGAGTGATGGTCTGAACAAGAAATTCTACAGAATTAAAATACTATAGAACAAAAAAAAGAGATAACGATTATAATTAATCAAACAGAACACAAAGAAGTTTCTGTTTAAGACAGAGAAGAAACAAAAAAGAGATTTTCTTACAGCTTTCTTCTGGAGAAAACTTAATTAGAATAGAAGAGGTTATTATTATTATGGGAAGTTGTCGTAACCAATTTATTTATATACTTTTTTGGTTAAATGTGTATCTATCTATTATGTATATGTAATAAAAAGGTTGAAAATGCCAGCGTGGCGGTTGACGTTAAACGCGCTGGTCCTAGAGTTTCTTATTCTCGTGACGTGGCCTTTAACGATTGGAAGAAACGTGTGAAATTTGAGTTGACGTGGAGAAATTGGTCCACACACCAAACCTAAAGTGATGACTCGGTTGACCGGTAAAAAGGAGTTTGACCCAATTTCTTTTTTGTCTCGTGCGATGATTTTTTTTTGACTGAAAACTTGTTGTACTAAATTAAGCCTTTCTATTTATAGATTTTTGCTTTTCTATTTTATTTTTAGCTGTATTATTCTTTTCATTTTCTATTTATTTACTTGGCTGTTTTTTTTTTTAATGTTGGTAAGAAAGTGGAAAAAAGAAAGACCCGGTCAGTGAAAAATTGGGAAAAAACAAGAGATAAAAATCGTATAAAGTCAAATTTATTTATTTGGTGAAAATTTCGAGGGGAAAATATTTATAATTGTTACGTGATGCTGAATTAGTTAAATTCGAATACAACCAACTTTCATATGAAAATGGTTTCCTCTGGATAAAAATTCCGTGACAGTGATAGTTTATAGCATACCACTATGCTTCGAGTTGTCGTTTGCTTATATTGTTGTTCCTCTTACAACAATAACCAAATTAATTAACTCATGATTATATATACTAAATGAAAATATACGTTTATTATAGATCGGAACATAATGTATATATAGATATATATAATGTTCAAATGATGAAAAAATTGTCAACTAGGTGGGTGGTAATATATAATCTATCGTTCATGGACTAACACTCAGTCAAAAAAACTTCAAAGTTCAAAATATCCCCTCACTTTAAAAAAAAAAAAAAAACTTAAAACTTTCATAGACTATAATTGATCGATTACGGCGATTTTCTTTGGGTTATCATCTAGCTGTTTTATTTTATTTGTTTTGGTCATGGTTGGGGTTGGGACATCGCTTGTCAACATTCTATTTGGTCCCCAACTCTGTGAAGCATTTGAAAATCATTGGCCTGAGTATCTAAGTTTTCTTTTTCCTGATATTTATCCAAATTCGATTCCACCAAAATTTGTTAAAATAATATTAATATATAGATATACTACTATCTACCACATATAAAATAGATATCACCATCACTAGCTCGGTTTTCATTTTTTTTTCGTTTAATTTGTTATATCTGTTATAAAATAAACATGATCATATATACGATTCAAGATTTGAAAATCAATGAGGTTGCAAGAAATAATTGAATGAGAAAAGAATTGATTATCAAGAGAAAGGAAAAACATAGCAACTTGTTGGTAAAAAGGAAAAAGAAACAGCTTGAGATCAAAGCTGATTTGATGAATCGATACCTTTTAGATATGAACGAGCATCTTGGGCCAAAAGAGCTTTGAGTGCAGTGTTGCACACGCATTGTCCAGAAAGAGAGAGAGCAGGTATAAGAGAAATTAAAAGTTGCACTACTGTATTATGGTTTTAGTTATACTTGTGTTTGGATGGATCCGATCGAGTTTTGAATAGGGCCAACATTTATATTCGAAAAGCAAATTCTATTAATTTTATGGAAAGATAAATAACATATTTATTGTACGTGCAAATACAATGATCCGTACCGCGTCGTCCCTCTACAAAAAACATAGCACTTTCCAACCACGGATACAATCAGACAATCGTTGGAAATAAACTTTTCCGACTAACCGTTTTCTCGCATGAAAATAGGATTTTCGACGACATTTTCCTACGATTTTTCAACCAACTTGTTTTGTCGAAAATGTGTAAATATTTCCGACTAATTTCCGACAAAGATTTTGTCCCTCGAAATTTAGTCGGAAATTTGTCGATATTTTTCCGACCACTATTTTCGTCGGAAAAGGTGGTAAGAAATTGAGTTGTTTTCTTGTAACCTTATTCTTTTTTTTTTTTATATCAAGTTCTACCTTCTTCTTTGATAGAATTTGTAAACAGGAGAAGAAAAGAATGACACCGAAAGAGGTATTAAACCACAATGGGCGTGTTCGTTTGGTCACCGCAGGCGGCTGCGGCGGCGGCAGCGGCAGCGGTAGCGGTGCGGCAGACGCAATGCTTTTGATCGCTGAATCAAATTGACGTTCAAAATTATTAACCTGCGTTCGCCGCTGCGGCAACTTGCGGCGACCAAACGAACAACAAGACCTGCGTTCGCCGCAGCCGCAGGTACCTGCGGCGACCAAACGAACAGCCTCATCGATATTCATTAATACATGCAACTTCTTTTTGTAATAATTTGCAATGAGTTCGTCCGGTGGAGTACATGATGTACTGTACATCCAATGTCAGTTTTCCCACGATTTCCCTGCAAATCCAAAAGTTAATCCTTTACACAAATACAGAGCAACACTATTATTTCTCATAAGACCTAAAAAGGAATAAGACCTAGTTAGGGTTATAAAATCTTTCAAGCCACGAAACCTAACCTAAGCTAGCAAAAGAGCGCTATGATATCGATTACGAAGGGTTTACAGAATTATCCCAGAGTGAAACTGGATGACAGAACAGAGGAGTCTCGAGCTTCCGCTTCGGCGGTGCGTTGGATTGGACCTGATTGTGATCAGCGGATCAATTATCAATATTTTCACCTTGCACCATTGTAGGAGTGACTGCGAGGGTGGAGAAACGACAGGATTTTCGAGCTTCCACCCAATCTTGGTCGGAGCAAAGACCACAGAGTGTCAGATCGAGTTCATCTTTCCTATTTCGGACCAAACTCTTTTCGTTTTCGAGAGAATGAATGCCTATATGTGCGTGATTGGACTCTGTAATGAACTGTATGGAACGTTTACTAATGGGCTTCATAAAAAAGCCCAATTACCCATAAATCATGTTAAATGTAAAAGGCCCAATTTTAATAGCAAGAAAATCTAATTTATGTCGTCAGCTTAACCAATTTTTGCTTCTCTCTCTATCTCCGTCTTCATCCACTTCCCGGCTTCAGCGATTTTGTTTAGTAGCGCCGGACCAGAGTAGTTAAACCCTAACCCAGCCTCCAAGGGATTCACCGACTAGTCTTCTAGTGCTGCCCATACTACTTCTTCTTCGTTTTCTACTTAGAAGATGAATTGTGCAAGTAAGTCACTCCTTCTCTATTTGCCGATTTAGGGTTTTATTTTGCGTGGTCTCTGTTGGTTACACTGTGAGTCTTTTATTCCGTACAGTTTCCGGCGAAGTTCCGGAGGAGCCTGTGATTTCAGTAAAGTCGGGGCTCCTCTACGAGAAGCGGCTAATCGAGAGGCATATATCGGTAAGTTAGCTCTTTGCTTTTCTTCGTTCCTTCAACTCCGATTTAGGGTTTTCAGCTGTTCATCCTTTTGTACCTCTGTGTTTTCTTCAGATATTCTGTTAGTGTAGAAGTTCAAATTTTTTGGGTGGCGTATATTAGCTGGAACTAGTGCAATTATCCACTATTTCCAAAATTTTGCCAGATTTGCCAATGCATCTTGTTTTATGCTCTTGTGGGAACTAGTAATTAGTAAGATCTTTTTGACGTGATGCATAATGGTTAAAAAATTGATAATGTATTTCCGATTTCAAAGTTAAGAAATTTCTTGTGTATGCGTCCGTGATAATTTATAGATTGTTTCTGGTAACTTGTAGGATTATGGGAAATGCCCGGTTACTGGTGAACCACATACCCTTGATGACATTGTTCACATCAAAACTGGCAAGGTAATGCAGCCGATGGAATTTTATGTCACAGAGAACTGTTTGTAGAAACCTATTAAAGCCTGATTCGCTCTCCGGGACCATTTTGCAGATCGTCAAACCAAAACCGTTACACACCGCCAGCATCCCTGGATTGCTTGGAACATTCCAGACTGTAAGTTCTTATCTTGTTTCCCCTACACCTTGTCTTTCCGTTTTGTACCTGCTTTTCTCGTTGGAAGGAAGATCCACTCTGAAAATTCCCCTCTGTCTATTAAGAATCACACATAGTTATATAGATCTATGAACTTGATTATGGTCTACATGTCTATTTGACCATATCAGATTGCAATCTATTCTTTAAAATGAATTATATGTTCATTTGTTATTGATAGGCTGATAGGACGAGAAAAATGTTCATCGGTTCTGTTGACTTAGGCAAAACAAATGCGTAAAAAGTTTATCCATTTGTTTTGCTTGTAGGAATGGGATAGTTTGATGCTATCAAATTTTGCATTGGAACAACAATTGCATACTGCGAGGCAAGAGCTAAGTCATGCCTTGTATCAGGTAATTGAGGTTTATTTTATCAGCCACTACCTTATTCTTATTATTATTTTTTTTGTCGGCAGCCACTACCTTATTAGACTACATGAATTGCAAATATCTATCACGTATTCCATTTTTCTTTTCCTGGATGTTTCCGATTTTTGCTAGTGATAAAGGTGATTGATGGATATTTTGGGGGTACACTTTTCCTCCTGTTTACAGCACGATGCTGCCTGCCGTGTGATTGCTAGGCTTAAAAAAGAAAGAGACGAATCACGACAATTGCTAGCTGACGCTGAAAGGCAGTTACCTGCAGTCCCAGAAGTTTCCACAGGGAATGCTGCTCTTAGTAATGGCAAAAGAGGTATGCTTGCACATTTGCTTCTCAAAGTAAGTTGGCTGTGTGGTCATATTTCTTGACAAATTTGTTTTATTGTTGCTATATAGCTATCGATGATGGTGAACAGGGGCCTGATGCAAAGAAAATGCGTCTTGGAATTTCGGCTGAAGTTATCACAGAAATGACAGATTGTAATGCCGCTCTTTCTCAGCAACGTAAAAAGAGACAGGTAACGCATACAGCTGCACATCTATCAGTATATTAGTTGGATAATAGAAGGCAACATGCTAGCTATACACATTTATTATTGTCTGTACATACAAGGATACCCATAGTTTTGGAGTTTAATTGGATTTTCATGTGGTTCTTCTGTCTTAATAATATCTTCTCATTGGTTTGTTAGATCCCTAAAACATTGGCTTCAATTGATGCTCTGGAGAAGTTCACCCAACTCTCAAGCCACCCACTTCACAAGACCAACAAACCTGGTATTTTTTCAATGGACATCCTACATTCCAAGGTTTGACATCTTGTACCTCTCACATTTCTGTCCATCACTTTATTTAATTTTTCTCTGTTCTGGGAAGTCACTGCATTGAATGTCATAGTGGCATGCTTACTTGTACGCTTACATTAATTTTTACACTGCCATGAGTCCCCAGTTGGATGCTTATTAATGTTATTCTTGGGGAAAGAAAAATCTAGCGTAAAAAGTATACTAGTATTGCCTATATTAATTCATACCAAACAGTGCTTTTCGTACTAATTCGTTTCATTTGTTTATTCTTCAATACCTTTTATAATCAAGGTTCCTGTTTTTGTTCTCTGTGATGATGTTATTCTTAATTTCCTTTTATGTGGTAATTAGGATATCATTGCTACTGGAGGAATTGATACAACTGCCGTTCTCTTTGATCGTCCTTCTGGACAAATCTTATCAACACTGACTGGTCATTCAAAGAAGGTCTTTCTTTTGCTGTAGTCTTTTTTTCTTATAGCTTTTCCCTTGTAGGTTTGTGATTGACATGCATTGTTACTTCTGCAGGTTACAAGCATTAAATTTGTTGGTGACGCTGATCTTGTGTTGACTGCTTCATCGGACAAAGTAAGTCACGATTATGCGTACCAGCTCTTCTGGTTCTATATTATTATGTGTAGTACTTGTACATCATCTATGTAGGAGTTTCTCTTATGCTTTGAGTATATCATGATTTTAATTAGTACTAGGAGATTAACTTGTACAGCAGCAAATCAGTTGACCTACATGAGGGATTAATTAGTTTGGTGATTTGACACTCTGCAGACAGTCCGTATCTGGGGAAGTTCTGAGGATGGGAATTATGCATGTAGACATACATTGAAAGATCACTCTGCAGAGGTAAGGATGTAATTGAAGAACTTCTACAGGCTACAGTCTTACACAGTTTTTTCCTAAAATTCATATTTGTTCTGTTTAACGTAAAAGAACGACTGACGTGGTTTTCAGGTGCGAGCTGTAACTGTCCATGCAACGAATAAATATTTTGTGTCGGCGTCTCTTGATAGTACATGGTGCTTCTATGATCTGTCCTCCGGTTTATGCCTTGCTCAGGTTCCCCAACATTTACTAGTTAAAATGAATATTTCTTCCATACGTCTTTCTCATCATTGCTGCTGTTATTCAGGTGACGGATGGTACCGAAGAGGTGGATTACACAGCTGCTGCTTTTCATCCTGATGGTCTCATTCTTGGAACTGGTACCGCCCAATCTATTGTTAAGATTTGGGATGTAAAAAGTCAGGTAAGATCTCTTTGACCTTGATCATCAAACTGTTGTCACATACTCACATGTAAGTTTGTTTTTCACTTCACTTTCATCTTATGTCTGTCTTTTGATAGGCAAACGTGGCAAAGTTTGGTGGACACACCGGAGAAATCACCTCTGTATCATTCTCTGAAAACGGTTATTTCCTTGCGGTGGGTACTTTGACCTAAACTAAGAAGAAAGAAGGATATTACCAGTTTCCTTTTGACTGACCAATATTTATTATTCTTCAATCTTTATAGACTGCTGCCCTGGATGGTGTTAGGTTGTGGGACTTGCGCAAGTTAAAGAACTTCCGAACATTTGACTTTCCAAATGCAAACTCGGGTATTCAACTACCTGAGCACTCTTAGTAGTCTATTTTGTTGATTGGGTTTTTCATTTATTAAGACCTGAATAAATTTTTGTGTGCAGTGGAGTTCGACCATAGTGGATCTTATCTTGGCATTGCTGCTTCAGATATAAGGTGAGGTTTACTTTGGGACACACAATGTAAAGAACTTATATAATTAGGGGTTAGCTTTGATAACGAGATATTCAAATATAGTTGTGCAAACTTTAAGAACCTGCTATTTCCAGAAATGCACTTTGGAATTTGGATTTATGGATATGTTTTTTTTTTCAAGATCATCTAATAAAAAACTTGTATGTTGTTGTAGAGTATTCCAAACAGCTAGTGTAAAAGCAGAATGGAACCCAATCAAGACTCTTCCTGATCTGTCCGGTACAGGTAAATGCTATATGATTAAGCTTTTGAAGTCACTGCTCATCCTTTTTTTTGGAGTCTATTATGCAGACATTGTAAATCCATGAATTTGCAGGTAGAGCAACATGCGTTAAGTTTGGACCCGACTCCAAATACATAGCAGTCGGTTCAATGGATCGTAATCTCAGGATATTTGGTTTACCTGAAGATGACAATACCGAAGATTCTGCACAAGATTCATGAAGTGATCTCCAGTCCCATCATAAGAGTTAGCTAAATCCTCAATCTCCCGATTTTTGTTGTATCTTTACAGTTCTGTTTGGTATTATTTTGATGGCCCTTTCACAATCGCATACACACCTGAGCTCTTTCTTTCTCTCTCAATCTACGACATTCAAGTCCTAAGGAACCTGTAACATCATCGTACCTCAAGTATCTGCAGTTCAGTTCACCTTTCTTTCTTTAATCTAAATTGAGTCCAAATGAAGCATTTCATGTTTCAGAGAAACATCTGTAGATGAATGATATATATCCTCAGCTAATCTGTTGGACCTGAATGGCAAGAATTTAAATTTTAACACTTGTGTGATATAGCAAGTTATCAAGTAAGTAGTTTCTATTTTAGGGCAAGGGTCGTGAGTCTTAAGAGTATAGACAATGAAATGAAGACAAAAGAAAGTGATGGTCATAGAAATTAGAAAACCCTGAGATAGGCAGAGATTTTGACTGTACTCTGGTCAAAAAACACACTTCACAATCTTCCCATTCCCCCACCAATCTTAGAGATTCCTTTTCACTTCCTCCAACTCTTTATCTCTCTGGCCTTTTTTAGTTTTTCCATTTATAGCCTATTTTTTCTAATTCTGTTATCTGTAAACATGTTTTGGTATCAGCTATGAAGTGAAGGAAGTTTGTATCTACCTGATCTCCTAAGTAACCAACCACTAAACCAGACTGTGTTGAAATGACTTTAGATTAGATTAGAGACAAAACTTACTTTGAATTAGATTCAAAGGCCACAAGTTGGTGGTAAAAAGGAGGCTAACTAATAAACAGACTCTTATTTAAAAGCTCTCAATTATTTATTTTATATTGCTGCAGTAAATCAAACATTGTACAGTTTCAGAACTGAATGGCTCAGAAGCGTTAAAAGGAAATGAGACTCTCTCTCTCTCTCTCTCACTTCTTCTAATCTCTTCTCACATGTCTTAGAGAGAGAAAGAGTGGTCATCCAAAGCCAAAGCCAAAAAAAAACAAGAACCCAGAAACCTAGAAGACAGAAACAAAAAAAATTAAGCTTTACTGAGCCACCAAGCAACCAATTACATAAACTCAAAAAACCCATAACCCAAAAATCTAAAAAGTCCCACAAAGATTCGATCTTTCAATATCTGTACAATGAGAAAGCCATTGGTTTGATATTTCCAACAATCTTTCTTCCAAGAAACCCCAAAGTTAACAAAGAAAGAAAGAAAGAAAGAAAGAGACCACAAACAAAGCAAAAGAGTCCACACACAACAAATGGGTCTTTCAATCTCTTTCATCAGCATCATCTTGATGATGTGTCTACTGTATCCAGATCTCAGTGTCGTCGTAGTAGAGTCTGCAACAACGGAATACACAACCTTAATCTACAAAGGATGTGCAAAACAGCAATTCTCAGATCCAACTGGTTTATACTCACAAGCACTCTCAGCTATGTTCGGGTCACTGGTATCTCAGTCAACTAAAACAAGATTCTACAAGACCACAACAGGAACAAGCACAACCACAATCACTGGTCTGTTCCAGTGTAGAGGAGATTTAAGCAACCATGACTGTTACAACTGTGTGAGTCGTCTTCCTGTTCTCTCCGATAAGCTCTGTGGCAAAACCATTGCCTCAAGAGTTCAGCTCTCCGGCTGTTATCTTCTCTATGAAGTCGCTGGCTTTTCTCAAATTTCAGGTAACCCCTTTGGCTTCAGATTTTTTTCCGGTTTGGTTAGAATCGAAGTGGTGTGAATTAGGGGAGTATTCAACAAAGGTTATGTCTTTAAACCAATTTAGACCGACGGTTTGGTTTCTCAGAAGTTTCCCGGTATAATTGATATGGCAGGGATGGAGATGCTGTTCAAGACTTGTGGGAAGAGCAACATCGCCGGAACAGGGTTCGAAGAGAGAAGAGACACGGCGTTCGGGGTGATGCAAAACGGCGTGGTGTCAGGGCACGGGTTCTACGCAACCACTTACGAATCCGTCTACGTTTTAGGACAATGCGAAGGAGATGTCGGAGACACTGATTGCAGCGGCTGCGTTAAGAACGCACTCGAGAAAGCTCAGGTCGAATGTGGAAGCGCGATCTCCGGTCAGATTTATCTACATAAGTGCTTCGTCGCGTATAGCTATTACCCAAATGGCGTTCCCAGAAGATCTTCTTCTTCTTCTTCGTCATCATCTTCTTCTTCTTCTTCCTCCAGCTCTGGTTCTTCAGATTCCTCGTCTTCTACAGGTTAGTTTTTTTTTCTTTGATAATTGGGTCCATCAGAATCTACCAACAAAACAAAAAAAGCATCAACCTTTCCTCAAATTGAACATATCTTTATTTCCGATTATAACTAAGGGATCTTCACTTTAATTTGAAGACTTTCATTGTGGGACTTGGTTCTTTGAAGTGGTGTACTTTTTTAATTTCTTTAAAACTAGTAACAGTTATACCTTGGAATTTTCAATATTCCCTATAGGCTGTTCTACAATTAATAACTATGCTTTCATTAAAATACTTTTGTACCCATAATTAAGATGTCTTCTTCAATTAAAAAAGTGGTCTACCACTAATTATTTTTCTTCAAAAAAAGTACTTTTGATAGAGATGTATTTTGTTTGTAATTTTGTTGATGGGAACATGAACATTTTTGATATGCCGGAAAAAAAATGGTGGAAAAAACAGGAGCAACAGGGAAGACGGTGGCAATAATAGTAGGAGGAGCTGCTGGAGTTGGCTTTCTTGTCATTTGTTTGCTTTTCGCCAAAAACTTGATGAGGAAGAAACATGACGGTACCATCCCTTTTCTTCACCTATCTATATTAAATTAAACACATGCATAAGCATCATACAGTATATGATTTACATACATGTAGATGTATAAGCCATATATATATGTAAAATGATATACATGCATTCATATCATACATACTGTACATACCAAACACATGCACATGTGATTGTAGAATATTATTATTAAAGGTAATAATAATACTATTGGAATTGTCATTACTCATTACAACGATATTTTCTTCTTTGGCAGACTATTGAAGAAAGATGGAGAGAAGAAGAGACCAAAAGGAGTCCAATCCCTCAAAAGAGTGAGAGAGAGGCAGACCTCAGTCACAACAAGTTTTCATTTCTTTTTGAGGCTATTAATTCCCAAAGTCCAAAACTTGTTTTAATTTCATGAAAATTGTTAATTATATTTTATTTTAATTTTGTTAGTTCATATTCTTGGGATGTAGGATTTTTTTTTTTTTTTTTTTTGTGTGTATGGGAAGACCATTAGTGAAATGTTCAAAAATTACTTCCAAAAAAAAAGAAGAGAACTTTGTTTTTTTTTTCTTTTTCTCAATCAATTACACTAACTATTCCAACTAAAGAGGGAGTTGAATATTAGTACTAGTCTCTTTCGTTATAAAGTTCGTACAATTAGAGTAACGTAAGCCGGAGCGAATCAATAAGCATTTATATTACATAGTTGGAATATTAAGGTTTGTCTTGCAAAAACACATTCGAATCTGCAAGAGACAACGAGACATCAAATTTGTTTTTTAACGAGATTCTCTCATCGTTTGACCAAAAAAACGAGATTCTCTCATTTCTGAATATACAACACATAACGGAGATGGGTGAAGCTTTCATGTAGAGGAAAAACTTATCAAGTATCAACCTTAGATTTCTTCTTCTTCTTGTTGATGATGATCATTCATCGATTTCCCATAGGAACCGAGCGTACTCTCCAAGAATAATGCTGGCCAAACACAGAAGATGATGATCATATTTCAGTTTTCTTTTCATATGTGAAAAGAAAAGAAACATTGTGTAAAGAGATACCTGTCATTAGGAGAGGCTTCAACGGCCTTCTCGAAATAGACCAAAGCCTTCTCATGGTCACCATTAATACTCCAGAACGCTTTCGCATATCTGCATAGCGTTTCTCCATCTTCTGTCTTGGACAAGCTTGAGCTGCTTTTTTCCCCTGCATCAGGCTTTTTTCCCCGGGACAACAACAATACTCAACATTAGAGACTTAAACCAAAAAGCCTTATGAACAATAAACACCAGGCAGAGTACAAACTTGGGATCATCACCAAGAACCCGCCTAATATGAGCTAAGATGACTACAAGATTCAATGTGAGATTGGAACATAACAGGTAATATTTTTGGTCAGCAGAGTAAACACCAATAAAATCTTTAGTGTTACAAAACAAAACCCACCTCAAATTCTTCTTTTCTTTTCCCGGTTAGGTCTCCAAAAGAGTCCTCATCCTCATCATCATCCTCGGCATCAATCTCCCAGAGGAAACTAGCATATGCCCCAAGAACATCGCTGAAAAAAGGAAATTACGTACAGTCGGGGTAAATTACAATCACACAATCAGAATTGGTATAAACAAGAATGATCCAACAGACCTATCCTCAGGAGATGCTTGAACAGCGCGTTCAAAGTAGTTCATGGCTTTAGCTTCATCTTGGTGAAGCTTCATTACTAATCTACCATAGTTTGCTAAAGCTAATCCATCACAAGGCTCAACTACAGTACACTTATGATAATACTCTTCAGCTCCACTAAGATCTCCTTTGTACTGTCATCACATAACAAGACAAAAATAGAAACTGGTTCAAAAACAGAGTTGATTATACAACACTATGATCAGAGTCAAAACTTCAATACCTCCAAGAAGTTGGCATAGTTTTTGAGAAGCAGAGGATGCAATGGATACTCTTCGAGCATTCCTTTGTAGTAAGCACCACAATTCTCATCATCAAGGCCCGGTAAATCGAATTTGATCTCATCAACATACAAATCAAACTTATCAATCCCTAACCCTGCAGCTAAATGCATAGGAGGACTTGGTGGTCTTTGAATCCCGAAACCTTGTTCTTCTCTCTCACCATCACCACCGTCTTCTTCTTCTACTACTTCCTTGTGTTTCGCAAAACTGAACTCGCCGCCGTCGATAGAATCACTAATCGTAACAGTTCTCTCCAAATTCTCCTTGATTCCAGAAACCGGATCCTCGGAACCGAACCCATCTCCAGAATCGCAGTAACTCGAGAGAGATGCCTCACTCTTCAGCATCTTTTTTTTTTTTTTGGGGTCGTTTCTCTTTAAATCCGTTCAAAGTCTTCACCTTTAGTAAACAGGTTTGGTTGAAATTGTGGTGGATCACACCAAGATTCCTCGGAGGACCCCAACACAACGACTCAATGTAATAATTTTGAGGTTCGTAAGTGAAGCCAGTTTGAGAGAAACAAGATAAGAGTGGGGTTGAAAACTTAGATTTCCTAGGAAACAGCAAATTTACGCAAAGGACCCTTATAGTATTATCTTGTTTTTAAATTTCTCTCTTCAAGTTTACTTTTAATCTATTTGACCCATAACTTCGCAACAAAACAATACTGTATTTTATTCAAGAAGTCATCAAATTAGTCAGTCTTGCTCTTCTTAAACCTTTCAACTCTCTTAACTCTTCACGCTAGGTCTCTTGTATGAGCTGTATCAAATATTCAATTTCAGTTAGCTATGTGTATTTGGATTTTTTCAAAAATTAGTTTGGGTTTCGATTTAGTCAAAAATTAGTTTTGGGTTTCGATTTAGAATAGAAAAAAAAGTGATGTGTTTGGTGACATGAAATAGAGAAAGAAGAGATATCCACATGAGTTTGAGCATTTCTTCCGGGAGGAGACAATTAGGTCCACATGAAGTGAGGTCTATTTGAGTATAGACCCCGCAAAGGTCAAGTGATAGAGAGAAAAAAAAAAGAGAACAACTTGTCAAATTCATTGGTCCATTCAAATAAAATGAAGCCCGTAGTAAATTGTGACAAGGATGTTTTTTAAGGCCAGCCACAAAATAGTAATCAGTTTTGTTCAGTTGGTTCACTTCTTTTTCTTTTCCTAACGGTTCAATTTGGACTAGAGAAACGCTAAATTTTGTTTTTGTCTTGTTAGAAAAAATTATATTTTAAAGAAGACATTGAACATATGTTTTGATTATAGAAGATCATTTACTATTTTTAAGACTTAACTAAACGTTTTATTTACAAAATGGAAAATAAATTAGTAGGAAAAACACATATGAGATATTGTAAAAGTCATGAATTCTTCTTATTCATTGCTATTTTACTTCAAAATATTATTCTAAAATTTTCAAGTTCCATATCTTTTGGTGAAGCAGAATTGAGTCCATCAACAATGTCAACTTCATACCTCACAAATATCTCCATATTTAGTAAACTTTAGCTGAAAATACACCACAATATTCCTAATAAACTCGTTGTCTTTCTCACATACACAAAACCAAATATAGCAAAATGGTTATTATTACCTATTCTCCCACTCTTTCGGAATTCTTTTACCATCAATCAAAAAATCATTCTCTTCTTCATTCATCATTATCCACTTCTCAGAATCGTGAATCGAGAATTGCGAGAGAGATCTCATTCTCCCTCTCGCAATTCTCAAAATCCTCAAATCCAATAAAAATATTTTAATGTAAAATTAACCTGTTGATCCACTATGTCGATGATGTTTCCATCATTTCAGTTGCTAGAGTTGAACATAATCTCAGCTCAAGACTTAGCTCCCGTGGCCCGCAAGACAAAGACTTATGCGGTGGCTTGGGTTCACCCTGAGCGTAAACTCACCACCCGTGTCGACTACAACGGTGGAACAAACCCAACTTGGAATGATAAATTTGTATTTAGAGTCAATGAGGATTTTCTCTACGCCGACACTTCCGCCGTTGTTATTGAAATTTATGCATTGCATTGGTTTCGAGATGTCCATGTAGGTACAGTTCGTGTTCTCATTAGTAATCTCATTCCTCCTAATCGTCGTCCTGGATATCGAACCAGCAATAATGAGTATCGTCGCACCCCACCTCCGGGAATGAGATTCGTTGCACTTCAAGTTCGTCGTTCTTCAGGTCGACCTCAAGGGATTTTGAACATTGGTGTTGGATTGCTTGATGGTTCTATGCGGAGCATGCCACTTTATACGCATATGGATTCTTCTGCTGTGGGATATAGAGATTTGCTTGGAGAAGAGGATCATCATCTACAACATTTGCATTTAAACAGTAATAAAGGGAGCTCAAAGAATCCACAATCTCCTTCTTCGAGACAATATCAATCTGTAATCTCTAGGCCTGAGCTCCGTCGTACGAAGAGTGATACAAGTTCTATGGTGGTCTCAGATCTTCTTAGTAGAGCTGAACGAAGCCGTTTGGCTAATAGACAACCAGCAAGCGTATTATTGAGCAGTGAATCAGAAACTATGCCTACAACAACAGATTACGACGATAAAAAATTGTCTGAGGACTCGCTTCCTAACAAAACCCCTAAGTTTTCAAGACAAAGATATGATTCTATCGAATCAGACCTCATAGATTCAGCGCTAATAGAGAAACCTCATGTGGTAACGCTGAGAAGGGAAAAACAAAAAGTTATATCTTATGGTTTAAACCATCAATCACGTCAAACATCAAGAAAAAAGACAATGTATGAAAAACAAAGATCAAAGAATGATTATGATCACGGTCGAGCTTCTCCATACTTATCAAGGCATGGGACACCGTTGAGATCAAATATAATCGCATCTACTCCGATGCGATCTAATGGAGTTGGATCCACTCCAATGAGATCTAACATCATCGCAATGTCACCAATGCATTCCAACATGGTTGGATCGACTCCAATGCGAACTCCAATCAGGTCTAACATGGTTGGCTCAACTCCAATGAGGTCAAACATGATCAGATCTACACCAATCCAATCAAATTACATGGCTGCACCGATGAAAACTCATCATGATTTTGGTACACCAATGAGAAACTTAGCTCGAAGAAGAATTTTAACTGAATCGGAGTTAGGTCCATCACCATCAGAAGTGGCTGAAAAATTGGCGAAAGATAAATCGCATGAAACAGAGAGCTCTATACTTAGCGAATGGAGTATCGACGAATCTAGCATTGAAGGATTACGTTCCAAGCTAGAGAGATGGCGAACCGAGCTTCCACCATTATACGATATAGGATCAAGCCACATAAGCAGCAGTAATTATGATGGTGCAAGCGTCCATGTCGCAACCGCCGGTGGAGGAATGAGTTCACGGCGAAAAACTCCTGCAACGAAAAAACATAATCGTCGTCACACTGACGGAGGTAATGGACTTTTTTCATGTTTTAGTAAGATTTGTGGCGTGGAATGCAGTTTTGTTTGCGGTGGTGGTGAACCTATAGAATCTGATGGGTCTACTAAGAAAGGTGGAGCTGGACGGATACATCGCTCATATTCTACTGATGATTTGAGCTTTGTGTAATCTTTAATTTTATATTAAATTCGTATTTTTAACCGAATCCATATATATTTTTTTTTTGGAATGGATGAATATATCAATCGTTAAAATAGTAAACAAATATAATCTTATTAAATGTTGATACATTATCTTTATGTGTGTATTCTTCTTAATTTGAAAAAAGTATTTATAAATTTTGTCAATGTTGATAATCATCTTTATAAATATTTGGTTTATACGTGATGATAGTATACAACCGTTTCGTTTATCTCAGAACCCGACTTTAGTTTCTATCAAATCCGTCAATTAGAATGATGAAATTAATGTACTCCATCGATAATATTGATCAAAATCGTAAATTCCACAAAGCTATTGCGCCTGCTATAAAGTTATTAACGGATAATCGAACATCATGATGAATACCTCATCAGTCCTCACCACGATTTATAATAATGAATCTTTATCCCCACCATTTTTTGTTTCTCTTTCTTTATTTTATCATTTTGTTCGACGACAATCATGGTCTCAAAAAGAAGGTCAAAAACAATAATTAATAATAACTAGGAGAATTCGCTTTGTTGTCAAAAATAAAATTAAAAAAATTTGAGTAGGAGAATTAATAAAACAAATACAAGTGGAAAAGGAAAAAGAACTAAAAAAGCAATTCCTTGCACACACACACGACACAACTGTAAACAAGTTTCTTGGGACTCCCTCTTTTATCTTGCTGCTTGAACCAAACACAACAAATAACGCAACGAGAGAGCACGACAGGTTTGATCATGTCGGGAAGAAAAGTTTGAGAAAAAACAATACTATTTTATAACAAAAGAGAAGACTTTTGTTTGGAAAAATTGGGGATTATGGTATGGCCATTACAAGACATATGGGTCCCCAGTTCCTCATCACTCTCTCCACCACCAAATCCTCTCTGTCTCTTTTTACTCCGATTTCATCGTCTCTCTCAAACCCTAAATACCCTCCTACTCTGCTTTTGTCTCTCAAGCTTCTTTTCTTGGCTTCTTTCCAAGACTCTCTCTCTCTTTTGGTATCTTTTTGGATTCTTCTGTTTCTTATTGACATGCGTGGTGGCGGTAGGTCAGAATTGGAGGTAGGGAAGAAGAGTAATGCTCCGGCTGAGACTGAGCTGGAACTGGGATTAGGGCTCAGCCTCGGCGGTGGCCCGTGGAGAGAACGTGGGAGGATTCTTACGGCTAAGGATTTTCCTTCTGTTGGCTTTAAACGCGCCGCTGACTCTTCATCTCACCAAGGAGCTTCTCCTCCTCGTTCAAGGTTCGTCCTTTCTTCTTTTTAATCAAGAAAGCTCGAATCTTTTGATGTGATTGTTACCATCTCAAAACATAGCTTGTGTAGGAGTTCAAGTTAGCTACTGTTCTTGTGAGAGTTAGGTAGCTTGAGAGAAGAAACGCCATTGATGAGCTTTTGCTTGTTCTGTGCTATATAGATTTCACCATGGAGTCATGCATATGTTGATTTGTTCGTAGTGATGATTTGTCTAATTGATTGCATCTTAATTTTCGAGGGTAACTGACTGGAAAATATTGGTTTGTTGTGGCAGTCAAGTGGTAGGATGGCCACCAATTGGGTCACATAGGATGAACAGTTTGGTTAATAACCAAGCTATGAAGGCTGCAAGAGCCGAAGAAGAAAAAGAAGAAGATGGGAAGCAGAATGATGGGTGCAAAGATGTGTCAGTGAAGGTGAATGGGAAACTACAGGGTTTAGGATTTGTTAAGGTGAATATGGATGGAGTTGGTATAGGCAGAAAAGTGGATATGAGATCTCATTCGTCTTACGAAGACTTAGCTCAGACGCTTGAGGAAATGTTCTTCGGAATGACAGGTCAGTGTTCTTGTCAAGTGCTTATACTGTACTTGAAAACCGATCTTGATCTATTTGACTATGGAGCTTCACTGGCATTTTCTTTTTAAACCATCAGGTACTACTTGTCGAGAAAAGGTTAAACCTCTAAGGCTTTTAGATGGATCTTCAGAATTTGTGCTAACGTATGAAGATAAGGAAGGAGATTGGATGCTTGTGGGTGATGTTCCGTGGAGGTAAGAATTGAAACTTGAGCTGTGTTCGACAATTCAAAGTCTGAATAGTCGTCTCTACATTAAGGTCTATATTATTTTCTCCCATTTTGTTTAGAATGTTTATCAACTCGGTGAAAAGGCTTCGGATCATGGGAACCTCAGAAGCTAATGGACTTGGTAAGTTTTAAACACCATCTTTTGGATTCTTGATTTCTCATTTAGTCATCGTGATCAATAAAAACATAAATGATTGAAAACATTCTTAATGCAGCTCCAAGACATCAAGAGCAAAAGGATAGACAAAGAAACAACCCTGTTACCAAAGATGGCACTGTTATGGTTTCTTGAGTTTTGCAAGTTTTACTCATTACTTTTAGGAGAAAGTATACTGGAGAATCGAAAAAGGCAAAGTACAACCTTATATTTGTTTTTAATCCGGGTCTTCGGATATGGTTTTACTCTATGTCAATTTCAATTCCTAGTTTCCTTGTTTCTTCTTTCGCTGTGTAATAAGTTTTTTTTTCTGTTCTACTCAGAGAATGCTCTTGTTTACTTCTCTCAGATTGTAAATAGTCGAAGCTAAATTAATTATGTGTAGGAGTTGTGTTTCTCTTTGGGTGTTGTTGATTTCAAGGATTGTATTACACTTCCTTCATATTGTATACTGTATCTCAAAACTCAAAAACATTTTGGAGAAACAAAGAAGACTGGAAAAAATAGAAAAACTGGTCAGTTTGCCCAAAAAAAAAA